>NC_141025.1:34188750-34537500 GCF_052040795.2 Danio rerio | reverse complement strand
TATCCATCATGGCCTCCCAATCATCCCCATCTACTGAATTCACTATATCACTGTTTCTCCAGTCCTCCAGTCCACCAATACACCAATGGCACTGCTGTCCTGTGGCTACCGTCACATCATCCAAGTGGATGCTGCACACTGGTGGTGGTATAGAAACTCCCACCTCATTATTGTGAAGCGCTTTGGATGTATGGCCATACACAATAAAATGCGCTACACACATTACTTACTTACAACACACCAGTGCAAACCATGGTATTCAACAAAAAATATATACTGTATATAGAAAATAGTTTAATAGTTTTTTAGCAAATAAAAAATGAAAAAGATCAATTGCACCAAAATATATTACCTATATTCACTGAGAAATGAAAACAAATTGTCACAATCACTAACCCTTGCAGATTTCTGGTAAACAAATGACTGTAAAAAAAAAAAAGTGGTAAATGCGCAGATCACTAAACTACAAATCCACCATTATATGGAATACATATCCAGTCATATCCAGACATACCCTTACTTACTTTTCCTTACCAGGCCCTTGCCTTGATTTATTGTTTATTTTAGTCTTTACTGACCACAACCAAAGACTATAGAATACACAAGACGTGTCACTCGTATACTTTTCAATCAGGAAAAGTGTAACAGTTAATATAGCAAACAAAGCCCTGCCTTCTAGTACAGGAGCCAATCAGCGATCGCTATAGAATGACAATTCTCCAGGGGAGGGGCTCGAACCAGATATGAGTTTCTGCAGATTTAGTGTGATACGAACAATTAAAAATTAAACGAAATAGACAGTTGATGTTTAATTCTATTGGTTATTCATATTATGTAATATGATTGTAATCTTGGCAAGCATTTTTTGAGAATTTGATGTTTCCACATTCAAACAGAATGCCCAAGTATACTGCCTGAGAGGCATTTCAAAGATGGCTGCCAAGTGAAATGACTTGCCTTAAAGGGACTTTACCATGACTCTGGATTTCCCGTATACATCGTTTTGCCTGTGTTGACTGTTGCTTGCCTGACCATTTTATGTTGAATAAACCTGCATTTGGAACCTCAGTTGTCAGCATCCCCTCACATAACACAAAAATTCCTTTTCAAAATGGAGTGAACTCATTTGTTGACCATTGTATATACACACAATGCTGTATATACAGTACCTGTATTTTCAGTCAATTACTTCCCTCCAGCCTTTTACTTTCTTTATCGGGATCACCACAGCAGAAAAAAAAGATGTTTGTCTTGCAGAATGACCCAAAATAGGGTTTTATTTTATTAAAATAATAATAATACTAGTGGCAACAAGTTCATAAAATACTTATTTGAATGTGTTCAGATGTATTTGTTCTTCTGAGGATTTAAATATCCTGGCACCCCCCTGTGGTGTATTTGATCAGCACAGGAAATGAGGCAGATGGGTTATGTGTGAAGACAACTGACAAAGAAAGCTTTCTTTTTTAATAAACAACAAAAAACCCAACACATTTTCAATCTTCAAGCACTCTGTGTAAAATAGAGTATCTGCATTCACAACGGATCCAATTTGTCTTCAACAATAACCACATTAAAAACAAGGCACAGAGGACTTCTAACATGCATGCTCTTATTTTTGTATTTGCAAATAACTAAGCAACAATGAACTACTCACCAGCTAAAATATAATGGGCTCTTCACTAAAGTGCTTTTGTGTAATAGGACCGTTTAGCTCATAGAGAGATTAAGTTTGTTTTCTGTTGTCCTGGCTGACCGTATAGTCGAAATTACATGCAAATTACATCTCATTAGATGTACACCTTGTCCATTACGGGTTAACAAATGGAAAAAGAGAAGCAAGAGAGGTTGTTCATTTAAATCAAAGCTATTTTACACCGAGCACTCACACTACTACACACACAAACCCTTATGTTCTCTGCAGACTTTAAAGGGCTATTTTTAACAACTGGGGGAGAGTGGCTACCCTGTTGGCAATAAAACTATGGCCTCACTTAATAGCATGTAATTTAGTGCTCTGTGTGTGTCCATGTGTGCGTGTATGGCCGTGTGTGTGTGTGCACAAATAAATACAGGCGGCAGGGAAAATCGCAGATGCAGCAGTTCTTAAGGGGATGAGAAATGTAATTTCTCACTTTGAGTGTGCTGTGTCAGGGTGTTGGACATGAACAAGCACCATAAACAAAAGGTGAGAGGGTGAAAACCTTAAGTAAAAAAAAGACAGATTCAAACTCCATTCCCTTGATATGAGGATAAGTGATTGATCAAATGTTGTCTTCAGAATATATGACCTTTTTGTAGGTTTAGAGCATTTGTGCCATTTATTGAGAACAATGCAAACAGTGGCTTGTGTTTATGATGGAGGAAAGGGCAAAGGATGGCGTTTATTCTCCAGTTCACAAGCTGCACATTTCAGCGTCACCAGACTACAGAGAAGAGGCAGGATAATCATTCAAAATGCCACTTATTTGCAGTGGACACTATAAAGTCTGCACTAAAATAATATAAAATAAAATAAAAACAATAGCATTTAAAATGGGATCAAAGCAGTGCACATCATTTCTCACAATCATTTTTGGGTAATTTTTAAAACAGACAATTTAATAAACTAATCACAAAATTCTATCATAACCTACTAACACCCAGTGTAGGGTGTAATCAGTATTAAACGTATTAACTAATTACTTAATTACCGTACGAAAATTCAACAGTTCTATAGGAACCAATTGAGAGAATTTAGCAGAATAATTTTATCATTTAAGAGAACATTTATCATAATTAAAGAAATTATATATATATATATATATATATATATATATATATATATATTAGGGATGCAACAATACAGTTAGCCCACGGTTCAATACATCCCTCGGTTTTTTAACACGGTTTTCGGTTCGGTTCTCATGGCTAGACATGTGTTTTTTTTTTTTTTGTTTTTTGTTTTTTCTCTCTAGGCAATAGGAACAATAAGAGGTTAAGAAGAAAAAAATAAAAATTATTTATTGCAATACTCATTTTGTTTTACTTAAAAGCACAAAAAAAGAACACTGGTTCCTAGTGTATTGTATAAAAAAATTAGCACTGAAATCTCACAGTTGCTGATAGCCCATGTACAAACTGGGGAACACATAAAATCCTACACTTTGAAAATAAACATACATGTGAAGTTAATAAAGATAAATTGCCCATTTTAAATTAACATATTTGTTCTCAAGTAAACATAAACAAACCATCTTAATTATCTAGGTGCTGAAAAAATGCGAGACTGTAGACTGTAATGCGGATCGAGTGCTTTTATAAAAGCCCACATCTCCAATCACCGAAAACGGCTGCAAATCTTTAGCAATAAACACCCGCACTGCCTTTGTTATTTTTATGTGTCTCTCGGAACCAGTTGGGTGTGTTTGTTTGAAAGATTCAGCAAGGGATTGTTGCTATTTGGAGGACTTTATTACCTTCTCTGCTATCCTGCCTTCAGACAGTGATGGGTGATGGCACTGCAGATGTGCAGTCATGGTTATACATGTAAAACAATGCTTGCACACAGTTATTTTTTGTTCACCATTTTTTCTTTTATTGGCATTATACTTACAGGCCAAACGTAAATGTCCTCACACCACAGATTTGAAAGATGCCGGCACTTTCTCGTACTGTTGTCTCACTTCGCCAGCACTTCCTTGTACTGTTGCCTCAACCTCACTTCACCGCCGCTTGCATTCTTAAAGTGTGGATTGATGATCAAGCGCCCCCTAACTTTATTTACTCGCGGGGAGGAGTTTCCCCATCTTCACTCATGGACTTACAGGCACTCAGTCAATTTGGGGAGACATAAAACGCACACAAATTATTTAAACGGAAAACCGAGAAAACCGCAATTCACAAGCACATATTGAACCGTGAAGGTTGTACCGTATGGTTTAATATTTTATTGAGAACCATGGCATCCCTAATATTGAGAACCATGGCATCCCTAATATATATATATATATATATATATATATATATATATATATATATATATATATATATATATATATATATATATATATATATATATATATATATATATATATATACATATATACACACACACACACACACACACACACACATATTATAATACACATATTTAGAAATGTTTTTTATATATATGATATGTATGAAATATAGTGTCGTTAATTTAAAACACATTAATTTGTGTTTTGATACATTCATTCATTCTCCTTCAGCTTATTAGAGGTCGCCACTGCATTAATTACCCAATTTACCTGGTAATGTCTTTACTTGTCTTTGAACTGTGGGGAAAACCGAAGCACCCGGAGGAAGCCCACGCAAACATTAGGAGAACATGCAAACTTCACAGAAATGCTAACTGGCTCAGCCAGGACTCGAACCTGTGACCTAATTGCTGTGAGGCAGCAGTGCTGACCACTGAGCCACTGTGCCGCCACGTGTTTTGATACATAAATTGTTTAAAAATCAAGTGCTATTACTGAAAGAAAAACTTAATTAAATGCTCCTGTTTTACTCAACTGAAATAATTAAGAGTTCATTTCCATCGTCTTTGTGTTGATATTTATGTGCATGTTTTCATATTTTGTCAAGTAATTAAATTACCTGTTGAGTTGCTTTTGACATAAAGTAAAAGGTAAAGGAATTTAAGTACATTAGTAACAATGAATTAATTAGTTTTTCGAAGTAACTTACCCAACACTGCCCACACTCATGTCATTCCAAGAGCCTCACATTACACTTAATTTTTCTACAAAGATATTTCTGTTGCTCCACTGTAAGTTTTATTTACCCAAACGTTTAAAGATTAAAAGCATGCATTAAATAATTTTTTGTTTTTGTTTATTTTTAGATGTTTTTAATGTTATGATATGTGTGTGATTATACATTCAGTGAAAGGATTAAAATCACTCAGATGTGATTAAAAATATCTGTCTAATATCGAATTAAATATTCATGTTCAAAAGATCAGCCAATTTCTTATGTATTTGGAATGTCACAATGGCAAGTAAATGATAACAGATGTTTCGTTTTGGAGTGAACGAACCCTTTGATGTTGTGCTCAGAAACTCTGAATGTGTTATATTTTTTGTTTGTACAATTGTTTTGTCAAAGAAAGAAAGTCTGAAGCTGCATCCCTTATAAATAATATTAATGTTTATTTACAGCTTTAAACCAGTTCTACAAAGAACTGTTTGTTTTCTTTGACATTTTCTGCATGAGCTTTCAGTTTATTTAGAAACAGTCTTATCTTTCAGTCCCAGTTATGCTTTTTTTTTCAAATTAAGCTATAATCAATTAACATTATTTAACAAATATTTGATAATATGATAAATTAAATGTAATTACATGATAAATATACAAATAATTTTTATTTGATGTACAATGTGATAAGAACAAAATAAAAATAGGTTTGCTGGTACTTGTTTGAGGGGCGATGCAGTGGCGCAGTAGGTAGTGCTGTCGCCTCACAGCAAGAAGGTCGCTGGTTCGAACCTATGCTCAGTTGGCGTTTCTGTGTGGAGTTTGCATATTCTCCCTGCATTTGCGTGGGTTTCCCCCTGGTTCTCCGGTTTCCCCCACAGTCCAAAGACATGTGGTACAGGTGAATTGGGTAGGCTAAATTGTCCGTAGTGCATGCGTATGAGTGTGTGTGTGTGTGTGTGTGTGTGTGTGTGTGTGTGTGTGTGTGTGTGTGTGTGTGTGGATGTTTCCCAGAGAAGGGCATCCACTGCGTAAAAATGTGCTGGATAAGTTGCCGGTTCATTCAGCTGTGGAGACCCCGGATTAATAAAGGGACTAAGCCGACAAGAAAATGAATGAATAAATGAATGTATTTGTTTGTGAATTAATGCTTCGTTAGACTTTTTAAGGAGGTTTGACACCTAATTTTATGGAACAATTATTTTAAAATCTCCAATCTTTCAAGATATGAAGAGCACTTAAAAATCTTCCTTAAAATTCACTTGCACATTGCTTCTCTTTGGTTTCTTCAAACCAGTAATGAATCACACTGCCTGGTATTAAATGTCACATACAATATTATAAGAACTACATGAACAGCTAAAAGTCAAAGTCACACACACATTACACTATACTGTTGCTATGGAGAACATCCCATGGGGAAAATTACAGCCCATTAGACTAAAGCATAACAATGTATGCAGGACAATAGTTCATCCTCCATCACACTGCGCAGAGACACAATGAAGGCACAGCACGCGTGTATGTATGTGAGAGTGTGTATTATATATCACGGATGGAGAGCCAGGTTCTGCTACGACCTTAGCTTAACCTCATGGCACGGCTGTCTGAATGTAGCAGATGGCACAGAAATAAATGCGTCAGAATCTATCATTCATTCTCCCCGCTTGCCTCCTTTATTTCTCACTTCCCCTCCCCAGATCCTGCTCATTTCTTTTTATTTGTTTATCCTTTAAAGCCAAAGACACACATGGATGTTAATCTCTTCGAAGACTGTTCACCCCAGAAAACTGAAGTCTGTCATTGTTTAATCACACTCACTTCAATCCCGTCTTTATTCCGGTTAACACAAAATGAAGATAGTTTGAAAAATGCTGGTAACCATACAGATGATAGCAAATGCATCCTAACTGACACACTATACCCTGTATTTGCAATTGTGCACTAAACAGTGTGGTGTATGAGTTTAGTGTGATCCCAAATGGAATGTTTTTTACTAACTGTAATTCAAACTCTTTCTCAGTCAGTTTTAACAATTGCAGTGAAATAAACGACCAACCAATCAAATAGTACTTGTCATGAGTACAAGCCAGTCACCATCAAGAGGTGGCATAATGATCTTTGTAGGAGAATAGACATGATGTAATCCAAGTGTAGACCTTGATAGCTCCTCCCCTTCATAATCAGCTCCTCCGCTTTTACTACATATAAGCAAAGCTGCAACCGTTATATACTGTATTTATATATGGTCTTATTTTGTAAACAATGTATGTTCTTAATTGTTTTGTTTGTTTTATTTATTTTTTCCCTTATATAAATTCCTCGCGGAGACAAATAAAGTTTATCCTATCCTTGAGTGCACAGTGTTGTTCAATTTACCACAGTTCTTTTAATGGGTTAAATAAGCATATCATCCTAATATTTAAAGTGGACGTATTCTTTTAAGTATTTTCAGTGGACATGCACTACTTACACCATTTATATTACCAACAGCATAGAATGGTGGATAAGTGTGCAGTTTAGGAAAATTTTTTCCTATTATATGGCAGTCAACATGTCTTCTATTGTTGAAAGAAACATATGAAAGGAACACGATAGTTTAAAAGAAGTAAATAGTGACTTTTTAAATTTTTTTTGTAAGTGAAATATTCATTTGAACATAATTATTAGGGAACATGTCACCTCAGTCTCAGAGGCAATACACTTTCTTTAATTAGACATTATTAGCATAACCACTGAAGCAGAGACTTGGACTGTAATACTGTGCCTCTACCAATGTGTTTTTTTAAAGCACTTTTATTTATTTATTTTTAAAAGATTTTTCTGAAAATGCTACTGTAGCTGTGAGCACTTGAGAGGACTTCAACATTAAAGACTTTTTTTCCCAATTGAGACATTTGTTGTTGTAATATCTGCATAAATGTTTCTATCAAGAATGGCTTGTATGTCTAGAAAAGTGAAGCCAAAACATTTTAGTCGCCCTCTAGTGGCTGGCTGCAGTGAAGATCATTAACCCCACTTTTTCAAGTTCACAAATGAGAAGTAAGGCAAATTTGTCAAAATCTAAATACACTTCCCAGATATGGTCTCTGTCATTTTAGGGAGTTCACATCAAACTGATGCACATTCAAGAGTACGTTTGGTAACACTTTATTTTGATGGTCCATTTGAGTATTACTGTCTGCTTAATATAGTGCTCCTTCAACAGACATTTAACAGATTATAAGAATCTTTGCAAGTACATGTCAATATACACTAACCTTACCTAACAGTCTACTTATAATCTATTGAGAATTAGTTGGCATGTAGATGCAATGTAACTTCAATTCAACAAATGGACCATCAAAATAAAGTGTGACCGTAAGTTTTTCTAAAAGATTGCTATTGGTTGCTATAAGGTCTACTAGTGGCTTGGGTGGAATATTAATCCTGGGACTTGAGTTTAAGACCTAAATTGATATTTTTTTAGGTAAATTACAGTGGCTGAGAGAGCTTACTGTGCTGCAATTGAAGAAAACATGTGCAATTACAAAAAGCACCAGGAGTTTAACAGCACACATGTTGCAAATCCTCACAACCCAAACGCATTTTTAACAAACATGCAGCATTCTCTCACAGCACAAAATTTTTTTCTCACAACACACAAGAAATGTTTCAAGCAGACCCCAAAACGTAACGGACACCACTGGCCCATGACTATTGCTCAGTGTAGTTGTAGGTGATCTTTGAAAGGTGAGTTTTTTGTTTGTTAATTTTAACATCCAGATTGCTCTGCACTTAGTATTTATTAGCCTAAATAACCATAACTTAAACAGCTGGGTCTGTCGCATTTTAGGGTCTCCTTGAGACATTTCCATTGTGTTGTGAGATAATGCAGTGTGTTTTCTTAAAGTGTTTTTGTTGTGAGAAAATGCAGAATGTTTTATTAATTGTTTGCGATGTGAGAAAATGCAGCATGTTACATTAGTTAGTTTGCATAGTGTGCAAATGCAGTGTGCTTTTTAAAAATGTGTTTGCGTTGTGATGAATAATTAAGATATTTTCTTAATTTGCTGGCGTTTTTTGTAATTTTATGTTTTCTTAAATTGCAGCATGTTAAGCTTTTACGGCCACCGTAGTAAATGTTATTATACCATACCATTATAAACAACTGACGCAATAAGCTTGAGAAAAATACACTAAAAAATATGAACAATGCAACCCACAAACTAATGTAAATAACAGCAAAATGTTAGACATCAATCTTCAATGTATGTAACTGTTAAACAGTTTTCTGCACTTTGATAGTGCTTGCAAGTAATGAGCTCAAACACATTATGATTTAATCACAGGTTAAGTTCATTGGTAATCAGTAAAGCTACAATATATTCATTTTAGTACCAGTCAAAATGATCAGTGTTCAAATTCAGATGCAGTCAAACGTTTTACACATCTGACTGAAATTTGTTTGGTTAAAATTAGAATTTTGATCTGAATGGTTGTGCTAAAAGGCTTGAAAATACTTTTGTAAACAAATAAATCTATTAATTTAACAAATTATTTTAATTAATTAGTGAATAGTGAATGAAAATGAGATAATATGTGCAGGCATGTGCACACATAGGGCTCAACCTGTGCAGTGCACATGCCCTTTTAAGTTTTCGATAGAAAGTGCCCTTCCAAAATGATCTGAAGTGCCCCAGCAACACCCTGAATATGTGTCCAATGTGGGGCTGAATATGTGTCCAGTGTACTGCTAAATCTATTTTAAAAGGACACCATGCGTCTCATGGAACTGGCTGAGAAAAAAACAGACTGATTAAAACTGTGAAGATCTATTTCATACAATTGGCCATTGCAAACACGCATCCCATATATAAGGGTTAATGGATTATTTTTATAACAATATTATTATTATTAATTATTAATATTCGAAAAAGTTAAATATTTTTTAAATAGATAATTTTCACTTTCATTCTCTTACACCTTCATGCTTGAGCCTGCTTTCCATTTTGGAAAACAAGGGGTTACATAGCTAAAATCTGTCATAGATGGTTTAGTGTGACCTTTGAAATTGGATGACCACAGTCGTGATCAGGTCTGGATGATTGTTGTGCTCTGCTAGTTTGTGCTCGGCCAACAGATAAGGATGTTGTTATCTGCTGTGATCAGAAGAGAAAGACACAGCAATATCTCGTGCATGTCTATCAGAGCCAGCTGCCTTCTAATATACACAACGTCTTTTCTTGCATGCTTAAAAAAATGCAAATGAGATTGATTTATCAGCACTCTGGCCACAAGCAGCCTCAAATTTGCATTAATCTGAGCCCCAGGGCAATTAAGGTGTCAGTGTTGGGCTTGCCTCAGTTTGCGTGTGTGACTGTTTTTGTGGGTCTTTTGTGAATTTTGGTCAGTCAAATTATAAAGAAATAAAATACTACAATTGTAGGTACACAATAACCAATCTGCTAATTAAAAGTTTAATGCTTAAAACCTTAAAAGGGGAGCAGGACATGCTGACTTCGTCTGATGGGTTTGTGTGGTAAGGAATGCTATAGTTACTGTTATTAATATTATTTTGCAATTTTACAAAATAAAGGCTTTATTTATAGAACCTCCCACAGTATAGATGATTTTTTTTCGCTAGGTACCTCATTTTCGTTTATTATTTTCCAACCCATGGAATGCAAGAATTATAAGAATTGCAACATCCATCCATCTGTTAGAATTCCCCTAGTTATAAAGAAAACCTGCAGAGATAGAAGTAAATGATATAATACACATTAATGTAGATTTAATATCATTACATTTTTAAACAGCATTTTAAAACATTTGTCAACAAACTTTTTTTGCCCTTTTTTCTTCTATTAGCAAAACAATATGCATGTCTACTGTCTGCATTTTTTACTAAAATTTTTTGGTACAAGCAAATAATTTCAACAATGTCCATTTACTTGTTTAAAGGTTCTGTAAGAAACGTAATAATAAATGTTACATTATTCTTCTGTATCCTCAACCACTAAACATCAAGTTTAAAACCATTACATTTCAATATCTACATATATTAACCTATTTTGTATTATTACACTGTCATTAGTAGATGTAAAAGTATTTTTTACTCTGTGATTTATGGAGAGAAACGTGTGTTTATTTGTCTGTATTTTTGCAGGAACACTATGGCAACAGTGTTTTGCTTTGGGTGTTTAGGCAAAAGTTCTTACTGTTCCTCTTCTAGCAATTTAACTGACATGATGGTATGTTCTTTCTGTTTTTACAGTTTACTGGGGCTTCAAACACAGAGGTCCATCAGGTTTGTTGCAGTGTTGACATTTTATATTTAGAAATTCATAAATCACATAAGGTATTTGCAATTATTTGCAGGATTTAGCTTCTGCCTCACTAAACAAGCTGGTAAACATTAACATTTAGTCCTTGAATTGGTACCTCTAGTGTTGTGTAATTCACACTGAATGCAACTCCAAATGATCAAAATACTGCATTTTAAATGTAAGAAAAAGTATCGTCTTACAATTCTTTTTTAATGCAACTAGAAACTTACATAAATTTAGCAAATACATTCTTTATAAGCTTTCCACTGAAAAACAACTAGCTGCAATGGATGCTTAGGGGTTGTAGCTTTAAACTGATGTACAGTTTTTTCAAGATTACTCATGTCCTTTTTGGTGTAATCTAATCATAAACTTTGACATATGGAAAAACAGCGCCTCAGTGCGTCCTCGTCAGGGCGTTGTGGAAGGGGTTAACTACATTATAAATTATTTCAAAGTTGTATTGCACAATTTTCAAAAGATATCACAGATAATAGATGACATATCTGCGTTTATGTCAGACTAAACTATATTTCAATTTATTTTATTTAACAGGGACAATGCTCATTAATCAACAGTAAAACTGTAAATAAGCCAGATTTAGCCACAAGGGCTAATTTTCATCTGTTGCCCCCTGCCAAATTTTAAAAGGCAACCTAAAATAAAAAAAACACGTCACTACACATACAAAAACAGTAAAGTTATATATGACAAAAAGAGATAAAAACATGCAAGTAAGAATTTCCTAAAATAAACATAAAACTATGTTAATTAACATTTGCCCATTATTTACTACATTTATTTTGAATTTATACAGAATTTCAAGAATTTCAACTTTTTTTCTTTTTTAAATATTTCCCAAATAATATTTAACAGAGCAAGGAAACGTTCACAGTATATCTAACAATATTTTTTTCTTCTGAAAAAAATCCTATTTATTTTATTTTATTTTTTAAAAAACATTTTAAGGTCAAACTTATTAGCCTCTTTTTAAGCTATATATTTTTTCTATAGTCTAAAGAACAGTTACCTGCCTAGTTACCTTAACATACTTTAACCTAATTAACCTAGTTAGGCCTTTAAATGTCACTTTAAGCTGTATAGAAGTGTCTTGAAAAATATCTAGTCAAATATAATTTACTGTCATCATGGCAAAGACAAAATAAATCAGTTATTACAAATGAGTTAATAAAACTATTATGTTTAGAAATGTGCTGAAAAAAAATCTTCTCTTCGTTAAACAGAAATTGGGAAATAAAAGGGGGCTAATCATTCTGACTTCAACTGTATATTCAAGTTGTTCTCTGTTGTCCATACAATAATAGGAAGCAAAAAAATTTTTTATTTAGTTGAAATTTTGTAGGCTGCTAGTAAGTTTTTTGGAAATATTTTGCTTGAATTTAATTGTATTATCTTTCCAAACATGTTTGGCGACTAAAATATTATTTTAATAAATATATCTGTTTAATAAATCTGTTTTGCTTAAATGCACCAAAATACATCACCTATATTCACTGAGAAATAGATGAAAATATTCATTTTCAAATGGGGTGTACTAAATTATGCAGAGCACTGGATGATGTCAATGGTATTCAAAAAATGAAAAGTGAAAAAAATCTAAATAAGCTTTAATTATCTGTATTTTTCTGTTGTATTAATTTATCCTGATGTTAAACCATCACAATAATAAACATGTCAACAAATCTGCCCTTGACTGAAAATGGCACAGACCTTCTTTTTATACAATCATAATACAAGTTAATACATGTGTTTTTGACTCAAACATATCCTGTATTATCAGACAGAGATCTGCACAACAAAATGCATTGTGCATTATGTGTGCCATGCTAAGAAAAGACAACCGCTTTTTTTTTTTTCAAATCTAACAGCAATATTTTCAAAAAAGTTTTTGTCTTTCTTGAAGTTTTAATGAAGCCATTTTGACAAGGATGAAGTACTCAGTTCTGCTTGGTTATTTGCGGCACATGATGCCCTTATGTTTCCGCATATCACTATATCATCCATTGGCAAAGCTGTACATATATCAGACCACTCATCAGATTAACTGAAACCAGAGCTAATTGAATTCCTCTATAACAAAACGCAGACTAGCAGCGAAGTCAGGGATATAAATGGCTTAAAGCATGCACCGAATATTAAGTCAATTTTTTTGTATACACTAATAATATACAGTTAATCTATTTTAGCCACACAGATCTGTGCCCTGATCACATTGTTGAGGAATGATGTTTTGTTAATGATCGCTATGAAAATGATCCAGTTATCAGGAATAGCTGGAAAAGAAAATTCAATCTAATCTAATCTACATGTTTGCAATGTTTACTCACAAATAGACATACCTCTACTTGTTATCCTATCCCTACGTTAATTGGCATAAAGGATGTGTTAAATGCGTAATGTTTTCCCACATTAAATTTGTTATTGTTTGCAGCACGCCAAGGCTCATTGAGTGCATTTATTCGTGAAAGTGTCTTCATCTCTACTGCATTAATTCATTAGATTTGCCCTCATTAAATCCAAATGAATGACTGTTTCATTCACATTCATGTATTCTCTCCAGTAATAATCTCATAATGAAGTACTCAGTCAAAGCAGCTCTAGTTTAGACCCATGGTGACCAGCTGGACGGGTCAAGTGCGCCAAATGTGCTTACGGTTGCTATGGCAGTGTTTCCAAAGGGGTCACTGTAGAGATGGAAAGGAAGGACATGACGAGAAAGAAAGTTCTGGTAAGATGAAACTCATGCAAATGGTGCTGCCAGGAGTAGGTAGGAGGAGGAGAGGAGAGTGGGAGAGAGAAAACGAGAGAACCAGAGAGTGTGCGCGAATCTCAATGACTTATTGAAGTGAGTCTAATTAATCTCTTAGTAGCTCTCATCTTTCCTCCAGATGCCCCAGGGACACAATGTACGGTGTGTGTGTGTGTGTGTGTGTGTGTGTGTGTGTGTGTGTGTGTGTGTGTGTGTGTGTGTGTGTGTGTGTGTGTGTGTGTGTGTGTGTGTGTGTGTGTGTGTGTGTGTGTGCGTGTGTGTCTGTGTGAACCATGGTTTTTGGTTCAAGGATTAACCTTAAGACTATCTGAGCAGAAATGCACCCTGGGTGGAACATCAAAACACAAGCACCCCATGTCAGTGGAAAAATTTCACTTTGGAAGGTGTGCGGTGTGTGTGTACTGGTTTGATTGGATTACAAGGACATGGCATTTGTATAATGACATGGATATGACCTACAGTAGATATTACAACATTAAGGTGTTTTATAAGGTCATGCATCGTGTCCTTATAAATCAAAAACATACTTAATGACATCTTTTGACATTCAAATTTGTGCCAAAGGATTCCTGTTAGGGTTGAGTTTAGATGTAGTGTCATACACAACATTTTGCGCATGGAGAATCTACCAATACCAGTGTGTGTGTGTGTGTGTGTGTGTGTGTGTGTGTGATCTAAAAAAAAGTGCATATGTGCCATTGAGTGTTTATGGGAGAGTAGGGGACTTCAGCAGCGAGCTTCAAACAGAGACTATTTATTGCATTTTTGTATACGGGGAGCTCAACACTCTACAATTCCACATTCCAGCTGGACTTACATGACTCATTTAACACTGACTCAACGACTACATTTCACAACCAAAAACTGATGGTACTCGTCCAAGGACAATTATAATACCTGGAGAAACCCTGAGAAAAATGTCTGCTATTATTCCCTTTTATCTCAGTGACATTCATGTTTGCTCATGGGACCACACAACTTGTCAATCAAACGGTGTTATTAAAACGGTCCTTAAGAAGCATTTTTTCATCATATTTTACTCTCTAATATTAACTCTGTGCATGTGTTTTGCACACTCACACACAGAATTAAATGAAGTCTGGTTCAAAACTCAGGTTAAAAGAGTTCAAATATTCATTTTATTGACATATTTAAAACAACGGTTTTTATGGAGGGGATTCTGGAAATCTCTTTCTATCACTCTTTAATTTACAAACACTTTGAACAGCCAGAAAAAAAGGAGGTCAGCAAGATGGCACAGAGGGTAGCACGATCGCCTCACAGCACGCTGGTTTGAGCCTCGGCTGGGTTAGTTGGCACTTCTGTGTGAAGTTTGCATGTTCTCTCCATGTTGGCGTGGGTTTCCTCCGGGTGCCCCGGTTTCCCTTATACAGTCCAAAGACATGCACTATAGGTAAATTGAATAGGCTAAATTGGCCGTAGTGTCTGTGTGTGAATGAGTGTGTATGGATGTTTCCCAGTGTTGGGTTGCAGCTGGAAGGGCATCCGCTGAGTAAAACATATGCTGGATAAGTTGGCAGGTTATTCCGTTGTGGTGACCCCTGATTAATAAAGGGATTAAGCCGAAAAGAAAATGAATGAATGAATGAATAAATGAATAAAAAAGGGAAAAAATAAATGCACATAAATAGGCATATTATATACAAACATATCCTAACGCGTGAATAAAATAGCGAAGTTTAGACTATACAAAAATGGAGTGTCAAAAAAATTCAATATTTCTTTTAATCATACCTATTATTCTCTTTCTTGCAAATGTAACAATTTATGTGCTTCATAAATCTAAATTAATATAGTAATGGTATTATAAAGTTGTGTATAAAATGGTAATAAATAGCTGAAAGCTAATGTGGTAATAAATCCACATCTAGACAGTTCTCTAAATATATATAATATTTACACTTGTGCTGAAGTACTCAAGAACACAGATTAATGCATTTTTAGTGAAAACCACATTTTATTTGACAGATGATAGTGCTGTAGAAAGTACTGAAGAAAATATAAAAACACCAAAGCAAAGTTTTTTTAATAACCCCAAAATTTGGTAAGTGCACGAAAAACCTTAAATGAACTGCATTCATGTGATATAGAATATCTGTAACCTTCATTTGCCTCTTTTTTTTTTTAAAAAAAATCCTTGCAGATCATTTAATTAGGCAAGTTATTGTATAAAGATAGTTTGTTCTGTAGACTATCGAAAAAAATATAGCTTGAAGGAGCTAATAATTTTGACCTTAAAATGGCATTTAAAAAATTAAAAACCCTAACCCTAACCCTAACCCTAGCCAAAATAAAACAAATAAGACTTTCTCCAGAAGAAAAAATATTATCAGATATACTGTGAACATTTCCTTGCTCTGTTAAACATCATTTATGAAAATCTGTCATGGTACTGTATCTATTATATGTTGCTGTTCTCTGGTGATTTGAAGTGCTTCTTTTATCCTCATTTGAGAGTCTTTTTGGATAAAAGTGTGCTAAATGAATAAGTGTAAATGTAACTATTTACATACATGGTGTGTTGCATGCAAAAACAATACTATATTGGTTTATAATAAAAAATACAAATCTAGTTTTTCAGAATGCATTGCTAATTCTTAAGTTCATTATAAACAAATAAGCTTTTTAGAAACAGATGGTGATCTAAAAGCAACGGTTAGCAGAGTCATGCTTACCAGCCAAACTTGACCGCTTTAAAAAAAATGTATGCAGGATTTCATTCATAAAACATGAACAAAACAAGTATTGATGTCAACGGTTTATGCAACTCGCATCCAATTGCTTGCAACAATACATGCAATAACATGTTTATGACACATTTACATAGAAATTCAATTTGCTTGCCTTTCCTGAACGATTTAAATCTGCACTCTTGGTCTGTGGACTTCCTGGTATAAGATTTTTAATGGCCCTGAATATCCATTACAGCTCTGTAAGATCTCAAAATCTCAAAATGTACTTTCATTTATCAGAGTCACAAATTATCAGCTGATCAGAGCTTCCCCGATCGCTCACTGACGTATCCAGGGTAACCCCTTCTCAAATACATGGAGGATGGGCTTTGTGTGTGTGTATGTGCCAGCATCCCCCATCCCACTGTGTTATTTTGACAGGCCTTGCAAAAGAGGACAGACTGTGGACAGAGGAACAGCATGCAAGTAGGATAAAATAGCATGAATAACAATTCAACACAAGATAAGAAATCTAATGGAATACAAATGATGCAATTTCTGGCAGTGTTGCACATAAGACGAGCGTACGTGACTAAAACCAAAATGATATCTTCTGTTATGTCTTTTGTCTTTTTCTTACTTCTACTCGTCCTGCTGTCTCAGAAAAATCAACATGCTGTTTCCTAGCCAAGCTGCACACAGAGACACACGGACCACACATTATCCTTCAGTCAGTGAAATGTACACAGTTTTATACCATCTGGACAACAAAGAATCCTCACAAGGAACGGCTGGACACCATCACTCTCTAATACAAAATGTGCACAACACAACCAGGCATGTCATTGAATTTGATCAGATTTTATCATTCACTTTGTTTGGCTTTGTTAGGCATTTACTGGTGTAGAGTTTAAAAAAAAAAAAACTCATCACTAATCAAATGTCTTTGCCATTACTGAGACGTCTTTGCCAAGTGAATCACAGGCAGCTGGTTTGTCTAAAATCTCTCTTTCACTCTCACTCACTGTCTCTGCACTGTTAACTTGTGTGCATGAGCCCTATCACAGGACATGTTTTGTGCGATTTGTTGCTATAGACCAGCGCAACCCTAATTTTCACTTTTGCGCAATGTTGTTTAAATGGCAAATCCATGTGCGCTACTTTGTGTACTCATGGGAGTGCCGGTCTAAAAAGCAGGTGTGTCAAGGCCCATTGTTGGCAAGTTTTTATTCTGAGAAACTGAAATAGATTGTGCCATTGACCAAGTACACTCAAAAAAACTATTACTGTTGCTTGATCAAACTACTTATTTAAAATGAGCTGAAACAACTCAATTCTTTTAATTTCTTTGGTTTAAATTATTTGTTTTATATTTACTTAAATTTGTAAACCATTGGGTTAACTTAAGCGTTTTGTTTTGGGACAACATGAAGGAATTGTGTTGGTCCAACTACCTGGTTAGGAGATTAGTTCCCAGAATGCTTTGCCATGGTATTGAATTAAGAGAAGGAAATGTTGACAATAAAAGTAATCTTTGGTGTTTAAAGATAATAAAAATCCTTGTTAGAGTTTAATCTTCAATTTAGTTTGAAGATTTAGAAGAGTTTTGTGTAATGCTTTGAGTTTTGAGGTTACCACCTTGCAGCACCCATGCTTTGGGTGTTGGCAGCTTAACTACACTGAAAAAAATGATTCATTGGATTTACTTAATTTTTTTAAGGCAAGCTGTTGCAAATAATTGAATTGGGTTAAGTTTAAGCAAACAATTTTAGTTGGATTTACTCAATTTATATGTGTTGGATTTAAACAATCAAATTAGGTTGGATTTACTCAATTTATATGTGTTGGATTTAAACAATCAAAATAAGTTGGATTTAATCAATTTTATTTAGTTACATTTATCTAATGAAATTCATTTAGTTCACTATAATTTAATTATGTTATTCTTACTTATATCTATTTATTTTTGATGTCTAAAATGATCATTAAATAGCTTGCAAATACACTTTGAAATGACACTTAACCACATTTGTTTTGAATTCATTTTAATGACTTTTTAAGATGCATTTTTTTAACAAAACATAAATCACTGCCTATAAATGCTTTAGCAGCACACCATAACACAATAAACAGTTTGTACAGCACATTTAATTTAAACCAACACATAAAAGAAAACTGTATGAAGTCTTGGAGCAAACGGCAATCCTTATGACACACACACACACACACACCCCAATACACAAAATAATCAACTAATTAACTTAAAAAATTAACTCATTAACAAATTGAGCAACTACAAGTTGTATGAAATTGAATAAATACAAAGTTTATAGAATGTACATGCTCTCTCTCTCTCTCTCTCTCTCTCTCTCACACACACACACACACGCACACCATTTAAAACAAGTTCCTACAGCTAATTAATTTTCCACACAAAGAAAACTGAATTCACTTATTAAACAATTCCTACACTAAACTGCAATTTGTATATGATATACATTTGGTTGTTGAGCATTTATTAACACTTCAATGCTTAAAATTACAGTATCACACTGTTTTCCAGTATGAGAACCTTTGAGGAGAGCTTGTCAGAGTTCATTTGCACAAGTACTTTTTGGGCAAACTCGTAATAGTATTTGAGTTCTTTTGGGTAGGCCAAATCAAGCACATAAATTGCCCCCAACATCAGTGCACAGGCTTGTGCAACAGATTTTATCTGTTCAATAATCACTGTTCCATCCACAACGATGCCAATGTCCTCATAATCTCCTCTTTCCTTTTTGATGACACATATGGCCATGGCGGTGTTTGTCAGGTCCTTCAAAATTCTTCTTTTTGATTGCCCTATATTTAAATAAAAAGAAACCATTATTAGACATTGTTTTTGAAACATATTTTGTAAAAAGTCAAGAAGAAATCAAATGTAAATAAAACCAAAACCTTAACGGCCCTCCCCACACCCACATTGACACCTGTGAAATATTATAACAATCATTTATGATTGCATATTGGCGTACATATATTTGTGCATGATCTGCAAGTACGACTTCTTCACAATTATTTACAGGGTTTATTCAGGTTTTATCAGGGTAAATTTAAGATCTTTTAAGACTAACTAAAAATAATTTTGGAAAAAATAATTGAAAGGCAAACAATACAGTAATATGTTGAAAACTAAATATAATGTCAAGGAAGCATTATTGCATTATTATTTAAATGATATTACCCAAGGTTTAAGGCTTGAAAACTACAGATTTGGCCACTTGAATGTGGAAATACCTTCTGATCAGACCCACTGTATATCAATATACCCGGTCACAATTGTTCACCTTAACCCTTCTGTATTATTTAAATTTACTACCCTTTCCTTATGTTAGTTGCTGTTTTTTTTGCCCCATTGACTTCCATTAAAACATTTTTGGATGCAAATCCATGACAGCATGTAATCACGCATTGTTGCTGGTTATCTTCCCTTTTTGGTAAATGTATATTTTGTCATTTTTACTGTTGATGATCAGTTGACAGCATAACCATTTAGATAGTCCTGTGCAAAAAAGTTTCTGGCTTTTATATTTTTTGAGTTCTTTGGAGTATAAACAGTAAATGATAGTGTGTGTGTGTGTGTGTGTATGTGTGCATAAATACACTTACTATGTTTACTATATGTCTGAAAAAATGTAAATAAGCAACTTTCAAAACAATGTGTGCAAAAGTCTCACTTTCATGAGCTCAAACAAAGAAATCTGTCTCCAAATTAATATTCTCAACAGCACACAAGGCTTAAGAATAATTGTGCACAAGTAAAATAAACATCAGCGAATGGAATTCAGTAGAAATGTCACACCTTGATGCAAAATTTAAGACCTCTCAAATTTAAGACTTTTTATGACCTTAAATTGTAAAAATCTAATTTAATACTTACGACTTTTCAAAGACCCACAGGACCTCTGCAAATAATAATAAAAAAAAGTACAATGATAATAAAACAAATTTAATTGGACAAATTAATAGACATGTATATTTATTTAATTAGTATTTTTACGTGTCATTAATTAAACCAAAATAATTTAAATATATTAAGTATATTTTAAATGTATAAGTAAATATACAAATTTAAAACTTGAATTCATACTTTAAAAAAACGTCATGTTTCATTATTAGACTAAACATTTTTGAAGAATTATTCAGCAATACATTTTTGATTGTTAGTACGGCCACCTATTGACCTAAAAATGTAATACAAGTCAAGTTGCTTTTAAACAGTAATTTTAATCTTAACATAAACATAAATTTTCTCTTTTTTGAAAAAAAGTGGTTTACTTGTAATTCTGTGTCTATTTGTTTGTAATTTAGAAATAATAATACTGTTTAGAAAGACTAAAACAGGGGTGTCCAAACTCCTTCTTGGAGGGCCAGTGTTCTGCCGATTTTAGCTCATCCTTGCAGGTGTGTTGAGGCAAGATAGTTTCTAGATCACCTAGTAAGAGCTTAATTAGCTAGCATAGGTGTGTCTAATTGGACTTGGAATTGGAATTGCAATTGGAACTAAACTTAGCAGGACACAGGCCCTCCAGGACCAAGCTTGGACACCCCTGGATTAAACAATGAATATCTCTGGGGTCAAACACAGATCTGAACCCAATGCTGAGAACGTCAAAGGATTAAGAAACATATGCAACTTTTAATCATTTAGTATTTTTAGGCATACTAATATTAGGCACATATTGTGATTTTCAAAAAGTATTACATCGCTTTGTAAATGTTTATTATTACCATTTGTTGAGTCTCCCAATACTATTTGATATAGTCAAGCGATGTGATGTCACACTCAACAAGCTGATGGTTTTCTCACGGTTCAATAACAGTGTGTATTACCATTACAATGCAAGAGTTTGAGGCAAAAGATAATAGGTTGCTCTTACGCGTGTAGTGACCAATGGCATTTTTTTTAACTTCATGTATAAATATATGGAAATAGAAAGCATTTGAAAAAAGAAAAAAGCTATTGACATACAGTGAAAACGCTATTTTCAAATTTTTTAAAATTATTAATTTTGTTTTTGAGATATTAAAATATTTTGTTCATTGTTCTATTCATACTTTTGCATTGAATTAGTATGCAACTTACTTGCACGAATCTAGCAAGTGTTTGTGCAGCGCAATGTGATTTGAATAGACCATAATGTGTTCAACATTAGGTTCACCTATTAATTCAAATATGGCACTCAAAAAAGTTTCTGTTTGTCTCATTGGCCACTGTAACCCCACCCTCAGCCTCTGAACAAAGCAGCTCTTTCTTATAGCCCAGGTGCAAGCACTAGTACTATGATGCACTCACCATGTATTCTTTCACCAGGCATGCCTCATCCTCACCAAGGTAGGTAAAGAGAGCTTGAAGAATAGACGCTCTTTTGACATGGACATTGGTTGTCTGTAAATAATACAAATTTGATTAGTTAAATACATAAATGACAAATTGGAAAACGTTAAGAAATGTATTAGATTAGATTAAACTTTATTGTCATTACACATGTACAAGTACAATGCAACGAAAATCAGTTTAGGTCTAACCAGCAGAGCAATAGCAGCAAGTGCAGTATACAGGTATAAGTTATAAAGTGCAGATATAGAAAAACTTTAGTGATATTTACAGATGGATGTACTATCAACATTATATACAGGTTGTATTAGCTATAAACAGAAATTTAAAATAAATTATTATATGTACAGGTTGCTATTAATAATCAGAAGTGTACAGGTAGATAAACAATTACAAGTGTACAGTATATGTATAGTTCAAATGAATGAATCAGTCTAATGTAGTGCAATGAATGTGTAATTTTTAAATGTGCAAATGTTAAATAGTGCAATGATAATGAGGAGTACAAGTTATGAGGACAGTGGGGGTGTATTAGGAGGGCAAAATAATTAGTGGGGGATAGAGTTGAAAAAGGGACAGCTCTGAGGAAAGTGTTGTTCCTTAAGGCTGATTTATACTTCTGCATCAAACGCACGCCAATGCTACGGTGCTGACGCATAGCCCTTCGCCGTGGCCGTCGGCGTCGCTGACGTGCACCTCTCAAAAAATGTAACTACACATCGCAACGACACGTAGCACAAGCTCTGTGATTGGTCGGCTTGGTAGTGGCCAAGTGGACAGATGATGTATCTCCTCCCTGTAGGCCGTCTCATCATTATTGCTGATTAGACCAATCACTGTGGTGTCATCTGCAAATTTGATGATGATGTTGGATCTATTCACAGGCCTACAGTTGATAGTAAAAAAGAAGTAGAGGAAGAGGCTCAGCACACAGCCCTGTGGTACACCAGGGTTGAGTGTGAAGATGGTGGAGCAGATGTGGCCTGATCTAACATTCTGAGGTCTTTTAGACAGAAAGTCCATAATCCAGTTGCAGAGAGACGTGTCGATATCCAGGTCTCTAAGTTTATTCATTAACTAATGCCAAATTCAATTTGAAAGTAGTCGTTGCTGCTTTATTTTCACTGCAAGATGGATCGGCGACAGGGACTTGAACATTGCATGACTTTACAATAGGAAGAATCGCCGACAACTTCGTCTAAACTACGTCTCACAACCCAAAAACCATCTGTTTGACCAGGCCGTGGATTAATGCTAATATTGCAAATAATGTTAAATTTCTTACACAGACCAATCGTTTCACTTTACAGGACCTTCATCAGGAGCCATGGCTTTAGATTTGGACTTTATTCTTAAACTGAAAAACCCATCCTCATTCGCTGCCATTATTTGGATCACCATGTACCACAGATTCAGCTAAAAATCATCAGTAGTGTTATATTAACATTAAGTTAAATAAATATTCATTTATTTTCTTCTCGGCTTAATCCCTTTATTAATCTGGTGTCGCCACAGCGAAATGAACCGCCAACTGATCCAGCATGTTTTACACAGCGGATGCCCTTCTAGCTGCAAACCATCACTTGAAAACATCCATACACTTTCATTTACACACACACACTACGACAATTTAACTTACCCAATTCCCCTTTAGCGCATGTCTTTGGACTTGTGGGGGAAACCGGAGCACCCGGAGGAAACCCATGCGAACGCGGGGAGATCATGTAGACTCCACACAGAAATGCCAACTGATCCAGTCGAGAATCGAACTAGCGACCTTCTTGCTGTGAGGTGAGAGCGCTTCCCACTGCGCCACCTGTTAAATAAATATATTTTTAAAAATAAAAAGAATTAATAACTGAAACCAGCTTAAATGTTATCGATTATTTGTCATATGCCATGTCCCGAATAAAACACGTTACCGTAATGCACAACTGTTAGTCATTTGAGACTCCTTTATTACAGCACTCCCACAAGTTTCTCTCTTGCTTTCACAAATAAAATTATACATATTTAATGTATATCCATTATTAATAGCCTATCTAAGTTTTGCCCAGCTAGCGAAACCTGCAGGTAAAGGTAGCCTATAAGCATATTTTTTTCAGTGCATGCATTGACTGCATCGTCAAATACATAGAATATAAGTATGTTTGTGGCATGACAAGCATGGACATGAGCATTATTCAGAACATAGCCTATATATTTATTTTTTAAAATGTTATATTTAGAAATTAAAACTATATTAAATTTCAACTTGCAGTAATAATCTAAACATTAAACTTTGCCTCGATGTTGTGCACTTAATATCCTTTAACACACCTAAATCTGACGATTGTCCCTTACATGTATATTACATTTATAATGATACTTAAATTTATTTAATCAACTGACTGTTTACTTGTGAATAGTTTGTTTAGTTACACTATATTTAAAGTGATTTCTTTTTTCGACTACCTTGTAATTTAACATGTTCAGCCAAGATAAAGACATGTAAAGGCTGATTTATACTTCTGCGTCAAATGCACGTGTATGGTCCGACGCAGCCTGCGCGCAGTTGAATAGCCCTTGCCGTGGCGCATCTCTCCAAAAATGTAACTACACATTGCAACAACACGTAGCGCACGTTCTATTAGTGGGCTTGGTAGCGCTTACGTGTGTGGGCGGGGTTGAGAGCCACGCCAACCCATTGGAGCTAGTGTTTACAAGTGTAGAGTCCCATGAAATAGCTCCAGGTGGAAACTGTTGCTTTGTGTTTACCTTATGATTAAAGTTGTTGCATGACCGCCAGCTACCGCCTCAGAATGAGCGAGTTTTATCCGCTTGTTCATTAAGGTAGTGTTCAGAAAAAACAAAACCCAAGCGAAGAAACTCCATACAGAGGGAACATATAAACCTACTGCTTTTGTAAGTGTTATTGTAGAACAACACAAACAGCGCGCACAAGTATAAGTGCTCAGCTGCACGCAGGGCAGGCGCAGTAGGTCACGCCAATCACTCAACGCAGAAGTACAAACCAGGCTTAAGGCCGAATTTCTATTGTGCAATTTTGAGCCAAATTCTGATGCGACACTTCTTTGAATCAAATTAAATTTCAACTTTGATATTTGCTGTGCTGTGTTGATGCAATGTACAGGAGAAAAAAAAAGGTGAATAACCTCTCTTGGTCGGCAGATAGTCGAATCATTTTATGGCAGGTCAGACATTTTGGTCGCCTCTCTTGAGAGAATCACGGAGTTGAATCAAAGTTGAACTCTGTGTTTGTGCTCTTACTGTACCCTAGTACTGTGAAAACTAGGGAAGCAACAATAACATTTACTTATTCTTTACTTGTCACAAACCTGTTTGAGTTTCTTTGTTCTGATAAACACAACATAAGATAATTTGAAAAATGATGAAAACCGGTAACCATTGACTTCCATAATATGTTTTTCCTACTATGAATGTCAATGATTACTGGTTTCTAACACTCTTCAAAATATTTTGTCTTGTGTTCAACAGATAAAAGAAACTCAAAGGTTTGGAACCATGGAAACTGGGTGAGTGAATAGTGAGTAAATTTCCTTTTTTGGGACTATTTAGATTTTTCAGAGCAACATATTCAGTTAAGAAACTGTTTACTGTAATGTGTAGTGATAAATGTTTTGCAGTTACTTACCATAAAAATGTTGATGGAAAATTCCAACTGCAGTACTGGACAGAAAATGTGTTTAAACCCCTGACCAAGGAACTCAGCAAAGGAAACTTGTTGTACAGTACCTCAAATGAAAGGAAGCACATGATTATCATTTAGGTTCAAAATTCAGCACAAGTTACAACATGACCAACTTCTTAATCAACATATTGTTTACCGATTAATTATATTAGGCAACATACATTTAGATAAATTACTTATTGAACAAATTGCTGAACGTGATTAATATGATTAAGATAATCGTCACTGGCTGATTGATACGATATAAAGTCTGTCTCAGACCAGTCAAAGCACTGCATTAAATTCCATTCTTCAACGCCATGTCTTAAAAATGTCAATTTATTTTAACCACAATATTTTCCATGAAGTTTTAGCACTCGTCTGCATGTGTTTTACGTTTGAACAACTAAATGATTGCTTCAGCTTATTTAAAGGATATTATTTTAATTAAATTACATTATCGTTGATGTAAAAGGCACTTTATGAATATGGAAAAAGTCACATTAAGTTAACCCCTGCGCTGGACGTTTATCGGTGGCTGATAAACACTTGCTGTGAATATAAGTTAGCCTATTAAGTGCATTATGACCCCAAAGACATAATTACAGCATCTCACGTAAAAAAATAAAAGAACTAAAAAAGGACGCCCTTTACGTTAAAAGTTAATGTTACGCCAGTATGGGCACACATTCGACAAACTCCTAAGACAAAACAGTCAGTAGTGCCCTAACGCCAGACCAAATCGTTCTATAACAAAATCAGTATGGTACTGTCCGTTCACAACTATCTAAACGCATGCTTAATGTTAACCATAGTAAAAGCCAAGGTAAATTCACAAAGGACTGAGCTAACGTTAGCAACGAAGCTTTTTTCGTTTGGAATGGCGGATCACGGACACTGTCGTCACATCAAAGAAAATGCTTATTCTCTTGAAAATAGCCATTTACTTCATTAAAAAACATTATATATCAAGTCTACATAACTACATTCTTGCTAAAAAGAATCTTTAATATATTCTGCGACATAAAAACGAGATTTGTCAAACCGTGTGTAACGTTAACTGTTAGCTTAACTTGCGAGCGCGCTCGACGGCTGGTCGCTGTGAAATTTAAAAACGACCAAAATAGACAGTCCGAACGAGAGACCATTTTATGCGTTTATGTTACCCACCAAGTTTTTCTTTAATAAACAGTCTGGTACAATATAAAATGTGACTTACTGTGCAAATGGATGTACAGAAATCCGGCTGTGGCGTCTTGCTTCAATCTGACTGGATTCTGTAAACCTTCCTTTGGGCTTTGGCGCCGAGGCAACGGAACATAACGCGCATGCGCACAAAGCTAACATAATTTTTTCTAATAGACTTTAATTAATTAATTTAGATTGGTTCAAAACACATCTAATTCACTTAAACCCGATTAATAATAATTTAATAAAATCAACAACTAAATTAAATTGTTTAAAATAAACAAAATTGAATTATGTTTAATTTAATAGAGGCCTAAATCATTTTTTTCAGTGTAGCAAAAATGCAGTTTGTTGCTTTGCTCTGTGAGCAATAACTGTCCTAAAATAAATTTTGAGGTCATTTTCAGTCAACAGTATATGAAATACTGTATATCTAAATGCATAACACATAACAGACAAGATATTATCAGACATTTGAGTTTAAGGTAAATAAAATACAGATGTATTTGAGATGTATTTGTTTTAGTCTAAAAACAGGTCTAAAATCCAGCACAGAGCGCGTTAGTTATGCACCTATGCAGACTCAAATGCTTAACACACACAGGTCGTACAGCAATAAGAAATTATTAAAATAATTAAATATATAATTAAAATATTAAAATTAATATTTTCTCCATGGATATAAAAAACACTACCTGTTTATATCTTTAACATCCGGGGGGATTTTTCAGTTTGTACATAACAATTTGCATTTTGATTATAATGTTATTATTATAACAGCATTATTTATTATCCAACCCAAGCTCATTTTGGAAATGTAGCCTCGCGGACGTTTCTGGAAACCGCGATTTACATGGCCGGAGGTACGTACGGCCGCATTTAGTTTTTTTCGAGCGAACGCTACGGGGTGGTGTGGCCGACGGCTCGCCTCCGAGTGGAGGGCTTTCCCACCACCAGTTTGTCCGCTTAGCTCGCAGCGTTACGTCGGCGAAGCGGAGGCCCGGAGGAGGAGAAGCCGGCCGCGGGGACAACCGGGATCGAGTCCGGGAAACAGCAGTTCCAGAAATCAGGTAAGATGAAAAACAGAATCCAAAAAATAAGGGCAAGAACGTGGCGAGATCCGAAAACGTGGTCAAAATCAAAGACGAGGGCTTTTGCTTTTTTTTTTCTGCACTGTAAAAAAAATCTGTAAAATAACAGTTAAATGACTGTATATTTTAACGGATTTTTTCCGTATACACGTATTACGGGTGTTTTTCCGTTTATATACATTTTCGAATTGCATTATGGGAAGGGGATCGCAGCTCAGGCAGCGTTTGATGGACACCGGGCCTTATTTCTTCCTCTGTTTTTTCCCTGGTAAGTACGATTAATAAAACATATAACAATATTTTAGTTAAAATACTGCTTTATTACATTTGTATCGTTATTTAAAATGATTTTTGTCTTGTCTGAAGCGGCCATGGAAAGTACAGCAGTGAATTACGTTTAATATTGTTAATAAGATCAGACTTTATATCATTAAGATCAAACTGAGCTATGAGTGGTTAAATGTAATTTAAACAAGCATTTATCTAATGAATTTTTACCTTTTTATGCGTTTTCTTCATCAGTAAATATGATATCTGTTCATTTACAGTTGTTTGTCCGTATTTTTCTAAACTGCCGTGCGCGGGAAGTGATGTGACGTCCCAATCACCCACTCACTCCTTCTGCACCTGCGTGAGTGTGACTGGATTAACGGTAAAACGTCAGCTTGTCTGTGAGAGTGTAAAATGTATGTTAATTATTTAATAGAAATATAAATGTTTTCTTTGTACAGTGCATTGAACAAGGGATAGCATTCAAAGTTTGTGACACTGTGTAGTTTGGTTGATATATAGTGCTTAAGGTGTATATCGATGACTGGTTAACGTTACCTTTAATGAACCCTAACGTTAACGTGTTTCAAACGCTCGTAACACCTGACCGTCTGTGTTTGTTTGCATATTAATAACTAATTTCATATTTTTACTGACGTTATCAAATGTTAGCTTTGGTTTGACCGACGTATTAAGGCTGTGTGACCGAGATTCAGTGGAACAGCTTTGCTGGTTTTTAAGTAACGTTATAAGTTAGACCCGCGTGAATTTGAGGCATTGTGTAAATCGGTATGAGGGGAAATACACACTCATAAAGTTATTATTATTGGTGGGCCCTTATCAGCATTAACGTGCTGCGTTAACGCGAGACTTTTATCGCGCGATAAAAAAATATATCGCCGTTAATCTATTCTCAACGTTGGGTTGGGAGCTGGGTGACTTTCATACTTTGGTAGTTTAGCGCGGATGTATACCTGACCGGTGAGCCGTCTGACAAACAAGTGCCCCTCTGAATCAAATCAGCATGCCTGACTTTAACTGCAGTTCGGCAGTTTCACTTTAACTCATGAACATTCATTCATCCCGCGTGACAAACTGGGGTATTAGACGCAAATAAGAAGGAAGAACTGATGAGAGTGTTATGGAATTTAATAACGCTCGCCAAATGGAACGAAAAAAAAACTTCCGCATTTCGCGACGTGTGTTTGTGTGTACAGAGATAACAGAGTGATACAGTAAGTGTGTGACATTTAAAATTTTATATAGTGTTTACACTGTCATGCGTTTTAGGCCTCAAATACAACGTGTACCTTAAAGCACACAATTAAATGTTTGTTGTAGTCGAGTTGAACTGTCATGGATATTATACTTATGAACGTCTTGTCAACTTGCAGATTTAGCCAAGTTCACTTTTAAGAACCTCAACAGCTGCTATTATGAAGATATAAAGATGAGCTGTTCTTCCACAGTCTTAAAATTCTTCAGACTAACTGTCAGTTAGAATCATTATAGCAAATAATACTTTCATTACTATTAGGAGATCAGGAGTTTTATTTTAATGAAGCCTTGATAATAGAGTCAAATACACATGGTGTTATCACAAGTGAAATCTTTTTATGTAGATTTTGAGTCTGAGTGTTTTGCACATATAATGTTCACTGATATTTTGTTTTGTTGACTTCCAGGTTCTTTCATTTTGGTTATAAGTACATGGTACAGGTAAATTAGGATATAAGATTTGCTGTATGTTTATGCTGTCATTTTGGTAATAAGTACAAGGTACATGTACATTTTCACAGCAATCTAAATTAAAATCTTAAATTCAATCCAAACTGAATTTGAATTAATATGGACAGATTAAATAAAATACACTTGGGATTTTAAATGTTTTCATATTTTTATTTACAAAGTTTGTAAAATTTAAAAGTAGACTATATGCTGCATGTTTCAAACTGAATGAGTGTTATTTTTGTTGTAGGTGTGTTGGTGTAAAAATTGATGCTGACTGGTCAGTACTGCATTTTTTAACCAAAAAAATAAACAATGATTTATATTTAGCATTGCATCTATTGTAATTTTACCAAGAATGTGTTTGCTCTTTCAGAACTCAGGCAGTTGTGCTGGACCTTCTGTACCTTATACAGGAGATGACGGTAAACTTTGAAGTTTAAGAGGTAAAATTTTCAGCGTTTTTTCTGTTTGATTTTGAGTGTTTTGTGTATATATATGGTTCACTGATATTTTGCTTTGTTCACTTCCAGGTTCTGTCATTTTGGTTATAAGTACAAGGTACAGGTACATTTTCACAGCAATCTAAATAAAAATCTTAAATCTTACGTTCAATCCAAACTAAATTTCAATTGATATAGACAAATTAAATAAAATACACCTGGGGTTTTAAATGTTTTCATTTTTTTTATTATTCACAAAGTTTGTAAAGTATAACAGTAGACTACATGTTGCATGTTTCAAACTGAATGAGTGCTATTTTTGTTGTAGGTGTGTTGGTGTAGAAATTGATGCTGACTGGTCAGTACTGCATTTTTATAAATAATACAAAAAAATATGTGTTTGCTCTTTCAGAACTCAGGCAGTTGTGCTGGACCATCTGTACTTCATACAGGGGATGACAGTAAACTGCAAAGTTTAAGAGGTAAAATGTTCAGGGATTTTGTTTGATATTAGTGCTTTTATTTTTATTATTTGGCAAAACCAATTACCTGTACCTATATTTTTACTAAGTGTTTACATGAACACATTTTGCTTCAGTAATTTTGAAATTTTGTTAACATGTATTCAAACTAAAAGTACTGGGTTGATGTGGGTGTTTTATCTGGGGGTTTTTAAGCTGCAACTGTAATCTGTTAAATGAACAAAGCAGTTATTTATTATTATTATTTATTTTTACAACATTTAAAATGTTACAAGTTCTTTATTTTGGTTATGTCTGTTTAAAATGATAAGGAAATAACTGGTCCACTGCTGAATCTCTTTTCTTTTCTCTCTTAGCCACCTGATGATGAGAGACATTATCAATGTAGGCATCTTGATGGTGAGCCAGGCCTTCATGCTGATTTTGTGACTGTTTAATCTATTTATCGTGATTGTAATAACATTTTTTCAGGATGCAAAACTGGCTAAAAATCTACTTTAAATTTTAACATTAATTGTATGATAGTGTGGTTGATTTAACATTTTATTTAATGTTGGGTTCATTGTAAAAAATGATTTAATTTTGGTTGAATAAATGCTGGTTTTGGGACAGTTTTGTCTATTTATCATCACAGAATTAACATTATTTCAGGGTGGAAAACTGCCTAAAAATCAGTGATGACTTTTAACATTGTTTCAATGATAGTTTGATTGATGTTTTAACATTTCAATGTTAATTTAACTTAGGTCTGCTATCTGGAAAAGAACTCATTTTTAAAAATGCAAAAAACTTATGAATGTGCCACTTGAATTTGGTATCACATGTAATTGGCATGTTATGGAATTTAACTATGGCAAATAAGTGAGAGGAGATGGAAAGCTATGATGTCTACACATTTTCCTGAAACATTTGCAAGGTCAATTCTTTCTTGCATAAAGATAGTGGAAAAGAAGAAAAAGTATAACAAAATGGTTTGTTGTTCTTTTTATTTTGTTTTCTTTCCTTTATTGTTGTTTTTTGCCTTATTTTTGTTTCTGCACTATATTTATTTCTTGTAATATTTGATTAAGTAAATAATTTTTTAAAAATTTCTTTTAAATTATGTAGCAGACATGTATTTGAATAATTTTACATAATAATTATATTATTTATAATATTAATAATTTAACATATAGGTATGCATATATGTACCCATATATGTACATATAATATAGGAAAACAGCCAATTTTATATGTGTCACATATATCAAAAACCTATATTAAACCATATGTTTATATAGGTTCTTTCCATGTAGGCGTGTACCAGACCCAACACACAACTCACTTTTCTTTTCTTTTTTTCAGAAGAAGAGTCCACAGCCACAATAACAAGATCATTGAGCTGTCCCCTAATTGTGGTCAGCTACATGTTTAGTCTCTTATGTGCTAAACATTATGTAGCCTAAGGAAGCAGCCCTGACTCTGTAGTTTATATGAAGGTATGTTTTTACATTTTTAAGTTTATTTCATTTTTACAAGATAAGTAAGGTGATACATGTTTGTTGTATTTACAACAGGAGCATGCTGAGTAACTATCCAGAAAGTAGGTCCAAAGCAGAAAAAAGGGCACCAAGCAGAAACATACCATCTAAACTCCTTCGATTCCTGTCAGACCAGAAAGACTTTCAGAATCCTTGGAAGATTTAAAGGTAATTAAGCACACCGGTAACACTTTATAATAACTAAACACTATTGATTAATTTATTAAGCATTAGCAAAAAGTTCTGTTAAGCATTGACTCTACATTAATAGACCTTAGTATACAGTTTATAACTACAGCTGCAAATGCTGTAATTTTGACTTATAAGCACATCTATAATGTGCTTAATTATTTTGTTTTCATATTTTGTTAATGATCAATTTTTCATTCTAAATTTAGTATCGCATTATTTACAAACCAGTGATTTAAGAATAGTGTATTTTTTTTCTAATGGTGTATTTTCTAATCATTCAGAATGTTTAAGTAAATGGTTAATAAACTATTCAAACTAACATTTAAATATCTTATTATTCAGGCATATAGTAATAGTTGGGCAGCACAGTGGCTAGCACTGTCGCCTCACAGCAAGAAGGTCTCTGGTTCAAGTCTCAGTTGGTAATTCTGTATGGAGTTTGCATGTTTTCCCTGTGTTGCCGAGGGTTTCCTCCGGGTGCTCAGGTTTTCCCGACAGTCCAAAGACATGCGCTATAGGGAAATTGATTAACTAAATTGGCTGTAGTGTATGAGTGTGTTTGTAAATAAGTGTGTATGGGTGTTTCCAAGGGCGTACTCATGCTATGCAGAGTTACCTTGAAACTGGAAGCGTGCTTGTCTCCCCGACGCTTACGTCATCGATAATGTGCTGTTCAGTTTAACAAGTGCTCTCACTCAGCACAGTGGAGAGTTCTTTATATTGTTATATCGTTTTAGTTGTTTAAAATGCAGTGACACGCAGTCAAATATTTCAGATTTTTTGTGTTAAATTTTTAATTAAGTAATTAGTGCGACCTGTTTTGATTTTTTTTTAAAACGTGCTAATATTTCAGATCAGCTACTTTTGACGCTCATAAACAATCAAAGTCATCGTGCTGCAGGTACTAGGAGGTTTGCTAAAGGTGCAGCTGTTGTGCAGTGAGGGGTTTGTGTCTTTTGTGACAGTTTGCAAGGGACGCTTTGATTTGGATAAATTAACCACTATTACTGTTCAATGAACGCAAACTGTCGTTAATTATTAAAGACGCAAACCCTTTACTGCACCACAGCTGCGCCCTTTAGCAAACCTCCTATTCCTGCAGCACAAGGAATTTATGAACATCAAAAGTGGCTGATCTGTTCGGCAAAATATTTGACTGCGTGTTACTGCATCCCAAACGACTAAAACAAAATAATTTAAGAATTCTCCACTGTGCTGAGAGAGAGCACTTCTTAAACTAAACGGGGCATCATCGATGATGTAAGAGTGCTCAGCCTCGTATGCAATGTGAGTGCGGGACGTCAGGGGAGACGGTAGGGAGGACAAGCGTGCTTCGGCCTGGTTCAAGGCAACTGTACATAGTGCGAGTACACACTAAGCTGAAGGAAAATGCATGAATGAATAGTAATAGTTATACTTGTATATAAAGTATAAAAAAATAAGTATATAAAGTATATACAATACTTATTTTAATAAGTGCTTTTGTTAACTTCATCCAGTTTTGTAGCCTAAAGTGAGGATTGTTTATGCTTTGTAAATCCCCTTATAAATCACAATTAAAGGTTCAGTTATATTCTAAGAATGAAATTCATTTTATTGTATTAAATGAAAAATAAATCTTATCTAAAATAAAATTACTGTACAGTTTAAACCTAGCTAAATAACACTGAAATGTTGCATCGTAATGTATCATTAAATTATTTTATTGTTGTTTTATCCAGTTTTATCTTATGTTTTGGCACTCCTGCTATTCAGCAAGGTTTCATATTTACAGTAATTACATTTTTTAGATAAGACTGTAATGATTTATTGTTAATTTAATACTGAGCCTTTAACTGTCGTTTATAAGGATTTATAAATCATAAATAATCCTCACTTTAGATTAGGCCACCAAACTGGAAGAAGTTTTGTAAATAATGCAATATAATATATATATATATATATTTTTTTTTATTATAAAAATAGTCATGTAAAATCAATCATTAAAGTTTGTTAACACAATTATTAAGCACATTATAAATGTGCTTAAGTCAAGATTACAGCATTTGTAGCTGTATTTAAAACCGACTACTAACATCTATTAATGTAGATGCAATGATTAACAGAACTATTGACATGCAAGGAATCACCCCAGTTGTAAGTGAAAAGTCATTAGTAATATTTTTTTTTGTTTGTTTGTTTTACAGCCATTGAAGTATCAGTATTGGAGAGGAAGAAGACCCAGTTGTATCGTCTGTTTCCTGCCATCTTGCAGTTAACCTGGTTTCTTAATGTAAAGTACTTGTAATTTGCCCACTTGCCCTTAATTATCTTAAAGCTAACATTTAAAACTAATTTGCTATGAGATTATTTGCCAAGACTTCTCACGGTGCGATTCACATGTCAATATGTATTATTGTGTGTATAACTAGCTATTTGGAATTCAAATGATTTGTATTCATTAAAGAATCTTTTTTAATTGCAAAGTTGTTTTTGTACTAATCATTGCAAGTTCACAGATAACAAACTATTTACTGCTTCTCTACACATACAGTATAGAATAAATGTTTTGTTTTACTATTGTAAACCATTAATAGTGTATTTCCCATAAGTATATGTTTGTCCTTACCAATTGCCATTTCTATGCTGCTTGAAGAGCATTAAATTAGTAAAATAATTATTTTTTACAGTAGGTATCCCATTAAAACAAAGAATCTGTTCATTTTTTTCACTGTAGGTATACTATTAAAACCCCAAAAAACTCCTCTTTTTACAGTAGGTATACTATTAAAATACAGAATCTGTCTGTTTTTTTACAGTAGGTATACTATTAAAATACAGAATCGGTCTGTTTTTTTACAGTAGGTATACTATTAAAATACAGAATCTGTCTGTTTTTTTACAGTAGGTATACTATTAAAATACAGAATCTGTCTGTTTTTTAACAGAAGGTATACTATTAAAACACAGAATATTTCCGCTTTTTTACTGTTGGTATACCCTTAAAAACACAGAAAATAACCGTTTTTTTTATATAGAAAACCCTTAAATTACTATAAAATGGTTGGTTATTTTACAGTAGTTTAACTGTCAAAAAACGGATATTTTTTAGTTTTTTTAATGTTGACACACTGTTAATTAACAGAAGTTTTCCGTTTTTAATTTACGGTAAAATATTTGTGTAATGAGCTGCCAGTACATTTTACCGTTTTTTTACGGAATTTTTTTTTAGAGTGTGGACGCCTTTTGAAAACCGTCGCTTCAGTTTAGGGAAGGAGGAGGAGGAAGAGGAGGGCGGCCAGGTCGGCTGCTCGGCCGGCCGCCCAGTCGATTGTTCGGTCGTTCAGCCAGTCAGTTGGATGGACGGTCGCTCCACAGCGGCCTCCGGCGGCTTTTCACGTGAGAACAGCGCGGGCACGAACAGCGCGCGCTCCCGAGAGCTGAAAAAGCGCGCACAGCGGCCTCTCGCGGATCCACAAAAACAAAAACTGCTCAATTACGTACCTCCCGGGACGTATTTCGCGATCCGCAGAAACGTCCGTGGGGCTACGTTTCCACAATGAGCCCGGGTTGTTATTATCTGTATATTTATATTTGTTTTAATAAAAACAAGCTTAGATTTGTCCACCTCTTTCGAAGATGTATGCTTCACCATATGGGGCATAAGAATATCACACGTGATTGGATATAACTTTTGACCACACATCGTTATTATTGTTCATTTTTCATTTGCTGGAAATTAGAACTGAATTTAGAAATAGTTTTGAAACAAATCTTTGTGCTTAACAAACAAAATTTAATATGTAGGCTAATTGATGTCTTTAGTGGAGTGCGTACAGCAACATTTCTGTATCCATAATAGTAAAGGAGTAAAGAGTAAAAGTAAAGTAAAGAGAAAGTAAAAAGGCCGAACGGAGTCTCATTCTTTATCCTCGCGCAGATAATCTGTTAGTCTCGCTAGTGAAGCATTCAGGTTTTCCATTCAGTTTTTTTACTTACAAAGTCAACCATGTAAATAGCAAATGGTGCAACTGACTCTAAAAGGGAATGGGAGATGAGACTGATTGGTTTAATGCATGTTATACCAATAAGTACAACCCTGTTAGACCATTTTTTCTTTCTTAAAATAGCAAAAGTGGATTCGAACAAACCATTAATGATCTTTTGCACCATTCTCTTTAGACTTTGCGCCCCATATAGAGAGCATAAATACTGCCATGTCTTTCTCTTGTGAGAGTCACAACCAACAAAGCCTGGCTGACCTGACGGCGATCAATACAATATTGCTAAAGCATTAAAATATGGAGTATAAAAAGCAGGTTAAAGCAACGATAAACAAATCAATGTGTTTGTGACGTATACTGTATGTTAAGAAGTGGCATATGTGATATGTGAGGCAGATATACAATATGCCAGAACATAACACACACTCAGATTGAGACACACACACAAACACACCTTTAGAGCAAATGAACATGACCTAAAGCATGATTCTTGCTGCCACAAGACAAACATGAGTCATGCTCAGACAGTTCTTCCAGTAACACTTCAAGAATTACTGTAACACAAACACTCACACACAGCTGGCACTGCTTAAATTAAGTTAAACAATCTTGATCAGAGGTTGAAGTCAACAACAAAAGATATAAGAGAATTTTTCCCTCCCTTTTAAAAGTTGAAAAGATTATTTGTTTTGCTGTGTTACTGTAACTATGAGCGTTTATGTGATTAGTTGCACCGTATTTGCATGTAGCATTGCTTTTTCCCTGGTGTCCATGCAACTCGGAATAAACTTTTTTTCTGATCCAGCAGAAAAAACATCTGCTCAGTTTAAACCTTCTATAAATGTCTCCATTCAAGTCTTGTGCTTTTGTATGTGTGTGTGTTGGATCAATACCCGAGTTTTAACATCATTACAGTACAGCTTTTCACAATATTATTAATAATATTAACACTGATTTTTTGTAACCTGTTTAAAGTAGCCTACACGTGCTTCAAAGATAAGACTCTGATACAATCTCTAAAATAAAGATGCAAACGCTGTCACTGGGGCCGTACTTTTTTAAAAATGTTCAATTTGTTTGTACATTTTTTTCTGATAATGTCTGCATTAGGCATGGGATGATAACCGTTTTCAAGATTTTAAAACCGCCAAACTTTTCTGCTATACCGTTTCTATGGAATAAGTAAGTTTTTTATTACTTTTTTTCCCCCTTGGGCCCACCTTATCTCCAGCAAAAAAGATGTCCAAAGTTGCCATTTTAAAATACACAGAAATCAGTGTATTGAATTAGTTGTATTCAGATGCCATTTGAATGATTTAGTCTGATAGGTTTACTGTTCCAGGATATTATAAATGTTTCTCAAAATAAAATATTTTTGTGTTCAAAGGGGGAAAATGTTTTATAACATATCTTCACTTTGCTAGGCTTTTATTAAAGGTTGTCACAGTGGAATGAACTGCCAATTACTCTTCCATATGTTTTACCGGTGGGTGCCCTTCCAGTCACAACCGAATACACTCTCAGAAATAAAGGTACGTGAGCTGTCACTGGGGTGGTACTTATTCAAAAGGTACACATTTGTACTTGAAGGGTCCATATTGGTACCTTAAAATTTTAAGAGGAACACTTTTGTACTTTTTAGGTATAATATGTACCCTTAAGATATTAGTATGGACCTTTTAGGTACAAATTTGTAACTTTTGAAAAAGTGGCAGTGACAACTCATGTACATTTATTTCTTAGAGTGCATTGAGAGTATACTAGCTCCTGAACCCCAGTGCTGAGAAGCACCCATTCATACATTTATAAACTACAAATTAATAAATTATTGTTAATTACAAAGTACAGGTACGGTACCCAACTTTGTACTGTAGATTTCACAGGCTGCTCAAGATGCTTTCTTTCAGGATGAGCACAGAGCTCAGAACAATCATGTTTCCAAATTTAAATAAAAGTATTTTTCATTCTATTAGCACTTACTGTACTGCAGTTTCAAGAGTGAGAACTGTGTAAGAGAACATTAAATTTAGTCTATTCAATTCAACGACAGCACATGAATGTGGAGGAACCACATTTAAAAATGAAACAACACACTTGTTCTGACAACCAGTAGCCTACAGCACGCACACACACGCACAAACGCACGCACGCACACACACTGATCCACTAAAATACACGATTACAAATTACGGTAAATGATAATATTTATGTATACAATTATAAAATATATACATTTAATACGTATTTTTGGGGTTGTATTGTAATCCTTGGTTTTATTTTACTATGAAATAATTTATTCTTGTTCATGCCTAACAATTTTATCTTCATCTGACAGAAACAGACTGAAATAAAATAAATGTTCAAAACACACACACACACACACACACACACACACACACACACACACACACACACACACACCTATAGGTCTATACATTTTATCTCATATGCTGCTGTTCTTAAAAACTTGGCTGTGATGCTTTTGAGGTTTGTCTTCCTGCTTCATAACGGGGAGTATGAGTCACAATGGCGATAAAGGAATTAATTAAAGAAAGAAAGAACACTGCCTAAAGAAAAACATTTTTTTCTTAATAATGATATTGTTCTCTCCAGGGAAGAGGAACGACAGTGCGTAATGTTCGTTCATTTGAGAGAGTCAGTCGCCGCCCCACTAAAAGAAAAAAAAAATCTTATTTTTTTCTTCTATTCTTCTGGGTAGACATTAGGACCGCGCAGACTCTACGGCTGGAGCGGTACATTACTCCAGTGTACATGCCCTAAACAACGGGGAACGGGGGGATCGACCCGGAGATTTTTTTCACCGACGACTTTTTGCACTTCTAATCTGGAGGAACTGGTGTGAATGGAGTTCACGAATCCCTTCCTCAGCCCTGAGCACACTGAATCAACTTAAATCATATCTTCTCTGAACACAGAAGAGTGTGGGTCACTTTTTGGCTTTTTCCGTTTGATGAGGACCCACTGTTGATCTTGTATCCCCCTCTCTCTTTGTGCGCCCTCCCGGTTCTCCATTCGCCAGACGCGAAGCAGCAGAGCCGCATCACCATCATCATCATCAACAACGGCGCTCGCGCTGCTGCTTCTGAGTCCCTGCGCGTGCAGTCAGGACCCGTGCGACCCGCTATCCCACCACCATGAATTCGGATATTAACATGTACTTGGGACGAGAGAAGGCGGGAATCATGCGAAAAAGAGCCTTGCTACTCAGGAAGGGCTGCAGTTTCGAAATAACGAGGTGAGTTGATATTAAGTGAAGGGGATTCTTGTGGGGAGTGGGCAATTTGAGAACACCGCATCATCCGGTTACCGGATGGTAGGGTTGTAAATTATCACAGTGTACTGTGTGTAGAGCATCTGAGATAGACGTGTTTTACTCAAGTGTGTGGGTTTTGGACGGGCTTTCGGGGGATTTGGCATGGACATGCAGCATATTAAAGGGTCTTAAAGCTGTCACTAGGGATCTAGAGTCAACAAAGATTTACTGGCAAGACTGTCAGCAGATATTGCCAAAATAGAGCATTCAAAGTACTGAAACAGACAGGAAATATAATGTTGAAAACAGACAGTACAAACAGAATTAGGAAAACATGGGCGGGTAAATAAAGAAATAAACGAATGCACAAAATCAAGGCTAAAGAAAAAAAAAACTGTGTGCGCGCGCGCGCGCTTCACACGACCGATATCTTAAAAGGTGTTGTGGCTTCTTGACAGTTTAGACGCAAGTCATGGTCCATTACGCGCTAAAACATCAGCCTCTAACAGCCATAACCCACTTTTGTTCATCGGGATTCCCCAAGAACCGTCGAGGGGAGATCCAGGTTTTCTGCAGAGCAGATGTGGGATATCAGACAGCTATAGGCTATGATTGAGATATGATTTTTCCTATAAATACGCATGCATCTGAAGTATTGACCCGTTGATCTTGTGTTTGTAAGAGGATTGCGCTTTCATTGGACCGTTTCAGCAAGTGAAAGGATGTGATAGCAGTGTTAAAGCGTCTGCTCAGTAATAACACTGCATCACTGTCAGATACACCAGCACCAGGACCGGTGGTTCTGCACATGAGCTGTGTGTGTGTGTGTGTGTGTGTGTGTGTGTGTGTGTGTGTGTGTGTGTGTGTGTGTGTGTGTGTGTGTCAGAAATGGCGAGACACACAGAGACAGAGGTCACACCCCATTTTGGCTTATCACATGTACTGGGACCATCAGTAGATCCCATATAGTAGATCATTTCTACTGAATCATTATGAAATTATAAATGCTGTAAATACAGTAGCCCAATGCACATTTGCAACTCTGTAGGTTTCAATTAGTAGCCCTATGTTGAGAAATGTTGACCTCAGTATAACACACATATTACATGTTGTTATAAACGATCAGTAGGCTTGTGAAATGCAACAGTTGACATTCTCAGATTTATAAGGAGAGCATCTGCATCATTCCACTTGTGCATGTTTGCATGCAGGGTATAAGCAGAATATGTTGGGCACTGGACACATCTGACCAAGGTGGTGGGCCCCTCGAAACGCAACACCTTATTAAACACCAAAGACTGGTTTGTTTTCACTGCTTTTTATTTTTAGAGTATTGTTGCACCCAAAGTTGCTATGCGACTTCAGTCAAGCATTACTATTAAAAGATCAGGTTAAAAGTTGGTCAACAGCTTAAAAAAAACATATAGAATTAGTTTATGTTGTTTATTGCTATCAAATGTCAATCATCTCACATTCAGGACAGAATAATGCAGAAAAAGAATGCATGATCAATCCTGTTTCCCTATGCACTCCTTTTCACTCCTGAAACTGCAGCACAGTAAATGTTGATAGAATGAAAAAACTGAAAGAAACCCCTGGTGTCTTGAGCAGACTGGGAAATTAGCTGGTTATATACAGTATCTGTACTCTCAGATAAAACTGTTGCAGTAAGATCATCACATTATTATCATCTATTTATCATCTAGTCATGTTGTTTCGAATTGTGACAAGCTGATTGTAGGCAACAGTACCGGAGGACTACAAGACCAAATCCTTTTCCTTTTTAACATGGTAGGGAACAAATTGCTACAAAGAGAGGTGGCAAATGTTGTCTTTATGAATTATTCATTTTAAACAGATTCTTTCAAATTGCTTATTTATTCAGGGACACAACAAGTAACTGCCTTTATGAATGAATCACTCAAACATTTGCTCAACCAAGTCATGCAACAACACGAATGTATTCACAAACTAGACACTTGGATGGATGTAAGATTTCCAAAAGATTTCTGTAAGAATCTGAAGTGTGCTTCCAATAGACACTTAACTTTGCCATGAGGCTTGTGTGGAAAGTCCTTAACCTCTAAGTGCCGTCTGAATTGTTTTTCTAAAATGAGCATTTTTCTCAGCCTCCTATGTTTATGTTCAGTTATTTCACTTTAAAGGCAATGAAATGGATTCTTTCTTGAGTTCATTTTATCATTTCAAGTCATGGCTTAAGAACCTATCTGTTACGAATAAAAACACACCAAAACAGATAGTTAAGTGGTCCAATAAGCTGACTGGGGTGTTCTGGAGGCTGTGGACACCAAGCAGCTCAAGAGAATTACAAATTCAACTTTAAGTGACACTGCTCATTCCCTACACTCAAAGTTTCAGCTCTTTCCTTCTGTTCCCAGGTTTTTAGTAACAAGAACTAAACGATACAGAAATAGTATCATACCAGCAGCAATTAAACATTTAAATAAGGCATAGGCTACAGCAGAGGTGTTTCTGTGACTTGTATTTGTTATGTTTAATAGATGTTCGTTTAATAGATGCTCGTCATAAAAGTCACCAGACAGCACATAAGGTTTCTGTATTTGAACTCTTCATATGGAGCTGTTTTAGACAAATTTTATGCAAATAACTGAACTTAAGCATGCAGCTCTTCTTGAATGCTCCAGATTCACTAATATAATAACAAGCGTATAAACAATTTGATGTAAATTAAGTAAGAGCTTTTCTTGAGAAGTTCAAATGTGCCTATAAATATGAATAATCTACATAATTACTATTGAATGGGATTTAGTGTCTTTATGATCATGTCATTAAGTGATTCATTCAACCAAGTCAATTAATTCAAGAATCAAACTGGCAGTGTATGTTTTGCTCGAACACTCCACAGCATATTCTGATGTGGCTATCTTTGAAAAGTGTTTAGTTTGTGATCTAAAATTGTAATAATTGGCTACAATGGTTTCTCAAAATAAACTCACTGCATACTAAACTTCTGTATAAAAACAATGCCACATAAGAAAGTGCTGACAGAGTGCTGTTGGTCATTAATGATTCACACAAACCTGAAGACTGTATAAAGCGATCAATATGCCTTAATAAATTGGATGGGCTCCAATAAATGAACCTTATTTTTTATAGAAGTTACACAAATTCTTTCTCATTTAAAACACAAATTGCATGCTTCTCAAACAAGCAGCAAATTACTCCTGTGGACCGACTTATTGTGTGCAGACAAGGACATTGATGAGGAGGAAAATGCATCAGCCCCTAACAACGTGTAGGCGAAAGGCCCACTGCTTTCACTTTATTCCTCTGTAATGTTTTATTATGATCAAATTGTTTTCTCGAGTGGCAGAGGATAACGTGATCATTTAGTTGTTTTGAAGGCCGCACACAAACACACATGCTCTGCACTGTATGACTATTTACATGAAAGGTCTGGTGAAATGCAGCGAAACTGGCTGTTTTCAATATGATGCTGTCCATTCTGGACTACTAGTGGTGTGTCTGTAACAGCTACTCTATTTTGCCTCCTTTTTATCTATACTGAACTTTCTCCTTTAATTACACACTCCTCCTTTCTCCCTTTGGGAGCTCTTTCATGCACCATTTATTTTGCTCACTTTTATCTACTTCTTTTGTAGCCTCTCTGTCAGGAATCAGTTGTAAACACCTCTAATTGGAATTTAATTCCCTTAACATCATAAATCATTCAAGACATGAAGATACCTGTTGTATATTAGCCTTTTGGGGCCTTTATAATCACTAATCTGGAGATGCACAAATCTTGGCCTGTGGACCAAAGTTGGCCCATGGTACTCTTTGATTTGGCCCACCATCCCATCTGAGAAGAGAGGGAGAATTGGTTATAGACTGTCATTTGAAATTTTTATTTGAAATTTAAAGTTTTAATTTAAATGGTTAAAATTAATCATATTTAGTTTAAAATGTAAATACTGTCCCCCGATGAATAGAGGACAATGCAGGGTAACACTTTACAATAAGGTTCATTAGTTAATGCATTTACTAACATGAACTAATCATGAACAACACATGTACTGCATTTATTAATCATAATTGAACATTTACTAATGCATTATTGACATCCAAGTCCATGCTTGCATTAGTTAATGCACCATGAGTTAACATGAACTAACAATGAACAACTGTATTTTCATCAACTAATGTTAACTAACATGAACAAACACAGTAGTAGATGTATTGTTCATTATTTGTTCATGTTAGTAAATGCATTAATTAGCATTAACTAATGAACCTTATTGTAAAGTGTGACCCAATGCGGAGACTTTGGTCAGTGAATCAAGGCAAAGTCATATTCTGCTTGACTAGTGTATCCAGCACTGAACTATGCTGTTATAAATGTGATAGTTTTTATTGCAATACGTTATAATAAAAGTTATACTGCATTAGTTAATAAGATTCAAAGTCATGCTTTCTATTTATTTATAAATATTATTAAATGAATTAGAAAATTACGCATGGCAACTTTAATATAGTTTGGTATATTTATCTTTGGCCCACGGCTGTCAATGATATTTGGATTTTGGCCCTTCATACGAAAAAGTTTGGGCACCTATGGACTAGTCGAACCAACAAGAATACTAAAAACAATGTAAAGTGGAAGAAAATTACATCCAGTAAATTGCATAATCAGGAGAATCAGGGGAGTCTGGTATCTAACGCCAGACTCGCTCGTACTATTATTAAATGAAACAATGAAATATATTGAATAACAAGAGCTAATAGTGCGTTTCAAAGCAGACATGCTGTAATGCAACCACAGATTCTCATTAATGTGATCATACAAATATAGCAAAGCACTTTTAACTTGAGGAAATGAGCACAAATGTTTTTCTAGGTAATTTGACAGATGGTTTTGCTTAATTTGTATCGCTGCTATAAAACAGAAATAAGGTGGGCTGCTCACATTCACAAAACACAAGAAAACATCACTTAAAAGTACTCAAAATCATCAACTCAAAATAGTCATTTTTAAGAATGTTACTAACCATTTGGGAGCATTGACTTCCAAAAAAAAAAAAAGCTTTGACTAAGCAAAAAAAATTAAAAAACTGATATTACAAAATATTTTCTTTGAAAAGAAAGAAAAGTAAACGATGACTGAATTTTCACTTTTAGGTGAACATGCCCTTCAAACAAACTTTCATGTGCACAAATGTATATACTATATGCAAAAAATCTAAAAATAATTTGTAAAATGTATAACTTTTCTTTTATTTATTAAGATTTTGTCATTGTGATTCAGTTGTAGATATTTCATTTTAAAATGATGAAATTATGATATTTACAAACATCTTAATTCTTAAAAGGGCTGGACAATTAATCGAAAAGTATTCAGAACCTATAATCGATCAAAATTTCAGGTCAATTTTTTTCAATTACTTTCCCTACCATAGTCATGTGACCCCGTGCCATTAAGGCTGATTTAAACTTCAGCGTAGAATGCATGGGCAATGTCCGGCTCAGCCTTTGCGTGGTCACATACCTGCACACCTCTCAAAAAATATACCTACACATCGCACAATTGCACTACATTGAATACGACTGTAAGCTGCACCAGAGATGCTTTTAGATGGCTTTTTTTTTCTTTTATTTAGAAGAGATACTGCTTATTTTCTACTTTTATTATGAAAAACGTTGAATATAGTTAATTTTGTTTCCAAAAGTGCAAGTTATTTATTTGTGACTGTTTCAGGTTTTGTAAAAGTGTTTTCATTCCAGTTGTTCAACGTTGATGTTCAATAAATAATCATAGATAGTGGATAGTGTGTGGTTCCTTCAATTATTTTAAAATCAAGTAATGGGTGCATTCAAAAATCTCACATGTCAGTGAACTATGAGGCCAAAAAATGTAAATAAATAAATAAAACAATCGCTCATAAATTGTAATTAAGTTAAAATCGACAATTAATATAGATTTTGATTTTAGGCCAAATCGCCCTGCCCTAATTCTGAACCTAAAATTAAAACTAAACAAGTTACCCAACACAAGCCTGCACCCCGTAGTCTATACCAGGGGTTCCCAAACTTTTAGCCCGCGACCCCCAAAAAAACAATGCCAGTAACTCGCGACCCCCAATATCTTCTGAGGTGGATATAAATACAGAAACCTTGCATGCGATTGCGCGCACACACACCATTAGTCCCAAGTCTGTTCTCCGTTGAATTTTTTTTCATTGTATGTCAGTGCTGTAAATGTGCCAGCAAGTTTAACCGGTGTTATAAAATCAATCTGCTGCATCTGACATTATTGCTGTGTTTTTAATATAATGTAAATACCCCAGGGGTCGCAATCCAATAGAACTAGTAACTATAAGCTAATATAGTAACTATATCCAGTAGTATATAGTGACTATAAATGACTATTGTTTTCTTTTCAATAGACTATGGATAAAATATGAAAATTCTTCTGGTTTAATAAAAATAAATAGATTTTTGGAAATCACCAGAAGACCCCCCCTTCATTGTCCTGTGACCCCTCTTGGGGCCCCGACCCCCACTTTGAGAACCACTGGTCTATACAAACAGAGAGAGTAATGCACACAGATATGAAAGTGAGAAAGTTCATGTCACATTTCAAGTGTCAGGGTGGAGATGACACTTGAGTCACACAGTTTATGTTCTTGAAAGCGTGTGAATGTGTGTACAGGGATCAGCTGAACCCTAGTAACCTGAGCATGTGCCTGCATAGTATCTCCTGCATGTCGTTTGATTCATTTGGATTGTGCCTGAGAACAAACTATTAGCAAGAAGAATGAACATTTCTAGTGCTTGCTATTTTCAGCCATTCCTGCTCAATCTTTTGCTTCAGAGCAGGCGGCCCTGCAGTTTGTACCAATCTGATAATACTAGCTCTAGAGCTAACGCTAATCACTCTCAGCTGTGCCGTCTGCATGAGCTCCAGCACAACCTCGTCATTTGCAGAGAAAAATAGACGGAAATCTAGCGAAAGAATAAAAGAAAGAGTCCCGCTCTGATTACAGCCCTATGTAAACTTTCATTCCGCGCCCACATATGCTTCCATTTAAAGTTTAAAGACACATACCTACACATTAGTGCTTTTCGCTCTAGGAAGCCTCACTAGGAAAGACTCTTTTCCCATTTTAGCTACCCTGGAACGCACCCAGCGTAGGATGGATGGAGCTTTTTGGAGTTTTGCCTTTGGCTGGACCACGGTTTAAAATACTAGTGGTTAAATCTCCACCACAAGGGCATTCACACTGGGTGTGTGTAGAGTAAATCTGGCAGTGTGGGTCACTTAGATTTGTTTTAGGATGGCAAAGGATCTTTGAAATGGTTAGCATGGAGTTTTCACTGATCACAGTTAGCACGAAGTACAGTCACTGGATCACTGGGGAAATGCCCACTAACAGTGGTAGATGTTGGCAAAAGCAGTTTACTATTTTTTCACTGTTAACAGAGGTAAAGGAAATGTTTTCCACATGTTTTGCGTGTATACATTTAGATGGCTTACACAGCTTGCACCACCTGGTGGCCATTTTTTCAAGTTGATCATTTATACAGGAGCATGTTTTGATATTTTGTCAGTAAGTGATTAATGTAGTTATACTGTAGATGCATTCAGAGCTTTGCTTACTGAAAAATTCAATATTTTGTTATATGCAGTTTTAGGAATGGAACTTCACATATACAAGATTTAATGAAGAAAAATATAAATATTTACATTGCATAAATTAATGTACAATAAAATAACTACATAAACGAGCAAAACTTATCAGAAATGCTATGTAGCAGTTATATTCTGTGAATATAGGTAATATATTTCGGTGCATTTAAATAAAAAAAGATTTTCCAATTTAAAGGGCACCTATTTTACCTTTTTCAAGATTTAAGATAAGACTTCTGTGTCTCTGGAATGTGTTTGTAAAGTTTTAGCTCAAAACACCCATCAGATTATTTAGTGTAGCCTCCAGAATATTGGAATTTTCTGCTCTGAACGCAATGTAGCTGTTTTTGTTGCCTGTGCATTTAATGCTAGTTCTCCCCGCCCACCGTTCCCATGTGCCTGTCAGAGCGTGCCTCAATCTCCACCTAGGCTGTGTTAGATAAACGGCACAGTGACAGACATGAAGGAAGCAGATCTCACATAACGTTTGTGAGAAATAATGCAGTAAGAACATTCCCGATGATTATTTGATGTATTTGTTGTGGTGATAATTCAAGCCTTTCTGCAACGATGAGTCACACACAATGTCGTTACTAAATACATGCACACACATAGATGGTGGACAAACACAAACACACAGCACACACGTTTAACTTTGCAGTTTTTGCATGGCAAATGTGACAGGATACAGGTTAATATCCACTGCTGTATGGGTATCTGTTGTGTGAATGTACAAAATAAACCTGATTTAACGTCAACAAACTGGGATTGAAGCATCTTCTTTTATAATTGTTATGACATGCAGCTGTGGTGATAAAGTAAAGCTTAAGTAAATTGCTGTAATTCATGACATACATGCACTGTTTTAAAAACATTTTAAACTTGTAAAACTCATTCTTGATCACATTTGATGAGGATTACAGAGAGCTGAACAGTTGCTTTGTGCACGTCCTGTCTTGTTGATATGATTATACACATTACAAGGAGACATGTAAATACGCAGCAGTCAATCAATTTGGTGGGCGGGGAAACCGCACTCCTATGTCATGTATTGTATTGGGCCTCAAAATGGAAGGGATTTGGATCCTATTTTAACATCAGGAAATTTAAAAAAGAGACTTGTGTTTCTATCACTCTAATATGACTGTGCCACTATACCTACACACAGTCCTGTCTAAACAGCTTACAAAAGATTATTTTCACCATAGGTGCCCTTTTATTTTACCACAGAAATTGACAGTTCCTCAGAACAACAAATGGGATTGTTTGTTGTAATCTGAAAACCAAATATTGATTTCTTATCTCTTGTAAGACATTGGTATTTTGTTGTTTAAACAAATAAATATTAAATGATCTTTTTGTACAGTCACATAGAATTAAACTAAGTGCTCACTGCTGTTGGATCACATATTTTCTTGCTCTAGTAAAAAAGCGGAAAGATGGCTTTAAAAGCAACTAATCAAAGGAAATTTGTAGATCAGTGTATGCAACAGGCATATATCACCACTAGAGGACACTGTGGTAAAATATTTGAAACACTGGCTTTGAGATGAAGAGCCAGTTTTAAAACTTAGCTGCAGTTGTTTATGCTCAGCATTTTTGCCTTTGGTTTCCAAAAGAAGGGCTAAAGATGTGGTGTTTTTCCTGCCAAAAATGACATGTGACACCATTTGGCGAACAATACAAATAGTGGAGGTTTTGCAGTTGGTGCCCATTTGATCCAGTCTGTAGTATTCCTTTTAGAGGCTTAGAGTATAAGCATAATATGTCTAGTATTGCTTTCTATTTATCCAGCTCGTTTGTTATTTCTACATGTTAAGTTCATAATATAAGCTGAATATTTAAGCAATAAAATAAGAGACTTTGCCTTTGTTAATACTCAACCTATTTTTTTCACATCATTTATTTATTTTTTAAGGATATTTGCTTTGAAGTGTTGATCTTTCCTCTGGGAGAGTTTATCCTAACCTGTGCCCTCTGTCTGATCTGCTGTAAAATGCCAGCAGTTCACAGACTGGTGCTTAAAATGTCGCACTGTCAGACATTAGACCCCACTCTTTATCATAACCAAAGGACATATCATTTGTGCCACAGCTGGTCAGTTGCAGATGCGCCTTTATATGCAAAGTGCATGTTTGTGTCAAAGTCGTGATTGGTCAGATCATCCACAGGACATCTAAGTTTTATAAGAGAAAAGGTTGCTGTCATTTATAGTCAGAACTGCTCTTTTATTCTTTGTGTTTTTTATTTTATTTTTTCTTCCTCAGGAGCCAACAGACTCATTGTCTAATCATTTTGATAATTTTTTTTTATAATTTTTTGGGTAACACTTTACAATAATGGTACATGGATATTGATATATTAATATGTAAACTAAACATTATTATGAACTCATGATGAGTTAATGCATGTGATAATCGAGAACTTAGCTACAACATAAATCACATGAGTTGATGTGTAAACAAAGGCTACCTTAACTATTTGTTAGTACATTATTATCTATTTATATTAACGATTTAGGTCATGGAATAGAATCAGCTAAAATACACCTGTCTGCTGATGACACAATAATATATACAGTGGCACATTCCTTAAACCAAGCTGTACAGTATTTACAGAATGCTTTTCAAGTATTACAGTGTACTTTGCAGGACTTAAAATTGGTTTTAAAGTTTAAAAAAAAAGGCTAAATATATGACTTTTAGCCGTGGCCGCACTAAGGTAACAGACCAGATACTTACAAATCTGAATGATGTTCAAACAGAAAGAGTAAGCTCTACAAACATCTAGGTATTTAGATTGATGAGAGATTAGCCTTTGATATACACATTGACAAGTTACTAACAAAGCTTAGACCCAAATTAGGTTTCTTATACCAGTCAAAAAATTGTTTTCCTTACAAGGCTCATAAGAAACTAGTAGAGAGTACATTTCTGTCTATAATGGATTATGGTGATAATCTTTATATGCACGCAGCCGCTACTCTACTAAGAAAACTAGATTCTGTTTATCCTGCAGCCAGGGGTGCCTCTGGCGGGGATAGTACATCGCGGATGAAAGTGAAAAGCGGAGTGGTATTCACATGGCATCATGGTATTTTAAATGATTCCTTAGACTGGTTATCTTTAAATCAAAGGAGAAAATTACACCTGTACTTATTTATTTTAAAGGCTCTCTTAGGTAAATGTCCAACCTATCTTTCTAATCTGTTAACATTTCACATAAATAACCAACACACTAGATCTGGTTCAAGTATTCATCTAACAGTCCCAAGGGTATTGTCAGAACTTGGCAAACGTGCTTTTTTCTTTTATGCTCCCAGGGCTTGGAATGATCTGCAAAATAGGCTTAATCTTGACACACTTCCGACTCTGAGTACGTTTAATCATCTTTTGTACAACATCTTAAAGGATACTTGTAATTGTTTTTAGGGTCTGATGTGTTTATAAATAGTGATTTTGTGGTATTGTTTTTGTGATTTTTATGTGAAACGTTATGTGCTGCCTGTCATCTTTACCAGGTCTCACTGGAAGAAGAGACAGTACTGTCTCAATGTGATCTCCTGGCTAAATAAAAGAAATAATAGTAATAATAATAATAATGATTGTTTGTAATTAATGTAGTAATTAAAACATTAGTTTGTGCTTAATTTAACCATCATCAACTCATGATAATGTATAGTTATAAACATTATAGTTAATGTAATGTTATATCATGACTTTACTTGAAGAGGCACATCAACATTAACCCATTCTTAACTACTCATGAACTTAAAGATGTCCAACTAGTTCATTTACACTTAGTTAAAATAGTAAAGTATTCTATCTACATCAACATGAACAATTTAAACACAGAAGTTCTTGAGGAGTTAAGGATGAGGTAAGGGTGATGTGCAACTCAAGTCATGACATAACTATACATTAACAGCTCATGAGTTCATGTTGGTTACATTTAGCTTAAACTTAAATGTTAATTAATACCTTAATTAACAACATGTACTAACAAGTAATTAAGGTACATATTATTAACACATGAACTCATGTGACTCATGTTTTAGCTAAAGTTAGTTAATGATTAGCGCATGCATTAACTCATCATTAATTCACAATAAAGTAATATTTAGGTCACATATTAATACATCATTGTTCATGTAATGTTATTGTCAAATGTTACCATTTTTTGTGATGCCTACTCTTTGCATTAAACTCACATGACAATTTAAGTAAGCAGAAATCAGGTTTAATACAGCTCTAACGTATTAGATGTAGTTTATTGTACCAGTTAAAACCGCTTAATTTAATAGTTAATTTAATAACTTGACCGAATGGAGCAATAGTGTTTTTGTTGATTGTGCTCTTGTTGATTTTGTATAGCATGATGTCAGTGACGGTGTTTAACATCAAGGCTGATCTATGTGGGAAATGATCGTGCTGTGCTTAAGTCTGTACTTGGCAAGCAAACACACAATATGTTCATGTGATTTTGGGCCCACTCGATCTTTGCTCTCCAAGGTGTGTAAGCGTGCGTGTGTGCATGTGTGTCAGAGAGCCGAGGATCAGTGGTGTGTTATTAGAGGATTTTCTATCAACACGTTTCTAGTTCTCAGGTACACATACAGGAACAAATACTTCAAAAAATAGCACAGGTCGTATCGCAGAATTTCCAGCAACAGCATTATGCTCATGGAGCTCCATCGACCTACACGTCTTTAAATCTTCTGATGCTCCACAATATGCGTGATGGCATTTACGACTTACGAGGATCCTCTTGATGAGCTTGGGGGATTTATTTATTAATTTGTGTATTGTTTTTCTGTTGTAATGAGGGCTGACAGTTTTACCTTTGCAAGGATTTGAACTTTGTCATTTTGAGGGTTATTTTCTCTGTAACCCCCCTGGAAAAAGCTACTGCGACAGAGACTCACCCATGATCTGCTTTAAGTATCAGGACACCAGTAGGTAAGGTTCTGTTGAGAAATCAAAGATGAAATTGAAATGTAGAATTTATAAAAGCTTGGATTTATTTTAAGCTGGAATTTCAGATTTAGAAAAAACTTTGATTGAGTGCATTGATTTAATATTAATGAGCCTATTAACTATATCTTACTTTAGCTGAACAGATGTCTGTATATCTAATATTTGCTTGTCAAATTCATGTAGTGGAAGCCAAGCAGGTCCTATATCAGTCAATGGCAATGCAAATACTAATTCCTTTTAAATACAAAAACAAATTCAGTTCCACAGAGATAGATTCTTTCATTTGTTTTTAGGACTGTACATGTATCATGTTTTTAGTTACGAAACAAGAATAAGGGGTCTGAATTTAGCTATACCGTCCCATTAATCTGGTATTATGGAAAGACTTCTGATTAATACTGTTCTTGTCATATTCATAGAAAGCATTTGAACTGAGGCTAGATATTTTTTGGTTTAGGGAAAGGGTCATATTTTACACACAAAAGAAAACTGCCAAGGGTCTTAACAGTAGCACATGATATATTAGGCACAATAGAAATATTGGCTGTAAACTTTGCATTTGAGATGAAATTGCCTTAAGAGCCACAGGGGAAATTGCTATCCTGTGTTGTTACATTAATAAATAAGGAAAATCACTCTTGCTCATGTTGTATTGCATAATTTTATAATAACAAAGTCTGCTACTGTTATTTAAGGTCATATCATTTTTGTGTTGTCACTAATAACTAGAATATTTAGGAACACTCTAATGCAACGGCCATGTGTATTTGTGCTGAAATCTCAGCTTCTGCTATTTTATTCTAACATAGCAAACTCTTTATATAATTATATTATATAATTTATAATTCTGTATAACTATTTAGAATATTATACTATAATAAACGCTAACAATACCAAAGCTAAAAATAGAATTTATGTAAAGGTGACATATTTTTGGCTTTGTCGTTTTGTGTGAGGCTTCCTCACGATTTCATTTGGGCATTCCAAATGAGATTTTCAGAATCCATACACTGCTCAGCACTGATAGAGGTCAGTGAGGCTAAACAAGAGATCAACTGAGTTCATTCACAGAATGGAATTTCTTGCTGTTGTATCTGCAAAAGTACTCCAGTATGTAAATTGCATTTTTGCGTGTGATATACTTTGCAAGCATTCATGTTATACTAATAATCATCAACAATAACAACAGCAGAATCTTTGCAAATTCTGGAAACAGATTGCTACCGCTTCATTCTTTAGAAAGATTTTTAGGCCTATTTTCTGAATAGCTAATAGGCTTTGTTTATGTGTAAATAAGACAGTATGGACAGCCACTGGATGTTAGAACTTTTTGAAACTAAAATCAATTTTTGCAGATTATCATAAATATCTGGAAATGCTGAATTCTGAAAGTAATTTGATTTCTGTGGTACATCTCTAAATACAATCCTCACATAAAACTTCATACATTTTCAAAAGAAAGAAAAAAAATGTCCCCATGGGATTTTTTTTCGTTTTATTCAAACCTTTACCAGGAAAACACTGCAGAGAATCAAGACACATAAAAATAATCAATACAAAAACAATTAAATAAATAGCAATCATAAGAATTGTACTGCCAAAACATAACCAGGGAACAAGTAAAATACGCAATAAAATGGCTAATTATTTCATAACATTATTATTACTATTATTATATCCAACAGTGGGAATACCTCAATCAAACGTGGCCATGAAATCATCACTCACTTAACACCAAATGGGGTAAAAAGTTAGAATTTCACAAGTTTTTGACAAGTATGGTTTATAAATGTGCTGTCTACAAAACAGACAAATTTCCATAACAAATGTTTTTTCAGCAAAATAGGAATAATAATATTAATAATAAAAACAACAACAAATAAAAAATAACAGATAATAAACTTAGATGATGAATAGCAATAGATTCAAAAGAAATGAATAATAACAACAATAATAATGACAATAATAACAACAATTCTTTTTTTGTTCCATTTGCTGTCTTGTTTCTAGTCCGAATATGAAAAACATTCTTAGACCAAGTAAATTTATTAATTAGTTTTAACTGTCAGAAGAATTAAGTCCAAATTATTATTATTATTTTTTAAGGAAATTATCTCCCAGTGATGTGAAATAATAAGAGTAAGTGAAATAATCTTGTTTTCACTTTGAAATGTAAAAAGACTTAAGTGTAAAAAAAAACTAAAATGTTATTTTTTTTATTTATTTATTTTTTGCATAAATCATATAAATTCCATATAAATACAGTGATTTAATACAGTTATGTGGCTCCTGGTCAACTATAATTCAGACTGGACATTGTCTATCTTTGCGATTGTCATCCACTATTGTGGATGTGCATATTGCGATATCGATGCTGAAACGATATAATTTTCAGCATTTCAACGTTAAAATTTTGATTTACATTTGAAAACTTTTAAAAACGTTACTAATTTTTACATTTATTTTGATAATACATATGTAATTACTGTATATTTAACAATAATGTAGAATTATGTATGATTAAAACATATATAATAGGTGGGTAGTAGCGTTATTGTCTCAGAGCAAGAAAGTCGATGGTTCGAGCCTTGGCTGGGTCAGTCGGCAGTTCTGTGTGGATTTTGCATGTTCTCCCAGTGTTCGCGTGGGTTTCCTCTGGGTGCTCCGGTTTATCCCACAAGTCCAAAGATATGTGGTATAGGTGAATTGGCTATGCTAAATTGTCCGAAGTGTATGTTTGTGAAAGGGAGTATATGGGTGTTTCCCAGAGATGGGTTGCAGCTGGATGTGCATCCGCTGCATAAAACATGTGCTGGATAAGTTGGTGGTTCATTCCACTGTGGCAAACTCTGATTAATAAACGGACTGAGCCAAAAAGAAAATGATGAGTGACAGTTCTTTTGTTGTGCTGATAGTTTTAAATGGATGGCATGTGCAAACTGAAAGTGAAATACTGTTTTCAGTATTCCACTGCTTCATTCTTCTTGACCATGCATGCAAAGTACAGCTCTTTAACAATTACAGCATTACAAAGCACAGTCCTGTCTAATGTGCTATTAAGCTAGCAGAGCCAATGTGAGACGAATGCTGCTCTTCTTTTTGCAATCACGAGCAGAATTTTTAAATCTCTGATGTGACTGCCATGCACCTGGCTGTTGTTTATAATCATTAGCATCAGTATTCTGCATGTGCTGCTGCGGTCAAAAAATGTCATTATGGTATTAACTGTTGTGCAATATTCCTCTGTAACGTGTGTATGTGTGTGTGTGGTAGTGTATGTGATTACTGCACCTGTAATTTGAACCCTTATGTTGACAATGAGGTGCCCAACCGCACATTTCATTTGGTGCTATAATACCCACAAGCCTCAAGACAAAAGAGTTTAGGTTACCAACAGGCACAAAAGCATGTGCGCACAAACCTGAACACAAACCCTTCAGTACACAAACACCACATACTGGCTAAATTATATCTAAAACCCAGTTTGTTTTGTTATTCACCTTCCAGTTAAGTACATCTGACATTTTCCAGGCTTTTTTTTCCAAATTGCAAAATAATCAAACTAAAATAAACAAATAAATATAAAATGTTCAAAAACAGCAAAAAACAACTATGCACTTCATAAAAGGTTTATAACAGTGTCCACTATCCGATTTCCTGAGTGAGTCTTTGTTGTGAACACAATAAACAATAATTTAGGGAATTCACTCACCTATTTAAATGTGTGTCATTCCTAAATGTTTTATAATGAGTAGAGGTAAAACTACCCAGTTGTTTGCTTTAAATTAGGATAAGATAAATGCTAAAGAGTGGCGTATACTGTAGATGTAACTGACGAAACAAAAGATACGAATAGATGTATTTCTGTCATTTACATTTCGCAGTTCTTCCTCGTAGCTCTTAAGGGATTCATTTAGTTCACCCAAAAATTTAAATTAGTTCATTAATTACTCACTCCATGTCTTTGCAATTCCCTGATATTTTTGTTTATCTTCAGAACACAAAGCAAGATATTTTAGATGAAATCCGAGAGCTCTCTCCTTTCCACAGACAGCAATGGTCCCAAGACGTTCAGAAATCCAGAAAATGAACCAAAAGCATTGGTTCAACTGAAATCAAATAAAGCTCCAAGAACACCAAAAAACTGTAGAAATTATTTTGTTTGCTAATGTCTCCGCATCAATTCAGGGCACTTTTACAATAGGCAATACAACACTTGTGTGTCGCAGTTCTGACTGTGATTGCAATATATTGTACTGCCCATAGTCAATGTGCATCCTGACTTAATGTTTAAGGGTGCACTCACACTATGCTATCCAAACCATGTACTGGCCCTTTTTACTTGTTCTTTGACAAGTGTGAGTGCTCCGAATCAGGCCTAGGCGCAGTTCAGTTGGCCGTCCTTGGCCCGGTTGGAAGAGGTGTGCCAGAGCATGGTTCGGTTGGATTTTGGCGCGGTATGCTTGTAGTGTCCAAAGCACACCTAAGCACGAAACTGAAGATGCAACGACACTTTTAAAGGACTGTATCATATGGATTTATTAATCATTCTTACTTTTCATTGAACACAAACTGTCATAGTTTATCAAAGAAGCAAACACCTTGCTGCACGACAGCTGCACCTTCAGCAAACCTCCTAATTCCTGCAACACGAGGACTTTTATGATTTATACTTAAAAAAATCTAATAAACTGGTTGCTTTTAAAGCAATTAGTTCATCTTCCTTTAAAAAGAGAGTCATTTCATCAAGCTCATTGCATTTAAATAATTAAGTAAATGAAGTATATGTTCTAACTATATAATAATAAAAGTACAACAAAAAGTTGTAACAAAAAAAGTATAACAAAATAACAGTTCCAAGTTGCTAAATGTAATGTAACTAATTGCTATTTATAGTGTAATAATGAAGAACAATAAACAAATTCAATATCTTCAAATTGCATTTCTCATTTTCATATTCCAGATTATACTCATAATCTTGCTTTCTGACTGTTTCGTCAAGACTTTAACATTTAAAGGACACCTACTGTATGATGAAAATCATCTTTTGTTAGCTGTTTGAACAGAACTGTGTGTAGGTATAGTGTGTCCACAGTCATATTGGGGTGATATAAACACACTAAGTTTTAATAAGGATGTAAATCCCTCCTATTTTGAGGCCCACTGCAACTTGACATAGGAGTGCGGTATCTCCGCCCACTGAATTGATTGACAGCTGTGTATTAACATCTCTGTAGTAACAAGTATAATCATATCAACAAGACATATTAACAAGAGTGTGCGCAAAGCAACTGAGATTGAAAGACCTGTTTAGCTCACTGTAATCATCAATCTTCATCAAATGTGAAGTTTAAAACGTTTTTAAAACAGTGCATGTTTGTAACAATTTACAGCAATTTTACCCTCTTAAATGCTGTGTTCACACTGACTGCGGATAAATCAAATTATTTGTACGTAAATAGATGCATGAACATTTTGAGTTTACTCACTTCATTTGCGCATTAAATCTGCTTCATTCGAATGTCAAATTCACTGAACAATAGATGCAGATTCGCGTGATGGGCAGGGCTTCTGTCTGCCCAGTGACTGTAGCTTCGTTACAAAATGGCTAAAATGGTTTTTATTGAGGGAATAGCTGTGTTTATGTGCTTTAGGAATGCTAAAAAAAGCGTTGATTCATTTGGAGCCATGTCCGAGTCCATTAGATCCTTTCAGAGGTGAACCTAGCTCTACGAGTTCATCAACTCCTCCAGAAAATACACCGGGAGGATGGAGGCTTTAAATGGTGCTTACGACTGAGCCGAGCCCAGTTTAATCAACTTGTTGTTCGGTGTCGGCTTGAGAATTTCCCCCAGGGACACCAACAACAGGCACTACGTCATAAGCACGCCTGTATGTATGTGAACTTTGTAACAACATTGTGTGTGACTCATTCTCATCGACTCATTAAGTCCACAACAAATACATCAAATAATCATTGGGAAAGTTCTAACTGTAGTATTTCTCACAAACGTTACATGAGCTGTGCTTCATGTCAGTCACTGTGCAGTTTATCTGACGCAAATGAGGCGGAGATTGAGGCACACTCTGACTAGCACGTGGGAACGGTGGGCAGGGAGAACTAGCATTAAAGGCACAGGCAACAAAAACAGATACATATTGTTTTCCTAAAGTTATAATAAAGAAATCTGATGGGTGTTTTGAGCTAAAAAATTTACAGACACATTCTGGAGACACAAAGGACTAATCGTAAATCTTAAAAAAGGTTTTAAATAGGTGCCCTTTAAAGTGTTGTGGAGACATGTAATGAACAGAACAGGCATGTAGATGTGTTTGAGTGTGTGACATCATCAGACAGTGAGGGTGAGTCGAGAAAGAGAGAGAGATTAAATGAGAAGAAAAGGTTATTGTCTGAACAATGACCTCATTGCGCCCCTCAATTCTGTGCTAGACAGGAGGATTATGGGTAGACCTGGGGGCAGCAAGAAGAAGAATGAAGGTTATGAGATCTTAGGGTCATAAAAAACACTGTCTAGAAACACAAAAATAGAAGAAGAGGATGCTTGTCATTAGTGCTCTGTGTTTTCAATCCGTTATGTGAACTCATCACGCGTTCACATCTCACACATATGCAAACATATATGGCTATTGCTCCGTCTGCCTTTTAAAAGGAAGCCAGTGGAAAAATTATGGTTATCCTCATTTGCATCGACTCACCTCATAAAGCAATGCGTTTGCATACAGAGCTGGTAGAAACACTTATTCCTTTGCCACGACGAAGCAGCTGTAAGTCACAATCACCAGTTGTGACATTATTAAAAATCATGCAAGCCTGAATCTTTCTAATGTAAATGAGCGTCTTAATGAGAAGCTGTCTGGCTCTACAGCACTATGATCTCTGGTAGCGATACACGCTGTTCAACGCACCATCGGCAATGGCTGTGTAAATGCCACAAAAATGATGTTGACAGCAAAACTAACAGACATGGAATGAGGTTTTGCTCATAAAATTATGCTTGGTCAGTATTTCAATGAATGCACTCAATTAATATTTATCTTTCACCCTTTAAATCACTTTGCAAATTAAATTAAATTAAATATTCCAATTAAAATATTTTACAAAGTGTTTTTGTAAGAGAGAGAAAAACTATACTCTGACATATACTCTGTAAAACAGTAAAATTGATTAGTTAACTAGACACAAAAACAATATTTTTTAATTTATTTTTTATTTATTATTTGAATTGAGCTAAAACAACACAATTCTTGAGATCCACAAAAAAATTGTTAAAAGTGTTAAGTTAACATAATCAATAATAATAATAACAATAATATTAATAACAAAAACAGCAATATATTAGCCTTAAACATCAATATTATTATTTTATGTTTTAAAATACACCCTTATAAATAAAGGTTCCATAATGGGGTTTTCACTGAGATTACAACATTTTAGGTTCCTCAAAGAACTTTTAAGAGAATGGTTTCTCAGCATTATGAATATTTAAAAACCCAATATCCTATTTACACCATAAATAATCATTTTTTGTGCAGTTGAAAAGCAATTACTCAAACTACTGTAATTGAGTAGTAATTCACAGAAATTGTAATTTACTAAGTAGTTTTAAAGAGGTGTACTTGTACTTTCCCCTGAGTACATTTTTAGTACTGTATCGGAACTTTTACTCCACTACTTTGCTTCAACCTGTAGTCACTACTTTATTTTTTGTCTATGGGGATTAGAAAAATCAGTCCTGTGATTCCTGTCTAATCAAATAGCCCATATGAGATCATTTGCATCATAATGAACTTTTTGAAGACATTAGCGATTTATAATTGCTGCAAACTGTTTGGAAGTAAATGCATTGACCCAGAGACTGTTTAGATGATGAGAAGATGACGGATGTTTACTCTATGATGACCAAAATGGCCTTAAACACCCAGCAGGCACAAGAAATCAATATGGCGTCTGATTGACATTGTACCCCAACATCTTGGGGACGTTGCATTTTGTTTGAAAACAACAACAAAAAATCGGGTTGACGTCTGAACCCAACATCAATGTTCAACGTCCAACCTAAATTCAATGTCTAATGATGTTACAGCTTAACATTGTATGGACGTTACCGCTATGATGTCTACCAGATGTTGGATTTTAACTGGCATACCTCACGAATAAATGTCAGTGTTTGACGTCAATATGATGTTGGTGTAAGATGTTGGCTTGACATTGGGTTTTGATAACTTTCAAACACAACCTAAATCAAATCATTGTCATTTGAAGCCGTTATTGGACATCAAAATAACATTGTCCTTAGACGCTGGCTAGATGTTGATTTTTTGGTCAACTGACATCACAACCTAAATCTAAGCTAATATTAACGTTTTATGACGTTGTGTGCCTGCTGGGAAATAACTAAATGCACTACAGAATGTTACGTTTACACACATCCACAAATAATTTACATATAAATGCATCAGCTTTTTATGGCCCGTTTCCACTAAGTGGTACGGTACCGTACGGTTTGGTGCTTTATGGCCGTTTCCACTGTCAAAGGGTACCTAAAAGTGAACCGTACCATACCACTTTGCCACCCTTTGGAAAGGATACCAACAGGCCGAAAGGGTACCCTAAGGCGAAGCTAGACAAGCAGCTGAACGCTAATGGTTTACAGAGATACGTCACTCGCAGAAGCAGGAGAATGAAAACAAAGGAAGTGCCATTTTTAGATGTAATGTCACAGCGGAGACATTACACCGTAAGAATCCATATAATAACAAGTCATGGTAGGCCCAAGCTCAAACAAACCTTGCCGTCGTCTTGATGAACAGCCACAAAGCCAAAAAAAACAAAATCTGCTGTTTCCTGTTGTTGTTTTATGAGCTTGTCTTTCTCGCTTGCCCTAGCTGTCTATAATTGAAATAACAAACTTTTTGATCTGGTATTAATAGAGTGTGCATGATCATTGAAGCGCTCTGATATCTGATCCTTTCAAAAAAGAGACAAACGAGAGAGTGAAGCATAAAAAAACGAAGGAGAAACCGAAAAAAATCAGCATCAATCATCACCTTTTGCACTATTATGAACTCGGAATGATTGAATTACTTTCTTATAAGGGGCTACATGGGGGGTTGTAACGGGGGCACTTTAGATCATTTTGGAAGGGCACTTTCTATCCAAGGCTAAAAAGGCATGTGCACTGCACATGTACACAGGTTGAGCCCTATGTGTGCACATGTAATCAAATCATGTTGGTAGAAAGGTTAGTCATGAACATTTAAACACAAATATTTATATGCATAAAGCAACTGTTTTCTGAGAAGTGTTTCTCATTTGATATGTGAATGAAACGTACGGCTTTACTGTGACATTTCCCCTAGTAAAAATGACATTGTCTGAAACTTTCTGTCATACACCCGCCCATATGCCCACCAAATCCTCATTATAGGATTTATTTGTGTGGGGAAAAAAAACTCTTTTGGCGGTGAAAAAGCAAGCTTGATAAAGGTGACCCATACCGACCCGTACCATACCGTACTGTACCACACAGTGGAAACGGGCCATTACAGTGTAATACTTGCTACTCTTGAGTACTTTTAAAAAGTCTACTTTTTACTCATACTTAGAGTAATATTTACAATAGATAGTTTTACTCTTCTTGCTCTACATTTTTAGGCAAATAATGGTACTTTTACTCAAGTATGATTTTTCAGTAGTCTTTCCACCACTTTTTAAATGTTCTTTAATGGAGCCATTGATTCCAAGAATCTTTATTTTTAAGAGTTATGTGTTGCCTAATAACTGAGGAGAATAGGATTCACAGATCCCAGTATAAACTGTCACATACAATTATTCATTCATTCATTTTCTTTTCGGCTTAGTCTTTTTATTAATCTGTGCTCGCCACAGCGGAATGAACCGCCAACTTATCCAGCATCTGTCACATACAAACTAAATGTATTTTTTTGTAGTAATTAGATAGGCCTATTTGTATAAAGGGCTTATGTTGGTTTTGTTATTCATTTAGTGTCTATGTTTCTTCATGTGTATATGTGAATGCGACACTGTGCATGCTGAGGTGCTCTTCTTGGCCAGTTGCTGCTCATATCTGCTTTAATATTTTACCATCTTTAATTAAGTTGCGGCGGGTCTAATGCTTTGGTAACGCACACACGCATACAGATGCAGACAGTGAAAATGCGGTTAACAAGCTCCCCCACCTGAATTTTCTCGGTCACGAGCACGGCGCGCGGCCGTGAGGGGACTCCAGTCCACGAGAATCTGCTTCTTGAATGTTCAGTTACGCTCGAGGTGTGTCCTGTGTGTCCACATGAAACTCACCACTGCGTCCATCAGGTGCATAAAGAAAGGGAGCCACTGAAACGCGCTACCAATACACAGACAACGCGATGAAGGGGAACAGTGGCACACGCAGCTGTAGGGACAATGATGGTCACTAATCTATCTCTTTGAAAGAGAAGACTAAGAAAAAAGGCGAGGGACAGAAGAACTTGCACTGCGGGAGAGAATAACATCGCATGGGGCCATGAGCGGTGCAGACCCTGCAGCGAACAAACTGTTGAGTTTCAACCAGCGGTAAAGCATTCACTTTCTATACCTGTTTATGGCTATAGATATCGATGATTACATTGGGATATATCAGATGTTGTTTTGTTGGAGGTTATTTTGTCTGCATGAGCATCAGGGGGTTACAGACTCACAGCATCTCATTTCAACGCGCAACAAGCGGCAGCCTCCCAGAGTGATCAATCAATCAGCATATGAGATGCGGGTATTGAAAACGTGCTTTTGCTAAATTAATATAGGAATTTCAATCTTTCCATTTATAAATATGCGTGTTTGCATATGTATACGATTTAAAATATTGCGGTCTTAATCATAGAAACCCAAAAGCTAATATTCTGTCATCATTTGCAGATCCTCATAGTGTTAACCTTGTAGTCCATTTATTTTCGTGCAGGACATGTTAAGCAGTATGACATTTTCAATACCCTACACATTCACTGTAGGAAAGGATGCAGTAAAAGTCGGCAGTGACTGACTTTTTCATTTTGTTTAATACCTTCTTTTTCTGTGCTCGTCTACAGACTTGAAACAACCCGAGAGCGAGTAAATGATACAATGTGTTTTCAGTGGTGAACTGTCGCTTTAAGAACCAGCTGCGCTCTTATTTCCCTTCAGCTCCGCAGTAATGTGTGTGTGCGTTCCTCAAGTCCGCAAGTCTTTGCATCTCAAGTGTTCAGCTTAAATTCAGTTGAGAAAGAGGAAACCTCTCGTGCCTGGTCTTACGTATGGCGTATAGGATGCAATGCTGAGAAACAATGTTTCAGACTTTCCCAATATGCGGTAGTGGGATATACTAGTACGGAAAATCAGTAAATTATTCACGCGAGCGCCTCCCGGTAGAGTAGACGTCCATGCGCCGCTGTACAGCCACTACTGATGGTTTGACAAACTGATGGTTTGTCTGATTAAAATATGAATGAAAGGATGGATAAACCAAATGTGGTTTGGTGACGGTTTAAGTTGCATTTGTCATAGTAAAATGGGTCTGCAAGCAGATGGTTTTCCTGAAGACCGCAGCGAATCTGCGGTAATTTGAGGTGAGTGTGATGTCACTCTGCAATTGTTTACATGACAGTATAATGAAGCTGTCCATTGAGTGCAGGACCTGTTGACGAGTTCCAGCTAATGTAGTGTATCACACTGACACATCTTTCGTTTTATGGAACAGATCCACACAAACACATCCATTGGCACAGCATGACAGATCATGTGTCATCACAACAATACAACACATAGGCCTCTTTGAACTCTTCTTGACCTATGCCATTTGGCAAAACATACCACTGCCATTCATATAGACTTATATTTCAGCTAGACAGTTATTTAGTTATAGCCACAAATCTCTGAAAAAAATGCTTCAAGTTCTGTATATAGTTTATCTCCAATGTGTTCAGCTTTCAATTAAATTAAGTGATTTTCTCTTTCCTTCCTTCTTCGCAATATCTAAAGTGTTTTTACTTTATCATATTTTCAAAGTCAAGTACTTTGAACTCTTTCTGCAGTCATAGTCGGCTTAATTATATGAATCTGTTTTAACAATGCGATTGCTTTTTCTTTCTACAGCATGTGTTGTGGCGCATAATGAGAAAGTCGAAGTTCGAGGGCCGGTGTTGTTGTTAACGATTGCGGTGTCAGATGCTTGTTTGCCAGATTGTCTGTGGCATCATCCCTTGTAACCTTTTCTATGGTCATGTGGGAAGACATCAGAGGTGCTCGGTCTGGAACATTCTGAGGCACTGCGCTCTGCATCATTGGAAACATGATATATCATGCCAGATCATTATCACTAAATTATTATCGCAGATGCATAACAGGAGTGATTACTGTGAACAAACTTGACCGTATTTGGTTTCGCGGTAGCACCAGAAGGTAATGGCCACGCTAATTATGTCATGCTGTTGCTGTCATCATTATCATAATCACAAATACAGTCATCCGCTGGAGCACGACCACTATCGTCATCATCATTATGGGATTTGTTTGTGTGGGAAAAAAATCTGACATCCTTTAGATTATTCTCTTTTTTATCAACACAGCCATTCAGATGTGAGCAACAATCAAAGGTTTGTCTTAAGATATGAATGAAACAATTAGCCATTCTGAGTATTAAGATGGCTTCATTGTTTTCCCCTTTGGGGTGTTTACTAAATCTTTCTGTCAAACCCTCAGCCACAGTAAATCATCTAACGAGGAGCCATTCTGTTCTTTCCACGTCTTCCATGTCAAACATTTTGCCTTTACGTTCTTCAAGTCATAAAATGTGTTTCTAAGAAGTGACTGTAATTCATCAGTAGGTCATTTTGACAGGATTATGAGGTCATTTCTGATATCAACGTTGTATCTCATTTAAGATTTTTATTTTCTCTTGTTTCAATTAACCATATCCCTCCCTTCCCCCACTATGAACTATTACGTGCAGCAGTGAATAGGAAATGAGGCATCTATGTTTAAAAGTCTGCTAAAGCTACATAAATAATCAAAGAATGCATGTGCAGTCTCGTGATCAGAAGTATATTGCTCATAACCATTCCCACATGGGATCTGCACATGCAGAACTCAGATTTGAAAAAAGTAAATACTTTGGGTTATTCTATATATATTTTAGCTAACAATACAAGAGTCATTTAACAGATGTACCATATTAAATGAACTAAAATGCGTTTAGAAGTCTACAGATTTTCTTTTAACTCCATATACACGTGCACGCTATGCACAGAATCTCTTCTGCTGTCTTTAAAGACATTCTTAGCTGCATTCTGCACTAATGGAAATGTAATCAAAGTCCTCACACAGAGGAAATGTGTTTGCTCACATGCACCATTTACATGCACTTGAAGTCAAATGTCTATAATAAATGTTAGCGTTCAGCATATAAATTGTTTAAGCCTTAGTCGGAGGAAATATTGCTTTCGATAGAGCAAATGTTTTGAAAAAGAAAATAATTTGAGGAGCACTAAATCTTGACTGGCTAAAATCACAAGTAAAAATAGCAGCATTATTAAAGCTGGTGTTAGTATATACTGTGTAGACTTTTTTATGTTGAAATACTTTCTCATATAGCAGTTAATATACACTGACATCCAAAAGTAAGCCAGTCGTAGGCTGATGCACCTGAAAAGTAAACACTGTGACTCAATGGTGTAATCAAAACTTGACTTTTTTTATATAAACATCGCAAGCTGACATAACACGGGCTACACTTGTGATATGAGTTTGTGGGCAGAACTATACATTTGTTTGGCCAATGGCAGACAGGGACAGGGCTGAAAAAGTAACTACGGCTGCTTTCCATAAAAGTTTTCACTTGGAAGTGCCTTTTGAAGGTGATCTTATAGTATGTGACATGCAGTTCTGATCAGACCTTGTACTCAGATTTGTACTCATACATCCCCCTTTAAGTATGCATAATATTAATTCTACTATATTTCTAGTTGTTGATTTTTTTAAGAAAAAAAAACATTCAATTCAACTAATAAAGTTGTTTGTACTTATCATACAACAGTAGATACAATTTCTTACTTGCAATAATAGTCGAAATTATCCAGCTGTAACTGATGAAAGTTATGCATTTACTTTTGCTGGAAAACAAGAATATAATAATTATCTGTTGCCATATAAATACACCTGCGTTTCTTAAAAATAACTTAAAAGTAAAGGTTCTTCATTGGCATAAGTGGCTTTAAGAAGAACCTTTAAAGGGGTGGTCCACTACGATGTCATATTTTAAATTTTAGTTCATGTGTAAGATGTGTGAACATCATCTGTGACAACATCTCTGAATGTAATACGCTCAAAGTTCAATGCAAAGGTAGACATTGACTTTTACAGAGCTAGCTTAGTAAAGCCAGCGAACGAAATTTAGGGACTAAAAAAAAATACATCTAGGCTAGTAAGATCACAAACCCTTTAGGTTACACGCATACATCCGACCCCCGTAGCTTTTTATGATTTTTTTGCGATTAAAATAACAAGTTAATAAAAAAGTTTGCGAATAAAAATGTATATATAAATGTAAAAACTATATATTAGGTTGCCTACCATGTTATGTGTGCAATCTGAAACAATGACAATGACACAAATCATAAAAATAAAGTTTCTTTATTTTGATCAATTGTATAGACAAGATGTAAAACAGATCTAAAACGGTAGGGATTAAGCCAAAGGAAGGTTGTACTATTCTTATTTTTATCCACGATCTTACTTTTTCTCACATTTCACTCCCCGGAGCATCTGACATGGCCACACATAGGACATGCGTTAGGGCTTCCCCTACCGTAATACACCTAAAACACATTTTCTCTCGTTAACTGCAGGGAAAGAGATAAACTGAATAATTTATCAACTTGACACACTTGACACACACCATAATACCAGCCAAACATGTAAAGCACAAAGACCCTTCAATTCGGTCACATCCAGTGGCATCTCATCTTCAACTGTCTGTTGCACTGCTCCGTTTGCTTGGGCACAAAACACCCAATTCGCGTCACAAGATGTCCATCATCTTTGCTATGACTACACATGTAAATCACTTGCGCTTCATCTGCGTCTCCTTACTGCTTACTGCTTAAGTTGAAAACTCCCCTGCCCCCATTTGATGTAATGTAATGATTGTTAGGGCGCAGATGAAACGTCATTTGTCAAGAAACACTCAAATGTATCATCATGTGCTCTGCGTATGCAACATCTATAGATCATGTAAAACAATTAATTGCAAACTGAAATAAATATAATTTGATTATGTGGTTTGGAATTATGAGATAATTGACATTTTTGTGATTATTTTGCATTTAAATTAAGAATTTTGCAAAAATGTGCGACTTTTTGTTAATTTTGCATTGGATTCAGCAGTTACGGAATTGCGAAAAAACTAGGGGGTCTAATTCACCACGTGCATACAGTATACCCTGCGCAGCAAAGGGATGTGGCCAGAGGCTCTGCAATGTTATAGCAGCGAAAGCTAAAATGCCGTCCAAATGCTGCTATTTCCACAGAGCTTGATCCGTTTCTGTATTTGGGGCTTCCAAAGGACATGACACAAAGACAGAAGTAATTACAATATATTTTTATTATGTTACAGAGAATATAAAAAAATATATAGCTTTAGAATTTGACAAAGGAGAGCTTCCTGAATCTCTCCCAGTTCAGTGCTGGATTTAGCTAAACCTCCTCAAAGGAGGAGCTGCTCCAACCATAATAGAAGAAGCTCTGGATTGTGAGCCACAACCTGTAAGTATTTTCATTTGTTAATATTGATTTATTAAGTCCATAGTGTCTAGCATTAACGGTATGTTGTAGCAAGGATGTAAACAACAGGAAATGCTATTTGTTACTGCTAACAAATTTAGCTACAGACTCATATTTATCCATCAAATCACTGTAAACACCCACAGTCTTCAGCAGCGTTGCAGTGTCTCGGCTACTCTGACTAAAATTTTAGTCAGTTTCATGTTAGCTGAGTAGCAGTATAAGTAGGATATATGAAAAAAAATAATGTGATTTATTTGTTTATTTTTTATTTTTTTCAAATGAAGCATGAGCACACATTGCTTTGCATCCCATGAACACAAGCAAGCTTTAAAAATACACTCTGGACCACCTCTTTAAAATTCTTGAAATATTTTAATTCCACTTTTTCTTTTTTTTTTCTTTTTTTTTTGGTAGATTTAGATTTGTTATTATTTCTTTTCAATTATAAAGGACTTCTCACTAAAAAGGTCTTTGGGGAAAATATTCTCTATGGCATCACTGTGAAAAAAAAACCTTATTGGTTCTTCCTAGCATCTTTATTATAAGAGTGCTTTTAAAGCTTATGGTTCTTGACTTGTCGGCCATTTTATTGTTTTCAACTAGTTCGGACTATTTTGCAAACCTTCCTAAAAACTGCCAGTATTTTGCTATTTTGTTAAACTACTAGCAGCAAAAATTTCACGCCTTCAGTTCCTGCATGGTCTTCCTGTGAAGTGATTTCACTAAGTGCAAATCTCAGAGGTTTTGGGAAGATGTGTGATGTTGTCAACTGAGTCACTGAGCATGTGGTTCTCTCTAATAATCTGAAACTACTTCACTTAGAAAGTGTCAGACTGTGACATTACGTGGCCGTGAACAGAAGTGGGCGGGGCTTCAACATTTTATAATGCAGGTTTCTAGTCATGACATTGCAATGTTAGTACTCTTTGCATTATCACAAGTTGAAATGAATCAGATAGCAGAACATTACCCATTAGGAAATAAGCCTTTTAAAACATTTCAGCTTATCCTTTCCAAACAATGAATAGACTGACATGGCTTAATGTCAAATCAAGTAAATTCATTCTATATTGCTTTATATCAGAGATGCCTGAAACAGGGCATGTGGTTAAAACTGTATGAATCATTGTGAATGATCATCTGCTCTGTTTTTCAGCTCAGCGTCAGAGGATCTCGGATGCAGGAGAGGAGAATTCAGCCGGAAACACTATGGATCAGTTGAACTGGTGAGGATTGTCATATTTTAGCTGCTCTGTATATTTTGATGTGTTCAAACGCCTCCTCATTCTCCATTTCTCGTCTATTTCTCTCCACCTTTGTGCTTTTGTGATAGGAGTCGTTTGTTGCTGTTTGATTTGATGTCAGCGTTTGGTTCAGTCTGTTATATCAAATTAAATTGTAATGAAAGTGCCCTCGAGATGAAGCTCACTTATATATTGTCTTATTTTAGCAAGAGCTAACTTAAATACACACAGGCAAAGCATTGTTCATATGATTCGCAAGGTTTTGCCTGGTCAAACATGCATGTTGGTTTGGGTGAGGGTGTGTTTCTTTCAGCGTTGTCTGTCTCTCCCAGATAGTTGTTGCATGAAGGAAGTGGCTTAATACCACACTAGATGCTACTTCCTATGTGAAAGGCGCAGAAGGTTTGTGGGCAGAACAAAATGGGTGACCTTGTGACAGATAGAACCATGTCATAAAACCACATGCATTATCATACACGACAGATGGAGAATATAAATGTGTGCATGACTGCATGTGTGTGCATGAAATTAACAAAAGAAGAAGGACATTTGCTGCTGTACAGTATGTGTCTTTGTTCATATACTGGCATCTAGATATTTGAAAGCTATATAAAGGATTTTTCTTTATTACAATTATACTTTGTTTAACTTTAAGTATAAACATACACACTCATTTTAGAATTGCTTGTACATTTGAGATATTTTGCATTCAGTTTACTTAAACCAGGAATGATACATAACAAATGTATGCTTCACAGTAAAATGAATTCATTATTAATGTGTAATAATGCAAAATGCTTAACTGTGGTAGGGACATTTGATGCTACTAATTGTTGTTTAACTTATTGAGAATAAAAGAGTTGACTATAACAGTGTATATTTTCCAACTTTTTGTGCTTTAGCTCAAGATGCTAAGCTTAAATTAGATACTGCATGGCGTATCAACAACAGAATTGTATGCACACTCACTGGCCACTTTATTAGGTACACCTTCAGGCTGGTTTATACTTCTGTGTTGAGCGATCGATGTGACCCACGGCGCCTGCCTTGCGCATAGCTCTGCATTTAGACTTCTGCGTGCTGTTTGTGTTGCTCTACAATAACACTTCCGAAACCCTAGTTGGCAGGAAGTTATGTTATGTTTTTGTGTTGAGTTTCTTTTTCTTTTATACTTGTCGCAGAAGTATAAATCAGCCTTTACTAGTGCTGGGTTCTACCCACTTTTGCCTTCAGAATGGCCTTTATCCTTCGTGGCATAATTTCAACAAGGTACTGGAAATATTCCTCAGAGATTTTAGTCAATATTGACATGGTAGCATCACGCGGTTGCTGCAGATTTGTCGGCTGCACATTCACGATGCAAATCACCACCACATCCCAAAGGTGCTCTATTGGATTGAGGTCTGGTGACTGTGGAGGCCATTTGAGTGCAGTGAACTCATTGTCATGTTCAAGAAACAAGTCTGAGATGATTTAAGCTGCCTGACATGGCGCGTTATCCTGCTGGAAGTAGCCATTAGTAAATGGGTACACTGTGGTCATTAAGTGATGGACATGGTCAACAACAATACTCAGGTGGATTGTGGGAAGACACGATGGTCAAGTGGTACTAATGGGCCCAAAGTGTGCCAAGAAAATATCCCCCACACCATTACACCACCACCAGCCTGAACTGTTAAGATAAGGAAGGATGTATCTATGATTTCACATTGTTGATGCCAAATTCTGACCCTACCATCTGAATGTCGCAGCAGAAATGGAGACTCATCAGACCAGGCAACGTTTTTAGAATCTTCTATTGTCCAATTTTGGTGAGCCTGTGTGATTTGTAGTCTCAGTTTTCTGTTCTTAGCTGACAGGAGTGGCACCCAGTGTGGTCTTCTGCTGCTGTATCTCATCCACCTCAATGTCGGAGGTGTTGTGCGCTCAGAGATGCTCATCTGCATTCCTCGGTTGTAACGAGTGCTTATTTGAGTTACTGTTGCCTGTATATCAACTCGAACCAATCTGGTCATTCTCCTCTGACCTCTGGCATTAACAAGGTATTTGTGCCCACAGAACTGCAGCTCACTGGATATTTTTTCTTTTTCTGACCATTCTCTGTAAACCCTAGAGATGGCTGTGCGTGAAAATCCAAGTAGATCAGCAATCTGAAATACCCAAACCAGCCCGTCTGACACCAACAAAAAAAGGCACGTTTATTCATTCATTCATTTTCTTTTCAGTTTAGTCCCTTTATTAATCTGGGGTCGCCAAAGCAGAATAAAACGCAAACTTATTTAGCGTATGTTTTATGCAGCGGATGCCCTTCCAGCTGCAACCGATCACTGAGAAACATCCATACACACTCATTCACACACATACACTATGGACAGTTAAGCCTACCCAATTCACCTATACCACATGTTATTGGACTTGTGGGGGGAAAACAGAGCACCAGAAGGAAACCCACGCCAACATGGGAAACACAGAAACACCAACTGACCCAGCCTAGGCTCTAAACAGCGACGGCAAACATTCTAACCACTGCACCACTTTGCAGCCCCCATGCTACGTTTAAAGTCACTTAAATCACCCTACCCGATTCTGATGCTCTGTTTGAACTGTAGCAGATCATCTTGACCATGTCTACATGCCTAAATGCATTGAGTTGCTGCCACATAATTGGCTGATGACAAATTTGCATTATTGAGCAGTTAGAAAGGTGTACCTAATAAGTGGCTGGTGAGTGTACATACAGTATACAAACTTAATTTTTTAGAGATCACTTATAATAATTTCTGTTATTATTCACTTTCATTAAAGTTTTTATTTTTGTAAAATAGGTTTGCTAAATGTATAAGATGAAAACTGTACCAGAAATTCTAGAATCACTCATGTATAATATATACATATTTATACATAGAAAAAGATGTTTATATACTGTGAATACGTGATTCTGATTCAGCACTCAAATATTTCTAGATAATAACCATTTTCCAAGGCAACATAGTATCTCTACTTTGTTATTGTGTTCTGTTTCTCCACACTTTCTACAAGGCAACAAAATAGAAACTGTTCTCTCAAATCAATAGTTCATGTCCATGTGGTGGTGTTTTTTCGCAACGAATCTACATAATTATTCAGAAAGTCATTATTGCAAAAATAAACATGTTGAGGTGGCTCCTGTACACCCCACGCTGTCTTTTCACATAATAATATAATATAAACTCAAATCAATATTTCATAGTCATCCGTTTATCTATTAAGTAGCTGTGTAATATGTTTCACATCAGTGTCCTCTTCTCTCTGTTGGAGTTCATTTTGTAGTAATGACAATTTCATTGCACATTACCTCTTTCCTATATCCTCTGTAAATGTAAAATAACATTTTCATTAAAAAAATAACGTTCAACACACTTTTGTTTTGTGATGTTTTCATTTTTCATATTATTTATTCTTACATTTGTTTGTTTTCCTTTGCTTTACCACACTCATTAGGGATGTCCCGATCAGGTTTTTTGCCCTTGAGTCAGAGTCATTTGATTTCGACCTATACCAAAACCCTATTCGATACTTAATATATAAAAACAAACAGATCCACGGTGTTATTTTTCTTATTTCTTATTTATTTTACCTTATTTTAAGATTCAACAATTCTGTCAAAAAACAGAGCACTTCTGTGAGGTAGCTTGAACAATCAAGTAATAAATAAAAGAAATTTTTCACTTTTGGACTTTAGTGCAACAGTAGGTATAAAAATAAATCTAATATAAAAACAAATAGCACCTCAACTTAAAATACCCAGCAGACAATCCCAAGTTTACATATCTCACAGTTTTCTATGGCAATATTGTAATCATTGACTTTATAATACCTCCAGCCTACAGACATACTCGTGTTTTCCTCTTTAAGCTACTTCTGTGTTCTACTTTGCCGGCATTTAACCAATAGTGTCTGCTACAAAGTGTTGTCCTGCCGCACGCTTTGCTGTTTCTGTGTGAAGTCAAGAATGAGGTATAACTCTGTGCCACTGCAGAACTATAGATGTGTTAAAAAATATTGAGAATATATACACATCCTACCTTATACCTGATCAGGAGGTAACATCTGATTTAGATAGAGTCTGAAGAAAAGTTACCACATCATTTACTCTCCTTCATATGTTTCTAAATTTTTATGATATGTTCTTCTGTTGAACACAAAAGAAGATATTTCGAAGAATGCTGGGATCCATAATAGGAAAAATAATTCTTATGGAATTCAATGGGTCCCAACAACCAGCATTTTTCAAAATACCTTCTTTTGTGTTCAACAGAAGATAGAATCTCAAATAGGACTTGAATAAGTGAAGAATGAGTAAATGGTCAGGGTATTTTCATTTTTGGGTGAACCATCTCTTTAATTATGTTCCTTATTCCTGAATGTATGGATGAGTTCACACTTGGCAAGTTTGTATCGATAAAAATGAATTTGATTGCTCTGTTGGTGCATTTGATAAGTACTTTATGAGGACGATTTTTAAAATATTTTCTGCTCCAAACAAATGGATAAAACAGGTCTTTGTCTGCTTTCAAGCTATCCTGATGAACTGTGGTTCACTTGAAATATGAACTCTGCATAGAATATAAAAGCTAGACTAAATGTCAAGTGTAAACACACCCAAAATGATCAATCACTGTAAGTTGCATATGTGTTTCGCGTTCAAAATTGCAAACATGATGGGAGGTATTTTAGTATTGACTGCCTTATTGACTCTAAATGGCAATGTGCATGGTTAGAAGGACACCTTTTATGTCTGGCTGCAACCTGAGAACCAAATAAATAAGACATGTAAATGCACTAGATGTTTTAGAAGAAGTTTCCACATGCATGGCCGAGCTATATCTTTGACTCTGTCTATATAAGTGCATTAGCTCTGGGGATCCTCTTATACTGTAGGTGATTTTATGACCTCTAAGTGCAAAGTGTGTAAGTGCTGAAGAATGTAATGTGTGTGTCTATGTGAGGTTTTTGAGTTAAAAGCTTCCCAAGTGCTCCATCCTCTCATTACTGAGTGGTGGCCTAATGTAAACATTACTGTTGGCTAAACGCTTTTATATGCCGATCAACCATTTTAGAGGTGGCTAGACATGCTCTAGATACTGACTCCACAACCTATAATCATAGCAAACTCACCGAGACATAAGATGTGATCACATATTCACAGCTGATGCAATATTCTTGCTGGAAATTAGAAAAAGTGATTTATTTTCCATTGTTGACATGCTGAGTGAAATATGATTGTGTATAGTATGAAGAATGTCTGAATAAAATACATTAGGCATGTTAAATTTAAATGCACTACTACTACCAATACATATTTAGATGCAGAGTATGTGATGTTAAAAGTTGACTACTTCAGATATTTAATGAGATATCAAGAAGATATTATTAATCAAGGGCCTAATCATATTTTAATTGCTTTGTTTGTTTCTAGACATGGTGTTTATATGTCAATATATGTGCACATCAGAAGTGGGTAGAGTATTCAAAATATAAAAAGTTACTCAAGTAAAAAAGTATCTGAGGAAAAGTCACTCATATACATACATACTGTATATATAGACACACAGTTGAAGTCAAATTTATTCGCCCTCCCATGAATTTCTTTAATTTTTTCTTCTTCAAATATTTCCCAAATGATGTTAAACTGGGTAAGTTTTTTTCTTTTCTTTTTTTCTTCAGTTTTTCCTATAATATTTTTTTATTTATTTCTCTTGTTTTCATTGGCTAAGTAAAAACAGTTTTTAATGTTTTTAAAACCTTAACCTTTTTACTGATTGTCTACAGAACAAACCATCAGTAATGATTTGCCTAATTAACTTGTTGAATTAACCTGGTTAAGCCTTTAAATGTCACTTTAAGCTGAATGAAAAATATCTAGTAAAATATTATTTACTGTCATCATGGCAAAGATAAAAGAAATCAATTAATAGATATTAGTTATTAAAACTACAGAAATATACAGATGGGCTAATAATTCTGACTTCAAAGTGACCTGATCTGATAAGCTCACTGCACAGACAGCGCATGACCGTCATACTTGGAACCGCAGATGGCCATGACGTGACTGCTATATAAACTTGCATGTCTTTCTAAACTTCTGCCATCATTGCAACATTGGTGTGCATGCTCTAACCAAAAGCGGGAGATGCGTCTCTAAAAAAAAACTCTTGTGACACAACCCAATATGATATTTGCAAACAAGTCATATGAAACCTATTTATTATCTATTTACAGTAACTGTGGACAGCCGCCAAATGTAGCGAAGTGAGAGTAATGATTTTCGCTAATAATTTACATGAGTAAAAGTACACATTTTTAAATGTACTCAAAAAGAACACAATACAATTTTACTCAAGTAAATGTAATTCATTACTACTCTATGCCCCAGTATAGTGACAGGGACACTATACTGTCAGTGAGCACCATCTTTTGGATACAAGACTAAACTAAAGCCCTGTGTAATCCCGGCGTCCTGGCCAAAAACCCTCCATCAGCCCATAATGGTCTCCCAATCATCCCCATCCACTAAATTGACTCAATCACCATCTCTCCTCTCCACCTCCTACTGGTGTGTTGTGAGCACACTGACACCAAAGTCCTGTGGCTGTATAGTCACATCATCCAAGTGGATGCTGCACACTAGTGGTGGTGTGTAGAGACACCCTCACATGATTGTAAAGCAGTTTAGGTGTATGTTAATACACAATAAATGCTATACACATACAATACATCTTTATTTTATTTCATTTTTTTTTCTATTCTAATATTTCAACAATAAGATATTTGCATATCAATATCATTTATTTAAACCATCTCTAAGAAATCTAGTTTTCATTCTTGATTCTGTTCTTCTATTTGACAAACAGGTAAATGCAGTAGTTAAATCTTGTTTTTCCAGTTGAGATTATTAGCCAAAAAGTAAAACTTGGCTATTTAACTTGTGCGGAACTTGAGAGATTAATTCATGCATTAATATCATGTATTGGTATAGGTATTGGCCAATCCTATATTTAATGGTCTACAAATGGTCTATAATTCTGCCACTAGGGTTCTTACTGTCACCTGTAAGTTGGAACACAAAACCCTGATCCTGTGCTCCCTAAACTGGTTGCCGATATGTTTTAGAATAGAGTTTAAAATTTTACTTTATGTTTTTAAGGTATTAATGGTGAGGCACCAACTTATCTTTCTAACCTTATTACTGTTCAAATTTAGGGCAGATGTTAAAGGAACCAGAAAATGTTAAAAGTCCCCAGATCCAAACTAAAGAAAAAAAGGAGACAGAGCTTTTTCTGTAGTAGCTCCCAAAATGTGGAATAGTCTACCTATGTCTATTAGAACAATCTCAATCCTTGTTCAAAGGAAAACTCAGACCACATCTTTAAGAAAAAGCTTTTAAAATTGGGAGGAACTTGTTCTTATTGTGCCTATCTTTGTTTCTGCGGTATGCATTTGATGATTTGTGCAATGTTCGTTGTACTGTATTCTGCTTTAGCTGCTGTTGTTTATTTTTGATCATTTTTAACCCAAGGTGTGTACAGCACACAGCTCAACAACTGTTGTTTTATAAATAAAGTAAAGTAAAAGTGATATCTACAATATGAAACAGTGGTTGGCATGGAGGTTTGTCTATAGTAGTTGCAGCCGTACTTCCAGCAACTAACATTTCTTCTGTTCACTGAAAGAGGAAATGCTGTGCCTGCAGGCAAAATTGCAGCCAATCAGGAGTGTGCAAACTTCTTAGTTAAAACTCACACATGCTTTATTATATACATACACACAAGGCCTAAAACTTTTTGCTAAACCTGACAAGAGACGGTGACGTTAGAAAATTTACCAGGCAATTTAAAAGCCAGACAATCAAATTAGCATCCTCTCATTTTCACACACATTTCCATTACCCTCAACCTCAGACAGGGCCCTTGACTCTAGACTCATTCTGGTTGCACAATTAAGCTGCCTGGGGCATTCATATTAATGATCCTGTCTGCAATGTAAATCTGATTGGCCTGATTTTCACCGGGATTTTACAATCATAGGATTTCCATGAGAATGAAAAAAAAACAATGGTGTTTAAGGCTCATGGTATCATTTCCTTACACTGAAATCTAAAGGATTCAGCTATGCCTACAGTAGGTATATTCAGATTTACATTCTATGACATCTTTAAGTTTAGGGTTGGTGTTGTACATAAAATGATTGTGGCTGTCAATCATATGGCTACAACAATTACAGTACATCATGCACAATGCATGAGATAAAGACACTACTATTCTCTATAATTTATAGAAAATAAATTCCCTGTTTGTACACTGATGCCAGTTGCTTCTTATTGAAAGCATTGTGCATCCCTGTACATTAAAAAATACAATAAAAGTGGAACTAAAAGATTTAATTTTTGACAAAGTCTCCATATAACGAGTTAAGACTGATGTTCATATGCTGTACATAGAGGAGTATGGTTGTGTGCATTTCATACAGGGTGGCAAAATGTTATATGTCACTATATAGAGAATGGTGCCCATGAACACGAAAGATGGGAGAAAAAATAGTGGAGGTACCTCTTTTACATCCAGTTATGATTTGTTATGAAAAAAAGCAGGAAATGAAGTGTTTATCACAAGAGCAGATGAAAATGATATGTCATCATCACAGCAGCATCACTGAAGTCTATGACAAGATTCGGCAGTTCTTACTCAGCATAACATATAAAAGCGGATCACATGAAAGATGAAGAGAACAGAGCTGACCCTCTGTGCCCAACACCACGCTGCCTGAAGATGTGTTGCTGAAACCTTTATAATCCTAACAAAGCTTGAGGAACAGAAATATGTAGTAACACTGAACAATGATTCATCTTTCCGCTCTTCAACCTTTTCTCCACTCTCTAATGCTTCAAATGTGCTTAGTGTCTCAAATTCTCTTTCTCTGTCCCTTTGCAATATATTTCTTTGCATGCATAGCTGATTTCAATAGTATTTCAATAGACATTAATACAATTTAAACAAAGAGATCAAAGCAGGTTTTTAATTTTGATGACACCTGTTGGAGGAGATAAAAGAAGTAAATTAATTATTATTCTATACAGGGCTATCATAAAGGGACTAAGTCGAAAAGAAAACAAATGAATGACAGGACTGTCATGATATGCAGTTTTTCCAATACACAATGTTCTGAGCAAACGGAATTCACAATAATAAATTACTGCAATTACTATAGAAACCTTGAAAAAGTAAATAAGTCAAATACATCTTTACATTAAATATACACTAACCGGCCACTTTATTAGGTACACCTTACTCATATTGGGTTGGACCCCCTTTTTCCTTCAGAACTGCCTTAATCCTTCGTGGCGTAGATTCAACAAGGTACTGAAAATATTCTTCTGTGTTTTTGGTCCTTATTGATATGATAGCATCATGCAGTTGCTGCAGATTTGTCGGCTGCACATCCATGATGTGAATCTCCCATTCCATCACATCCCAAAGGTGCTCGATCTATCTATGGACGTGGTCAACAACAATACTCAGGTTGGCTGTGGTGTTGACACATTTCTCAATTGGTAACTAATAGGCCCAAAGTGTGCCAAGAAAGCCTCAGTTTTCTGTTCTTAGCTGACAGGAGTGGCACCCGGTGTGGTCTTCTACTGCTATAGCTCATCTGTCCCAAGGTTGGACGTGTTGTGTGCTCAGAGATGCTCTTCTGCATACCTCGGTGGTAATTAGTGGTTATTTGAGTTACTGTTGCCTTCCTATCAGCTCAAACCAGTCTGGCCATTCTCCCATGACCTCTGGCATCAACAAGGCATTTGTGCCCACAGAACTGCCGCTCACTGGATATTTTCTATTTTTCGGACCATTCTCTGTAAAGCCTAGAGATGATTGTGCCTGAAAATCCCAGTAGATCAGCAGTTTCTGAAACACTCAGACCAGCCCGTCTGAGACCAACAACCATGCCACATTCAAAGTCTCTTAAATCACCATTCTTCCCTATATTCATGTTCAGTTTGAACTGCAGCAGATCGTCTTGCCCATGTTTACAAGTCTAAATGCAGTTGCTGCCATGTGATTGGCTGATTAGAAATTTGCGTTAACGAGCAGCTGGACAGGTGAACCTAATAAAGTCAGTAGCTAATGATTGTATGTCATTGTGTTCTTTACTTTTTTGGGTGAGTGAATTACTCAGGAACTAGTAAACTCTATAAAATAAAGATTCTCAATTGACAATGATGCTTCTAGTCATTCTACAAATCGTATCTACACATTTTATCATTCAAAACATCTCTGACTAGATTATATTTCATAACCATATGTCTACACATAAGACATTTCCTGCAACGTTACTACAAAGTTTCCCTTGTGGGCATCCAGGGTGGGCTCCTGTGTCATGGATGATTGAAGCCTATATTAATTCAGCCCTCCATGATGGCGCTGACACTGAATTAATCACACTACTCCTAAAAATCACTACTTCTATTGTATAGAAATGCATTTCTTTGCTGCTATCAGAGCCACTTTAATTAAATGTAATTTTTCCTGTGATCGAGCTGAAGAACTGATACATCCCCTAGTAACATAAATCTTGGATCAGGTGGAAGCTTAACATTAGCAATTTTGTTAATAGTTTGTATTATATTTCTCCAATAGGTTTTTAAGTTTGAATAATGTCCAAAACATATGTAATAATGTACCAACCTCAATTTTACATCTCAATATGAATCACTTATTTTGAGTAATCGTTCAGATGTATAATATACCCTGAGTAAAATATTAACTGTATTATTCTACTGTTAAATTAAAAAGTTAAGGCAATTTTATAGATAGGTTCTTAAGTATCTTGATCAAAAATGCATTTACATGTCATATAACATCTTATATCATTTGTACTTGTGTTTATATGCAAATAAACACAATAAATACGGTTGTATCCAAGTACAATTACCTCCCTAAAGACTTGATTTGAGAAGATGACAGATACAAGGCGGCCAGAGATCTAAACGCACATATTGTTTTGATGGCCAAATTTGTAAATATGCTCTATGATTATTTTAATTATTTGATTATGGTCAAGTCCAAACGCCTTCGAACCCCACACACATATGCTGAGCAGAGGGAGTGTTGGCTGCAGAGCGACTGCGGTGTGTAAAATTAGCATGTTGGGCTCAGTTGAACATGTCGCCTGCAGCTCTATCATATGAAGCACTGGGAGTGACTCACACTCGCTGACTGCATCCAATGCTGTGGGTGGGACACTTTCACAAACATGGGTCATCGGAGGAGACACAATCAAGAATGTTTATTAGTTTAGTTACAGAGTCTGGTGGTTAGCTATCAATGGCAATGTGTGCAGGTCTATGGAGAAATGGCTTGTGTGGGGGAAAAAGAAAAGCGCGCACATACAGTCGAAGTCAGAATTATTAGCCCCCCTGTTTTTTTCCCCAATTTCTGTTTAACAGAGAGAAGATTTTTTTTCAAAACATTTCTAAACATAATAGTTTTAATAACTCATTTCTAATACCTGATTTATTTTATCTTTGCCATGATGACAGTAAATAATATTTGACTAGATATTTTAATACACTTCTATACAGCTTAAAGTGACATTTAAAGGCTTAACTAGGTTAATTAGGTTAACTTGGGCAGGTTAGGGTAATTAGGCAAGTCATTGTATAACAATGGTTTGTTCTGTTGACTATCGGAAAAAATATATAGCTTAAAGGGGCTAATAATTGACCTTAAAATGGTATTTAAAAAAAATACAAAACTGCTTTAATTCTAGTCGAAATAAAATAAATAAGACTTTTTGCAGAGAAAAAAAATATTATCAGACATACTGTGGAAATTTCAGTGCTCTGTTAATTATTATTTGGGAAATATTTAAAAAAGAAAAAAAATCAAGGGGGGCTAATAATTCTAATAATAACTTAAACTGTACATTAAGTCAGGAGTTCTTTTGATTAACATAATTAAACTGAAAATAGTTTTATAAGATCTTATTTTTTCTACACTCCTTTTGTCTCACTTTCTGGAGTTACAGTTTGTTTAAATAAATAGCAGTGCCCTCATGTAAGTGAATAAAGAGAAACATTACACATTCATTACTCAAATCTTTGAGGAATTTTTACAAATTCTGTGTTTAGATTATGAATTTTATTTTTTACAGAAGACAAAGAAAATTATTATTAATCCATTAAAAAAATAGCAGTATCGACATTTCTTTTTCCTTTAAGTTAAAACACATGAATGAATTGGATTTTTTATTTTCAGTTTAAATTATAATAGTATATAATATTTAATAATATTGTTTCATAGCCATTGTTTCTGATGATTCAACCAACTTCTGGCACCTACAGTATATTAATAGGTATTTCCGCCACAATGAACAAACTACATGCTACAGTTCTTCTGGACTTTTACTATCGTCCCACAAGATTTCAATTGGGTTGAGGTCAGAAGATTGAGCAAGCCACTCCATTATCTTAATATTTTTTTGTCTGAAACCAACACTGAAGTGTCTGGGGTCATTGTCACGTTAAAAACCCATTTGGTGCATTAACGGTAAAGCATGGGGGAAGATTATTAGTATTATTTTGATGTATTCAAACTGGTCCACGATTCTGCAAAGTAAACAATAAACAGACTTAGTACTAAAGGATGAAAAACATTTTGTTTTAAGATTTTTGAGCCACCATGCTTAAATTTAATATCTGGGGGTCGTCTGACATACTGTCGATAATCAGTAGATCTAAAAAGAGCAATTTTACTCTCGCTGCACATGCCGTTTTTTCAGCAATGGTGATTTTTTTAGAGACTTCTTGCTAACAGCTGTGCTTCTATCAAGTGTCCTCTGACTGTAACTGTACTTTCAGGTAATTTTAGATCATCAGAGGGAATGATTGACTGGAACCTTGCCATTCATTCATTTTTTGATCCAGTTTAACTGTAATTGCTTATGTTCTCTGGTGTGTTTCAGCCTTTTGTTGCCAGTTTAACCCTTTATAGGGCACACATTGAAGTACTCATCTGGAAAATCCTGGAATGTTACCAGAGGTTATTACAAGACTTTTGAACTGTTATGAAAATGTAAAATTATATTGTAATTAAACTATAATTAATATCAAATAATTTACAATGTATGGTTCCTTGCCCGATAAAGGGTTAAAGCATTTAAAATAATTTTAGTTTCTTGCTGCACTTTTTTATACTTTTCCCATCAATCAACGTTAATAAATTACATTGTTCTTCAACACATTTTATAACAGTGTGTAACACATGCACAGATCATATATGACCATCATCATTGATTTTGAACACATGCTTTTCAATGCATAAGCCAGTTACTCAGAACAAGCAGCACACATTACATAACAGTTTGGCCTATAGTTTCTCTATTATATCCACAAGAAAATTGTTTGCAATACAATGCATTTACAAATATCAATACTGCTAATAGCAGTGGTTCAACACGTTTTTTTTTTTTGGGTCAGTTGATCGGTCAGTTAGTCATTTAGTCGACAGCGGCCTCTGGTGGACTTACACAAGAATAGGAGGCACAAATGGCACTCGTGAGAGAAATTTGAGATCTCAAAAAGAGTACACAGCCTTTTGTAAATTCATGAAAACAAAAAGTGCAAAAAAAAATAAAAACATAGCTCCTGGGATGTATTTCACACTCTCCAGAAATGTATATAGAGGTACGTTTTCAGAATGAGCCTGGCAAAAAAGTCATTATAATACATTTATATTCAGTCAATATGAACTTAAGTAGGTTGATCGAAGTTATGATCAAATATAAGTTTTGTAGCAAATGATTTGAATCTGTTCATTTACATAAAGGAGTCAAAAACGTACTTTTTGAAAATGTGTGCATTTACATGAATCACTGACTCCTGGATTTGAATTCCCCTACTGCTAATATTGTATCTATCCTGGGCGTTTATGGTTTTAAAAAAAAGACAGTGAAAAATTTAGTTGTATAAAGACAGTAGACAATAACCAGTTAATCGTTTTTTAAATTTTTCTCATAATAAAATATATTGTGTTTAAATGAGTAAAAACGTTTTGTTTTTTACCCAGACATTTAAAAAGAATATATTTGAGAGCAGTAATCACAATACCGTCAAACTGTGATATTTTTATTCAGGTTATCATACCATTAGTACCTGATACTGGACCATGCAATGTTGCATGTTTGATGTCACTGTTACAACCTGTTCCTCTTAAACATAAAAAAAATTAAAGGTCCACCTCTCAAAAAAAAGGCACATGTAGCAGCTCCTCTGGCATTTACCCATAGCTGCATTAGACTATCATAAAGTAGCCTTATTTTCCACAACCAATGATCATTTTTTGCAGAATCATATTACATTGCTTGCACATGTTTCAAAGTAAAATGTCCAGTTACTTGTTATAAAGTTAGATGAGTTACAGAAGTATATATAGGTACTTTTTTGCATTTTCAATAAATTGAGGATAATTATAGCAACTATAGCACAAAGTTGAACTATAGCACAAAACCTGCAGTAATTAATTTCCTGCCCCTTTCAAAAATGAACAAGACTCTTGTAATAACTTTATGGTAATTGCAAGCCTTTGTTTGATGGCTTTATTGTATATTAAATCTGTGCAGAGTTTCACAATTCACCCATAGCTCTGTTCCACAGCGGAGACCTATTTAGATTATGGAAATGTTTCCTTTTGTTTTTCTCACAGATTCAGATGCTTTGCTTTCTCCATTTGTGTCCTACTCCATATTCTTCCCTCAACTCGTTTCTCTCTCTCCCTCTCTCTCGCTCCCTCTCTCTCTCTCTATTGTGCAAGGCATGAGAACACATACAGAAGCTCTCTAAAAAGATCAATGTTACATCCCAAGTCACAATAGCATTGATTCTTTTTGCGTGCACATTCTCTCTTGCTTTCTCTGCACATCTGTTATTTTTTTCTTTTGTGCGTGTGTGTGTGTGCACGTTGAACTTTTGGTTGGTAGTTTGGCAGACTGTCCTGTTGTCATTATCCTGCTATCGTTAACCTCGTGGCATTTATCAAAATACCTTTAATAGCATCAGAGAATGTCACTGGGCTATCTTATGAAATGCACATAATTATGTCTCTGTGTGCTTAAGTAGATTCTGGGGATGCGCAAGTCCATTAGAGGAGGTGTTGTGTATCATAGGCACGTGTCATAGATAAATGTCAAGTTGTCTTAAGGATTTTTAATCCCCCAGTTTATTATTTAATCTATTTTTTTATTTAGTCTTTTTGTTCTTTGCTCTGTATTCTATTTGAATATATATATATATATATATATATATATATATATATATATATATATATATATATATATATATATATATATATATATATATATATATATATATATATATATATATATATAAATAAATGTAATTTATTCCTGTTGTAATAAAGCTGAATTTTTTGCATCATATACCCCAGTGACATATATTCAGATATTCTGCTCCAAAATATATGTATTATTATTATTATTATTATTATGTCAAAAACAGCTTTCTTCAACTTTCTGCAATGAATAGAGAGCTCAGAAGAAGATCATTTATCTAAAATAGATATCTTTTTCTTGACAGCATGATTGTCTTTATCATTAATTTCGGTCAATTTAAAACATCCTTGTTAAACGAAAGTTTTGATTTCTATCATTTCATTACAAAATTCAGCTTTTAAATCAATAAATTACATTTTTTTTTTTTTCAAATAGAAATTAATTTTAAAATCTTTACAAATATAACACTATTGATTTGCATAGTAAAAACGTACGTTTTTTTTTTTTTTTTTTTGGTATATTTCAAATCAAATGAACGCAGGCTTGGTAAGCAGGAGAGATTAAAAAAAATAATAATAAAAATCTTACTGTTCTAAAACTTTTAAAGGGTAATGTGTGTATTTTACATTGTTGCCCATTTCCTTAGTAGAGTTGAGCTTGGATGGTAGGCTACCTGGGTAAACAAGGGTGGCCTTGGAAGTGGTGTTAGTGACAGGCCAGTTGGGGGCGATCACCCTGTGGTCTATGTGGATCCTATTGTGCCCTAGTATATAGTGATGGGGACACTATAATGTAAGAAGCTCTGACCTTCAGATGAAATGTTAAACTAGGGTACTGATTCTCTGAGGCTGTTTAGGGTTTCTGCCCTCGCTACTGTTACTGATAGAGCTATGTGTTGTATGTATGTATGTATGTATGTATGTATGTATGTATGTATCACATTTATAACAGCATAGTTCAGTGCTGGATACACTAGTCAAGCATAATCTGCCTTTGCCTTGACTCATCCATTAAAGTCTCTGCATTGTCCTCTATCCGTCAGATGACAGTACATTTTAAACTGAATATGATTAATTTAAACAATTTAATTTCAGTTAGCTTTTTATAGCTTAACAATAAAACAAACCAAAAAAATGTTATATTAAATTTAAAATGACAGTCTTTAAACAATCGATCCCCATCATTCTTCTCTCTTCTCAGATGGGATTGTGGGCCAAATCAAAGGTTACCATGGGCCAACTTTGGCTTAGGGCCCTAGTGTGGGCATTGTGACACACAAAAGTATTCTGCATACCATAAATAAAACACTGATCAATCAGCATATAGGACCAATCCTCAGGTTTATAATTCTTTACAAATCTTTATGGTTATAATTCTTTGTGTGAATAAACCTTGACAAGCATGATTAATCGAAAGAATAATAATCATACCAAGTGGATTAGAGGACATCTGCCAGCACAGGACATTAGTGAACTTCACTAAATTTACTAACTTTACTCTTAACTTATCTCAACTTGGATACCAAATGAGTGATTTTTTTATTGTGATCATAAGATTCAATATAGAATACCTGCTTGGACCGTTAGCATTATCAGACCAAGTCAAACCATCTTACCCCCCCACATACACACACAATGACAATTACACACTTTCAGCGAGCCTCGCTCTATCTGCAGTGCAGCTGCAGTCTGTTTTTAGCCATTTGGTCTAACAGACACAGAGAAAAGGAAGAGAAAGAGAGGGAGGCAGACCAACAGGTGGAGAAGAAAGGTGGGAGAAATGTGAGGAAGAAACAAGGTGACTGAAGAAAAAGGAAATGGGAGAGGTTCAGTGTTGTGTTGCCTGGCAACCGACGTTGTTCCATCTGGGGGGATGTTGCAATTTTACTGCAAAGACCAGATTACATCGTGTCAGGTGCAAGCCACTGTCCCACACATACACACAATACCTGCGCAGATAGACTTTTACTCACACTACTTCTCTTACTCATACAAAATAAAATAACACGAACGAGCATGTTAAAAATATGATTAATGCTACACAGAGAGAGATCAGACACGCAGGGGCCACTCGTCTGTAATTAGTCTGATTGTGTGTGTCTGCAGCTGCTTCTGCATTCACACTGGAGGGTTTTCATGTACATAGAAGTGTGCAAGTGTGTGTGTGTACTGAGTCTCACAGTAGATTAGCTATATGTTGCCTTTTCTCTCACTCTCCAGCTTTTTAGATTGTGGCTCCAGCATTTGTAAAAAAATAACAATAATAAAAAATTAGCAGCTCAAATAAAAGATTGTAGGGTTTAAAATCTGAAGCTAAAAATAAAATGGTTATATACACACATATATACATATTTATACACACACACAAACACACACACACATACGTACGTACATTCTATATTATAACTCAAAGCTATTTACACATTTGGGGGTCTTTTCTACCACCAGCAGTGTGCAGCTGCAGCATCCACCTGGCTAGATCACACACCAGCTCATTTTTGGAGAGGAGACAGAGTTATGATGCCAATTAGCAGATACGGGGATGTTAGGAAGTTTACCAATGGGCAAATTTGGCCAGGATGTCAGGAACACACCCTTCTCTTTTCAGAGAGTCAGGGGCCTCAGTTAAACATCTCATCCAGTGCCTAGACTGCAGCTCCACGCAGGACGTTTGGCCAGAGGAGAAATTGTCATGCCCAACAGAGCCTGGTTTCTCCCGAGGTTTTTTTTTTTTCCTTCACTTTCATTAATTGGTGAAGTTTTTTTCCTCGCCACTATCGCCATTGGCATGCTTGTTTGCTGGTTTGGGACCTGTAGAGTTGTGCATCAATGCATTTGCTCTTCAGTGTTTGGACTTTGAGCAGTGAAATTTAAACCACACTGAACTGAACTTTAACTCTGAAATCTAGACTTTACTAGAACTTTTATTTTAAGCTTCTTTGACACAATCTATTTTGTAAAAGCGCTAGAGAAATAAACATGAATTGAATAGAATCCAAAGGATGGTGCTAACTGATGGTACAGTGTCCCAATCACAATACTGAGGCACTAGGATCCACACAGACCACATGGTGAGCACTACCTGTCAGCCTCACTAACACCTCTGTCAGCAACAACTAATTTTTACAATGTAGTCACCCATCCAGGTACTGAGTAGCCTCAACCTTGGCTTCAGTGGGCAAACATGCGATAGTGTAAAATGACTACTCAAAGACAACATGATGGATATTTCATAAAACTGAAATGAGGATCTTGTTAGGGCTGTAAATGTATTTTTTTTCTTACCACAGTGATGATGCAAAAAAACATCGTGTGGCTATCTGCACCCTCATACACCCACCATCCCACTCCTACATAAAACAGGACGGGAAACTCTCTTTATAGTTATTTATTTTTCCCCAGAAGACTTAAAACATACAAAAATTATGTTAGGTTATGACAAGCTATGATTATTGTGCTTATAGTTCGTATCTCATATGCTCTTCTGTAACTTTCACCAGCAAAAAATAAGTGTGGTCATGACAGGGATGACTTCAACACTGCGGATGGTATCTTATAACTGCAGCGAGGTGGTTATTGTCACAGCCCCATATCTAGCAAAAGAAAACTATTTTCAGCTGAAGGGCATATAATATTGTACGAAAACACAGCTGTGAGCAGTTTTCAAAGCACACAATTTAAAAAAAAAAAAAACTATACAATTATAGTTTCTGTGTAAATTGCAAAAGCATGATTTTCCAAAAACAGTGACATCATGTGTGTGAGTTCACAAAGATGCAAACTAAATTCATGTGCAAAGCTGGAATATCTCATAAACGATTTGCAAATAATGTAGTGTTTCCTTTCAATGAGTCAAAGAGAACAAAATCGTCACTTCCTAATAAACTGGCGATTTTTTTTTACATTTTTTTTCTTGTCGAATAAAAAATGTATCCTACTCAGTTATGTGCATATGTTTTTTACGCATATTATGAAAAAATATGCACATCTTGGTGTTTACATCCAAAATGAGCATAAAAATAGGATGGGAGGAAAACAACTACACTGTCAATATTTTTGCTGCTTGTTCAAACTACTTATTTATAATGATCTGAATCATTATAGATACCCAGATTGTCTTTTACTCCGCGTGTACAGAATTTACAACACATGTACAGAATATGTTTGGGAAACAGCATCTATTTATCACTATGGAGCACGTCTGACAGTCACGCACCGCTACATGAACTGACTGTTTTGAGGATTGCATAGGAGGGCGACGGCGCCTGTAAAGTAACGGAAGTGAATTGTGCCGTTCTTATATTTATTTCAGTGTTTTCAATAAAATGAAAGCACAAAACAGATTCACGATTAACGCCTATGCACACGGGGCATCAGCTTCAACAATTCCCATTCACTTTTTGCTGCTTGTTCAAACTACTTATTTACAATGATCTGAATCAACACAATTCTTACGTTTTTTGGGGGACAACTTAATTGTTTTCTGTTCAATCAACTTAAATTTGTAAAAACAATTTAGTTAACTTAATCAATTTGTGACAACATGAAGGAACTTTTTTCAGTGTATTTTTGGAAACCTCTATTTTTGCAGATTTGTGTGGACAGGGATCTTTGATTATTCAAACTGTAAAACGATTATATAATCATAAAAAAACATGTAGAAATGTAATTTGTCCTATACGTCCAATTTTCACTGCTTTGCCACCATTAATAGTTAAAAAAGAAATCAAAAAAAGTCTTTAAGACCAAGTGGAATCCTCGTAGGACTTTAGTTAATCAGTTTTGGCCAATGCAAAGTATTATTTTTCATGAGTTCAACATCCAGCTGTGCAAGAAAAAATCTGACATAAGCAAAGTGAAATTTTGCAACTGGGTTGTTTTTAAATAGAGAAAGAATTTGACAAGTAACTTTTATTCTAATTCTTGGACCTTATTCTTGAAAGAAAACATGACCAATAATAAAAGTGTGAAGCTCTCAATTATTAGCATTATTATTTTTATTAATATTGTTGTTGTTGTTGTTATGTAAAAAAAAGTTGGCCAAACTGTGACTGAGGAATGTTGAACGTGCTGGCCAGTTTGTTATTTGCCTAATAAATGACAATATAGGCTACAGTTTTTAATAAACATTATCATATTTCATTAATTCTAAATATTTAGGAAACTATTTGGTACATCAGAAAGTGTGGCTATGACCATCCAACAAAATTAAGTTTAAAATGTCACCTAAATTCAGTATTTAAATTTCATAATTAAATAGAAAATGAGTTGAATGACTGCAAAAATGCCCACTTTTTGAGAAATAAAGAACCACTCATTTCACCAAGCTGGCTACGGGCCTGATTTTTTTACTGGAATATTGTGCTCTGTAATCTTTTTCACATGGAACAGCAGATCTCAGTCTCATGACGTATCTGTGCTTCTTTTCAGCTCATCTCCAGTGATGCAGATGGGGCCATACAGAGAGCTGGCAGATTCAGAGTGGAGAATGGTTCAATCGATGAAGTAAGATACTTATCAAATATTTTAGTCTTATATCTGTGAGTGTGTGCACTATATGTGCTGGCTTATGATACACATGTACAGTAAGTGTCATAAAACAATTATGAAAATTTACAAGCTTGAAACGAAAGGCACTGTATGTCATTTTTATCAATAGAGAGTGCATTTTCACAACAAGCAAAGGCATAGTTAGATGACAAGTGACTGAGTGTGGAATCATGGGAGTTATGGTCTCAATTACATCCTATGGGACTCCAGAAATCATGCTCATGGATGAACTAAAGTAGAAGACACTAAAGAAGAACTAAAGTCCAGTCTTACTATCATGGTACTGTAGTTTGAAGCATAGTAAGACTGAAATGTGTTGAAGCAAAATGAGATGTTGAAGCAATTGCTGATAGGAGGCGAATGCTTTTAAGTTGACCACTTCCAGTTCATGATCACAGGCTGTTTTATACTAAGTTTACTTATGCTATATGTAAAACACACAACATATTAAAGTCTTTGGTCATTCCCTGTTTTCTATACAGACAAACTGAAAAGCAAAGGTGTATTATTAGCATATGTGAAAATAAGGGATACCCAACCCCTAAACCCGTCACTTTAAAAATGCACAGATCTATTATGAACGCATTTGATTGTTTTCCTATATGTTATGCTCATTTAAGACCAAATTTATTGTGTTAAAAGGAAAACCTATCAAGATCGACATGTTTAAATATTATTTTTATTATTGTGTATATGTCTGTTTAAACATCCACCCAAAACCCAGATTGTCCACTTTTACTCCGCGTGTACAGAATTTACTACACGTGTACAGAATCTGTTTGGGAAACAGCATCTATTTATCACTATGGAGCACGTCTGACAGTCACGCACCGCTACATGAACTGACTGCTTTGAGGATTGCATAGGAGGGGCAACGGCGCCTGTAAAGGAAAGGAAGTGAATTGTGCCGATCTTATATTTATTTCAGTGTTTTCTAGCCTAAATAAAATGAAAGCACAATTCACGATTAACGCCTATTCACACGGGGCGTCAGCTTCAACAATTCCCATTCACTCTGAATGGGTGACGTCAGACGTTGCCGAACTGCATTGTGGATCCATCGGCGCTGCTTCAGAGGCGTTGTTCACTGCAGTTGTTGGGACTTGCTCAACTTTTCAAGCACAGATGAAAGCATCAGCCAATCAGATCGCTGTATGTAAATACACCAGCTCAGACAGTGGCCTATTGCTGACTGATTTCATTAGCTGACGCTGCTATGACGATCGCATCCGCCCCAACTTTAGACACGACCTCTGTCAATCGATGACGCTGAAGCCTCGTTTGAATGGGACGTAAGAGCTAGCGGTGCTCCTTGGTGGTTCGGCGGTATGGGTTGTGTATAGGGAGGATCGGCTCTTTAATGTTTATTGCCACCCTTCCTAAAAAGATTGAAAATAATTAAGAAATACAGGAAACATTCTTTCCAGGATGATAGCAGGATAGAATTGTAAAATACAGGAGAATCCTGGAAAAAATAGGAGGGTTGACAGGAATGATCATTAGCATGGCAGCACAGGATATGGACTGTGTAACTAAACATGCTTATTTCTCTGAATTTGAACATCCTTTGAAACATTTGGGAAAATGCAAGTACACTGAAAAAAGTGTTGCATGCAGAACTGTTGCAAACAATTTCTTTGTGTTGAAATTAAACAAACAAATTAAGTTTAATAATGTTAAACTTAATTTGTTTGTTTAAATTCAACACACATAAATTGTTTACAACCACTTAACGTTAAAAAAAATTAGTAAATCCAAGGAATCATCTTTAAATAATTTTTTTCAGTGTATATATATATGTCTTTAAAAATGTACAAGCATGTGCTCTTTGCTTGTGATTATTTTAATGGAAAAAAATTACATATTGTGCCTTTAAACAGTCAATGGTTGATGTTGTTATGGCCATGGAGAGATTTAGCATGGTTTTGAAGTCATCCACATGCATACTAATGGCTGCGGGTTCAAGTCTGTACAACACTGCAGGCACGGGGGCGATGCAATGTATTTAAATACATGCGCAAAGAATGAAGGTGGACAGAAAGAGGAACACAGATTAAAAGAAGTGGGAGGAAGGATGAAGCAAAGACAGAGAGAGAACAAAAAATGTCTTTTTCTGGCAGGGAGTAACAAACCAAAATGCCAGCTTTTGTGTTTCGTGAGCTTGTCTGTAGGTGTTTCAATGAAACGCACATGCATCAGCAAAAACAACAGTGGAAGCCAAGTGATTCAATCAATCCCCAATGTTCCTGCCCTTATTCTCTTTCTTTCTCTCTCTCTCTCTCTCTCTCTCTCTCTCTCCACTTGTCCTTTTCATTACAAGCACCAGCCCGTAGCTATGACAACCTCCAATGCTTTATCCCACCAAAACAGACCTCTTGATTGGTAGTTAATGATTTAGGAGGGACTGTAATTTAACATGGTAATTCAGGTTTCTGATGCTATATAAGTAATAATGGTGAGGTTGTTGTTAATGTTGAGTTGTTTACAATTTGCCAGAGTAAAAGTATTAAAAGAATTTTGTGCTGGAACATGATTGTATTGATTATTGGGTGAGCAAAGATGTACCAGACATGTTTGTGTACATATTTGTGTGTGTGTGTGTGTGTGTGTGTGTGTGTGTGTGTGTGTGTGTGTGTGTGTGTGTGTGTGTGTGTTCTGCGACAGCTCTTTTCAAAAAGAAAAAAAAGGTTGTTTGACCTTTTGAGACAAAGCTTTGAAGCTCAAAATATACTTATTTTATGTATTTGCTAAAACGATGATGCATTTTACTTTGTTGTGGCAAACTGGGTTGGTCTTTAAGAGTTCTATCCTGTCCCCTTGAGCATGTCTTGGGCAGAAATTATTTAAATAAGGGATGCTGTGATAGAAATGTTCTGAACTGCAAAAAGAGGGTTTGGGTGAGCTGAATGCTTCTGATACAAAGAATAATTCCTTGAGAGTATAGTTTGTTTGCAACTTTGTGCTTGCAACTTATTTTCAAACAACAAGATTACTCACTAACAGTTAATTAAAATGCATAAAAGGGTTGTGTTAGAAATGACATCCTTGATGATGTACAGTCTGTGGCTGACAAAAATCATTCAAAGAGACAGCTATTGGTATTTATTTGTCTACCATAAGTTGTAATAGTGTTATGTCAGTAAAGAAACAACAAAAAGTATTGAATTCTACAATTCAGACGTGATAAGGTTTTTTTCAGCCAGAATATGGTTATGAAGATACATTATCTTTATTCAGTTTTTGTAAATTGTCTTTATGAGGAGAGAAAAAAAAACTATTTATTTATTTCTAACTGAATTTAGAGAACATAAATTTTTAATTATATATATATATATATATGTTAGAACTATATTATTTCTAACAAACATGTACAGCTAAAAATAGCCATCAGTCATTGCTTTTTGTTAGTGCCAATAAAAATATTGCAGGGCAAGTAAAAATAAACTTGAATCTGATTGGTTAAAGTCTTGGTGGGGCTTTTCTGCAGATCTCTGACTACACGCCTGGAACGTGGAGGAGAACTGATGTCCATCTGGAGAACCCAGAGTACCACACCAGATGGTACTTCAAGTACTTCCTGGGAAAAGGTGGGATTCCACTGCCAAGTATAGAGCATGTTTGGATGCACACAGAGAGAGAGAGAGAGAGAGAGAGAAAGGGAGAGAGAGAGGGAGAGAGAGAGACAGAGAGAGAGAGAGCGAGAGAGATTTGCACTCATTTGCTCTCATTATCACTAACTCAGTACACACATATCCATGTTAGGATTAGATTTCCTAATACTCAGCATAACATAATGATTAGCATAAATGAATAATAATAATAAAATAGATTAATAACTGATCTAAACTAAATTGTAATAGTGACAGTTGTGTTAAAGTGAACTGAATCAGATTTAATTTAGCTAGAACTACATCAGCATTCTACCACTACTCTCCTGCCTGCCTGAATTGCTGGAATGTTCCACAATCTGAAATATTGCTTTGACTTTTTTTTCTTTTATCTATGTTAGGCTGCTTTTACATTGTCTACATTTTAAAATAAGGTGATAGAAATAGAGATTAATTAAACTGTGTAGACTGTGTAGACTGTTTAGCTGTGCCATTACTGAATGAGCACTGTTCAGGTCCGATAGATCGCACTATTATGTTTTTCTTTTCTTTTTCATTACCTTATAACATTTTAACACATTTTTATCTGTTTTTTTTTATTATTTGTTTTCATTTTCTTACACTTGTCTCTTTTATTCTTGTTTATGTAAAGCACTTTGAATTGCCACTGTGTATGAAATGTGCTATATAAATAAACTTGATTTGCCTTGCCTTGCTTTGAAACATTAAGTATTGTAAAAAGCAATATAAAAATTAAAGCTGCAAGCAGCGATGATAGGGACCTCGCACCCGGGCTCACCGCCGCCCGGTGGCCTCAGGATGACAGAGAACAGCGAACAGTAATAGTTTAGGCTGATATATTAAAAAAATCTGAGAAAATCACAGATTTATGCCAAACTTCCTCTTCTCAGCAGGTGGCGCTAAAACTGTGACTCAAGATTGGCATGTAGATGTCGCCAGGAGAGGAATCTTATCAACAATGTAAAGTTTCAGGCAGATCGGACATTGTTTGGCTGAGTTATAAGCCAAACTGCCTTTTGTCAGCAGATGGCGCTATGACAGACTCAATGGTGTTAGGTAGATGTGTTCAGGAGAGGACTTTTATCAACCATCTGAAGTTTCATGCAGATCGGACTTTGTGTGGTTGAGTTATATTGCAAACTACCATCTGCCAGCAGGTGGCGCTATAACTGTGACTTAAGATTGGCATGTAGATGCCTTCAGTCATGGAATTTAATCAACCATGTGAAGTTTCAGGCAGATCCGACTTTGTGTGGTTGAGTTATAATGCAAAATACCATCTGCCAGCAGGTGGCGCTATAACTGTGAATTAAGATTGGCATGTAAATGCCTTCAGTCATGGAATTTAATCAACCATGTGAAGTTTCAGGCAGATCGGACTTTGTGTGGTTGAGTTATAAGCCAAACTACCTTCTGCCAGCAGGTGGCGCTATGACTGACTCAATATTGTTATGTAGATGTGTACAGGAGTGGACTTTTATCAACCATGTGAAGTTTCAGGCAGATCGGACATTGAGTGGTTGAGTTATAAGGACTTCCTGTTCCACGGCGAAGCGTTGAGGTTTGTCATGCTGCCACGGACACGCCCCTCTGCGAAAACTCTAGATCTTCACAATATATCATTGCTAGAGCTTTCAGACAACACCACTTAAATTTGGTGCTGATACGATGAAGTTTGTGGGAGGAGTTTGTTACGATGTAAAACATGTCATTTCCTGTGGCCAGCAGGTGGCGCTATAACTGTAACTGGATATCGGCACGTAAACCTGTTCAGGTCAGGACGCTTATCAAACGTGTGAATTTTGAGACAGATCTGATAATGCATGCCTGAGTTATAAAGACTTCCTGTTTTGTGGCGAATCACCAAAGTTTGCGAGGCCGCCACGGACACGCCCATCGACGAAAACTATAAAGCTTCGCAATTTAACATCGCCAAGGCCTTTAGATGACAAAACCCTATTTTGGTGTCGATCGGATAAAATCCCTTGGAGGAGTTCGTTAAAATACAATGCCTGGAAATGGCAAAACGCCACTTTTTTGACGCAGTAAGTTGAAAATATCCGACTTCCTGTTGGGTTTGAGATATGGCTCCAAGAGACTTTTTCGTATGTTTTGGTGTGTTTGAGTTGTGCGCCAATTTTCGTGCATGTGCGTGATTCGTGGATTGGGGGCTCGTCTGTTTAATTTTTATAGGTGGCGCTATCGAGTCATTTTGCCACACCCACTTCAATATTGTTATGTGGATGTGTTCAGGAGAGGACTTTTATCAACCATGTGAAGTTTCAGGCAGATCAGACATTGTGTGGCTGAGTTATAAGGACTTCCTGTTCCATGGCGAAGCATTGAGGTTTGTCATGCCACCACAGACACGCCCCTCCGCGAAAACTCTAGATCTTCACAATATATCATCTCTAGAGCTTTCAGATAACACCACCCAATTTTGGTGCTGATACGATAAAATTTGTGGGAGGAGTTTGTTACTCTGTAAATCATGTCATTTCCTGCGGCCAGCAGGTGGCGCTGTAACTGTATCTGGATATTGCTATGTAAATGTGTTCAGGTCAGGACTCTTATCAAGCGTATGATTTTTGAGGCAGATCTGATAATGCATGCCCGAGTTATAACGACTTCCTGTTTTGTGGCGAATCGTCAAAGTTTGCGAGGCCGCCACAGACACGCCCATCGACGAAAACTCAAAAGCTTCGCAATTTAACATCGCCAAGGCCTTTAGATGACAAAACCCAATTTTGGTGTCGATCGGATAAAATCCCTAGGAGGAGTTCGTTAAAATACAACGCCTGGAAATGGCAAAAACGCCACTTTTTCGCCGCAGGAAGTTAAAAATATCTGACTTCCTGTTGGGTTTGAGATATGGCTCCAAGAGACTTTTTCGTATGTTTTGGCATGTTTGAGGTGTGCGCCGATTTTCGTGCATGTGCGTGATTCATATATCGGGGGCTCGTCCGTTTAATTTTTCTAGGTGGCGCTGTCGAGTCATTTTGCCACGCCCACTGCCGAGACCCATATCAACAAGCCATTTACACCGCGTATGGTGTGTGTGCAAATTTTCATGAGTTTTCGGGCATGTTTAGACCCTCAAAAGTGCCCCGAAAGGGGGCGGAATAATAATAATTAAAGCTGCAAGCAGCGATGATAGGGACCTCGCACCCGGGCTCACCGCCGCCCGGTGGCCTAAGGATGACAGAGAACAGTGAACAATAACAATTTAAGCCGATATATATAAAAAACCTGAGAAATCCACAGATTTATGCCAAACTTCCTCCTGTCAGCAGGTGGCGCTATGACTGTGACAGTATTGTCATGTAGATGTCTTCAGGAGAAGACTTTTATCAACCATGTGAAGTTTCAGGCAGATCGGACATTGTGTGGCTGAGTTATAAGCCAAACTACCTGTTGCCAGCAGGTGGCGCTATGACTGTGACTCAATATTGGAAAGTAGATGTCTTCAGGAGAGGACTTTTATCAACCCTGTGAAGTTTCAGGCTGATTGGACATTGTGTGGCTGAGTTATAAGCAAAACTACCTTCTGTCACTAGGTGGCGCTATGACTGACTCAATATTGGCATTTAAATGTCTTCAGGAGAGGAATTTAATCAACCATGTGAAGTTTCAGGCAGATCAGACATTGTGTGCCTGAGTTATAAGCACTTCCTTTTTCATGGCGAAGCGTTGAGGTTTGTCATGCCACCACATACATGCCCCTCTGCGAAAACTCTAGATCTTCACAATATATCATCGCTTGAGCTTTCAGATACACAACCAACCAAATTTGGTGCTGATATGAAAACATTTGTGGGATGAGTTTATTACTTTGTAAATCATGACATTTTCTGTGGTCAGCAGGTGGCGCTATAACTGTATCTGGATATCGGCATGTAAACGTGTTCTGGTCTGGACTCTTAATAAACATGTGAATTTTGAGGCAGATCGTATAATGCATGCCTGAGTTATAATGACTTCCGGTTTTGTGGCGAATCGTTAAAGTTTGTGAGGCCGCCACGGACACGCCCATCGACAAAACCTCTAAAGCTTCGCAATTTAACATCGCCAAGGCCTTTAGATGACAAAACCCAATTTTGGTGTCGATAGCATAAAATCCCTAGGAGGAGTTCGTTAAGATACAAAGCCTGGAAATGGCAAAAATGCCACTTATTTGCCGCAGGAAGTTAAAAATATGCGACTTCCTGTTGGGTTTGAGTTATGGCTCCAAGAGACTTTTTCGTATGTTTTGGCTTGTTTGAGGTGTGCGCCAATTTTCGTGCATGTGCGTGATTCGTAGATCAGGGGCTCGTCCGTTTAATTTTTATAGGTGGCGCTGTCGAGTCATTTTGCCACGCCCACTTCATTATTGTTATGAGGATGTGTTCAGGAGAGGACTTTTATCCACCATGTGAAGTTTCAGGCAGATCGGACATTGTGTGCTTGAGTTATAAGGACTTCCTGTTCCATGGCGAAGCGTTGAGGTTTGTCATGCCGCCACGGACACGCCCCTCTGCGAAAACTCTAGATCTTCACAATATATCATCGCTAGGGCTTTCAGATAACACCACCCAAATTTGGTGCTGATACAAAAAAATTTGTGGGAGGAGTTTGTTACGATGTAAAACATGTCATTTCCTGTGGCCAGCAGGTGGCGCTATAACTGTATCTGGATATTGGCACGTAAACTTGTTCAGGTCAGGACTTTTATCAAACGTGTGAATTTTGAGGCGGATCGGATAATGCATGCCTGAGTTATAACGACTTCCTGTTTTGTGGCGAATCGTCAAAGTTTGCGAGGCCGCCACGGACACGCCCATCGATGAAAACTCTAAAGCTTCGCAATTTAACATCGCCAAGGCCTTTAGATGACAAAACCCAATTTTGGTGTCGATCGGATAAAATCCCTAGGAGGAGTTCGTTAAAATACAACGCCTGGAAATGGCAAAAACGCCACTTTTTCGTCGCAGGAAGTCAAAAATATCCAACTTCCTGTTGGGTTTGAGATATGGCTCCAAGAGACTTTTTTGTATGTTTTGGCATGTTTGAGGTGTGTGCCAATTTTTGTGCATGTGCGTGATTCGTGGATCGGGGGCTTGTCCGTTTAATTTTTCTAGGTGGCGCTGTCGAGTCATTTTGCCACGCCCACTTCAGAAGACCATAAAAAACGTAAATTTTCGCCACTTTTGAGGCGTGTGCAAAGTTGCGTGAGTTTTCGGGCTTGTTTAGCCCCTCAAAATCGCGATTCATTGGAGAGAAGAATAATAATAATAATTAAAGCTGCAAGCAGCGATGATAGGGACCTCGCACCCGGGCTCACCGCCGCCCGGTAGCCTCAGGATGACAGAGAACAGTGAACAATATTAATTTCAGCCGATATATATAAAGAACCTGAGAAAAATCACAGATTTATGCCAAACTTCCTCCTGTCAGCAGGTGGCGCAATAACTGTGACTCAAGATTGGCATGTAGATGTCTTTAGGAGAGGCATCTCATCTAACCTATGAATTTTCAGGCAGATCGGACATTGTTTGGTTGAGTTATAAGCCAAACTACCTTCTGCCAGCAGGTGGCGTTATGACTGACTCAATATTGTTATGTGGATGTGCTCAGGAGAGGACTTTCATTAACAATGTGACATTTTAGGCAGATCTGACATTGTGTGGCAGAGTTACAAGCCAAACTTCCTTCTGCCAGCAGGTGGCGCTATGACTCTGACTCAATATTATTATGTAGATGTGCTCAGGAGAGGACTTTCATCAACCATGTGAAGTTTCAGGCAGATCGGACATTGTGTGGCCGAGTTACAAGCCAAACTACCTTCTGCCAGCAGGTGGCGCTATGACTGACACAATATTGTTGAGTAGATGTGTTCAGGAGAGGACTTTTATCAATCATGTTAAGTTTCAGGCTGATTGGACATTGTGTGGCTGAGTTATAAGCAAAACTACCTTCTGTCACTAGGTGGCGCTATGACTGACTCAATATTGGCACGTATATGTGTTCAGGAGAGGACTTTTATCAACCCTGTGTAGTATCAAGCAGATCAGACATTGTGTGGTTGAGTTATAAGGACTTCCTGTTCCATGGCGAAGCGTTGAGGTTTGTCATGCCGCCACGGACACGCCCCTCTGCAAAAACTCTAGATCTTCACAATATATCACCGCTAAAGCTTTCAGATGACACCACTCAAATTTGGTGCTGATACGATAAAATATGTGAGAGGAGTTCGTTACAGTGTAAAACATGTCATTTCCTGTGGCCAGCAGGTGGCGCTATAACTGTATCTGGATATCAGCATGTAAATGTGTTCAGGTCAGGACTCTTATCAAACGTGTGAATTTTGAGGCAGATCGGATAATGCATGCCTGAGTTATAGTGACTTCCTGTTTTGTGGCGAATCGTCAAAGTTTGCAAGGCCGCCACGGACACGCCCATCGACGAAAACTCTAAAGCTTCGCAATTTAACATCGCCAAGGCCTTTAGATGACAAAACCCAATTTTGGTGTCGATCGGATAAAATCCCTAGGAGTAGTTCGTTAAAATACAACGCCTGGAAATGGCAAAAACGCCACTTTTTCGCCGCAGGAAGTTAAAAATATCCGACTTCCTGTTGGGTTTGAGATATGGCTCCTTGAGACTTTTTCGTATGTTTTGGCATGTTTGAGGTGTGTGCCAATTTTCGTGCATGTGCGTGATTCGTAGATCGGGGGCTCGTCGATTTAATTTTTCTAGGTGGCGCTGTCGAGTCATTTTGCCACGCCCACTTCCGAAGCCCATAACAAACGTAAATTTTCGCCACTTCTGAGGCGTGTGCAAAGTTTCGTGAGTTTTCGGGCATGTTTAGCCCCTCAAAACTGCGATTCATTCCGCGGAAGAAGTCGGAAGAATAATAATAATTAAAGCTGCAAGCAGCGATGATAGGGACCTCGCACCCGGGCTCACCGCCGCCCGGTGGCCTCAGGATGATGGAGAACAGCGAACAAAAATAATTTAAGCCGATATATATATAAAAAACCTGAGAAAATCACAGATTTATGCCAAACTTCCTCCTGTCAGCAGATTGCGCTAAGACTGTGAGTCAAGATTGGCATGTAGATGCCTTCAATAAAGGAATCTTATCAACCGTGTAAATTTTCAGGCAGATCGAATATTGTTTAACTTAGTTATAAGCCAAACTTCTGGTTGCCAGCAGGTGGCACTATGACTGTCAATCAATATTGACATTTAAATGTCTTCAGAAGAGGAATTTATTCAACCATGTGTAGTTTCATGCAGATAAGACATTGTGTGGCTGAGTTATAAGCCAAAATTCCTTCTGTCAGCAGGTGGCGCTATGACTGTGACTCAATATTGGCATCTAGTTGTGTTCCGGAGAGGAATTTATTCAACCATGTGAAGTTTCAGGCAGATCGGACATTGTGTGGTTGAGTTATAAGGACTTCCTGGTCAATGGCGAAGCGTTGAGGTTTGTCATGCCACTACGGACACACCCCTCAGCGAAAACTCTAAATCTTCGCAATTTAACATCACCAAGGCCTTTAAATGACAAAACCAAATTTTGGTGTTGATCGGATAAAATCCCTAGGAGGAGTTCGTTAAAATACAACACCTGGAAATGGCAAAAATGCCTCTTTTTTTCAGCAGGAAGTTAAAAATATCCGACTTCCTGTTGAGTTTGAGATATGGCACCAAGAGACTTTTTCGTATGTTTCGGCATGTTTGAGGTGTTTGCCAATTTTCGTGCATGTGAGTGATTCGTACATCAGGGGCTCGTCCGATTAATTTTTGTAGGTGGCGCTGTCGAGTCTATTTGCCACGCCCACTTCAATATTGTTATGTAGATGTGTTCAGAAGAGGACTTTTATCCACCATGTGAAGTTTCAGGCAGATCGGACATTGTGTGGTTGAGTTATAAAGCCTTCCTGTTCCATGGCGAAGCGTTGAGGTTTGTCATGCCGCCACGGACACGCCCCTCTGCAAAAACTCTAGATCTTCACAATATAACATCGCTAGAGCTTTCAGATAACACTACCCAATTTTGGTGCTGATACGATAAAATTTGTGGGAGGAGTTTGTTACTCTGTAAAACATGTAATTTCCTGTGGCCAGTTGGTGGCGCTATAACTGTATCTGGATATTGGCATGTAAACGTGTTCAGGTCAGGACTCTTATCAAACGTGTGAATTTTGAGGCAGATCGGATAATGCATGTCTGAGTTATAATGACTTCCTGTTTTGTGGCGAATCGTCAAAGTTTGCGAGGCCGCCACGGACACGCCCATCGACGAAAACTCTAAAGCTTCGCAATTTAACATCGCCAAGGCCTTTAGATGACAAAACCCAATTCTGGTGTCGATCGGATAAAATCCCTAGGAGGAGTTCGTTAAAATACAACGCCTGGAAATGGCAAAAACGCCACTTTTTCACTACAGGAAGTCAAAAATATCCGACTTCCTGTTGGGTTTGAGATATGGCTCCAAGAGACTTTTTCGTCTGTTTTGGCATGTTTGAGGTGTGTGCCAATTTTCGTGCATGTGCGTGATTCGTGGATCGGGGGCTCGTCCATTTCATTTTTCTAGGTGGCGCTGTCGAGTCATTTTGCCACGCCCACTTCCGAAGCCCATAACAAACGTAAATTTTCGCCACTTCTGAGGTGTGTGCAAAGTTGCGTGAGTTTTCGGGCATGTTTAGCCCCTCTAAATCGCGATTCATTGGAGAGAAGAATAATAATAATAATAATAATAATAATAATAATAAACGGAGCAATTCCAATAGGGCCTACGCACCGTTTCGGTGCTCGGTCCCTAATAAACGGAGCAATTCCAATAGGGCCTTGCACCGTTCGGTGCTCGGTCCCTAATAAAAAACGGAGCAATTCCAATAGGGCCTTGCACCGTTCGGTGCTCGGTCCCTAATAAACTTGAATATCTCTCTCTCTCTCTCTCTCTCTCTCTCTCTCTCTCTCTCTCTCTCTCTATATATATATATATATATATATATATATATATATATATATATATATATAAACACACACATTCGCGCGCGCGCACACACACACAGTATTCCACAAACTTCCCCGCCCTCTTTTTCCTTATCTCCCTTCCTTCTCAAAAACAAACAGGAGACACTGTTGTTCCCACACACATTCCCGAGGCAGATGCAGCATTATGTCTCTTTAATTGGTTTAAATCGCTGTAAATACCTTTCATTCAATGAAAGAGAGACTAAAGGAGAGAGACAGAATATGCTACAGAGGAGGGGTGGAGATGCAGAGACAGACCAGATCTTGTCTTCTAATTGGATTTCATCCTCTTTTTTTCATTTGTCTTCTGTCTGTAAACCTGGACCGTCTCGGTCCAAAATATTTCCCTCAAACAGCAGGCTTCCATCCTTTCCTTCCTCTTCCCCTCTGGTTCTGAATCACCAGGAACAGATCTAAATAAACAGGCATCTTCACAGTCACGTCTCAGAGGACAGTTCACAGTCACAGCACTTTGGTGTGGCATCTAATGGCATCATTGTGCGGGCAGCACATCAAGAGGCACACAATAAATTATTCAGTCAAAATTGTATAAAAAAAAAAACATTAAAAAAGGGAAGAAAAAATAGAAGTATGACTCATTTTATTGGTGCTTGGTTGTTTAAAAATCCAGCTTCATATGCATATGGCAACATACATTGATGGTTGTTGCCTGTGTTGGCCAACAATCTATTTAAAGTAATCTTTATAAAAAATTAAATGTGCATTTAAATCATTACACAAACAAATTAATAGTAACATCTCAGTCATTTCATCCTTTTTACGTACTAGGGCTTGGCGATTCAAAATCTCGATTAATTGAACATTCTAACTAACGATTAAAAAACAAAAATTATTATTATTATTATTTGCCCTTATAGTTCACAGACAAGTTTTGCACTATAAATATGCTCACATATCATTTGAGAGAATTTAGACATTTTGAACGGGTGCATTATTTGATTTAAAAATAATTGAAGGAAACACACACTATCTACTATCTATGATTATTTATTGAACATTAATGTTGAACAACTGAAATTAAACCACACATTGCAGTGGTGTAGTGGTTAGTGCGTCGACACATGCACTCCGGTGCTCACAGCGACCCCTCTTCCCCTCTCTCTACTATGGAACAAAATCAATGCCTAAAGTCTTGAATTAAAAAGCTTGTTGAATATCACAAACTGAAAAAAATAATACACCGTATTAACAAGTTCTTGCGTTTTAATGACTTGAATTCCAGGGTTTGTATTTTTAGGTCCTGAAATTTAACATATCTGTTTATTTAAGCTGTGAATATTTCAACGAAAAATATTTCAAACACGTTTTCATACTTAAAAATTCAATAATTCATATTCAATTTTCAGATTTCACTTACAAAATATTCAATACCCTTTAAAAATACGATGTATAATATTCAAAAGGTCATTTTTAGTTCATTTTATTTCAGTTCAAATATTCGCTTCCATAAATTCAGTGGATCAAATTCGACTGTTAAAATTCAACATTACATCCGGGAACTGCAGGAGAAGCAATAGATTGCCGATTGAAGATCGCCAGCTGCTCTAGCTTTCACCAGCAGGTGGAGATGGAATAATGTAAGATTTTTAACCCAGTAAACAGGCGAGAAAAAGGCTAATAAAGGCACAAAAGTAGCATTCAATTTTAATATCAATGCCTTGGACATTATAAATAATAAAAAGTATGAGTAAAATGAGCAAATGAGGGTTTAGTCGTTTATATTTGCCCTTATGTAACGGAAGCCAGCTGGTGATCGCGTAAAGCTCACCCCTCGGATCCAGGGACAGACGTTGTTCTGCAATCTTATCGGAGCTCGTCTCCCATGCCGGCTCGTTACCTGTTCGGACCGGTGCGGTTACTTGCACATAAACCGTCTTTTGATGAATATGATGTTACACATTGTCTATCTTTATTGACTCTTTCTTCCATAGACGCGAAGTATTATATTGACAGCTAAAGAATATAAACGTAAGTGAAACAGGAGAGGAAATATAATAATAATAATACAAAATAGATAAACATTGACAGGGCTAAGAACAATTACGAACAAAGATATTCAAAACCAGAGAGATTTTATGAGAATGTCACAAAACAGTTTACTCGGAAATGTTAAACAGAGAGTTCAGGTATGATTAAGGTTGGTTATGGATGGGGCGTCTGATTTAAAATAATTTAACATGCGAATGCATTAAAGGGGCGTCTTCAGTTATTCACACAGAACCGTCTAATATGGCATAACTATAAGGAGTAATGTTTGCGCTGTTTAAACGCAGCTATGTCAGGATTGGGATAGGTTATACATTTTCATCATTTAAATTATTATTATGATTGTTAATATTATTATTGTATGACATTTTTTCTAATTTTTGGGGTTCTGCCATGGTTAAACGTTTGCCAAATGTCTTAGTTTGTCCAGATTATTGTTTTATTGTTATGTAGCCTATAGGCGAGAAAAATGTATTAACGCAAAAGTGGCAATGTCGCAGCCAATGATAACTAATAAAATGAGTCGCCTGTGGTTTGATAATAGGCAGTTATAACTGACTTTGTTTTTATTAAACGAGAAAACCGTTATTTATAACTTTTCAGCGACCGTTTGTATTTTATGATTAGCAATGTTGATCTTTTTTGCAGTTATTAAACATATAAACTTATTTAAACTGGTTTAAACTTAATATAGTTGTCACTTGAGCTAGTTTCATAAGATTAATGTTTATAATGCGTGGTTTGACATGCGTGGTTGAGGGGTTCCTGCAATGCAGCTCAATGTTCATCCTCATGGGGTTACTGAGCTTTAATCGCCATCTACTGGAGAGAATGTATTTGCTCATTTATAACTCTTTTCTGCAAGTGTGTTTTATGATTTCACAAAGTCAAACCATTATGTTTTTATTTTATATTTTGAGATGATCATATTTAAATAAATTGCTAGGGTAGCTAATAGTTTCTTTTTTCTTGTTTTTTAAAAAAAATCAGTAGCTTATAAAATCCAAATTTTTGCTTGACAAAGTTATTAGTTTAGGATTCTTGATGCATTTTTGCTGTGTTGGAAACTCATAAGCTCACACTAAATCAATTATATCATCAGAAATGACAGATATAAGAAATCCATTAATATTCATCACTCTTTTTACAATTATACAAGCAATTTCGCGCCGACGTCAGCTCCACTTTCGGAAATGGTAAACAGCGAGGTGTTATTCATATAAGCCCAAGCATGACATATGTCATTATTAATATAATAATCGAAACACTCTTGTAGGCTATTCTTATGCTTGGCCAAATGTCATGACTTTCACTTTCATTTTACATTATTATGCACACGCCCAGATGTCATCTAAAACTTTGGAAGAATTCCTATCATATATTGACAGCCATTCAGCATCTCTTAATCAGTTTGCTATGGGGCGCTGGCTCTGACTGGCCACCGGAGCTCGCGGCCACTCGTTCGACTTTGTCGTGAGCAAGCCGCACAGCACATGCATAAAAACGTCAATCATTTCATTCATTCATCAATTCATTCATTTTCCTTCTGCTTCGTCTCTATTTTAGAGGAAAAGCAATAGCTGGACAAACCAAAGACATTTTGCAAACGTTTAACCGTGGCAGAACCCCAAAAACTAGAAAAAAAGAAGAGAAAGACGATAGCAAAGTGATAGCTAAAAAGGATAAATAGAAATATTAATTTAGAATCACGGATGACTTATTTAAGCGCAATAGCCCAAATACATGTCATAAAATAATAATAACAATCATAATTTAAATAATTAAATTATAACCTATCCCAATCCTGACATAGCTGCGTTTAAACAGCGCAAACATTACTCCTTATAGTTATGCCATATTAGACGGTTCTGTGTGAATAACTGAAGACGCCCCTTTAATGCATTCGCATGTTAAATTATTTTAAATCAGACGCCCCATCCATAACCAACCTTAAATCATACCTGAACTCTCTGTTTAACATTTCCGAGTAAACTGTTTTGTGACATTCTCATAAAATCTCTCTGGTTTTGAATATCTTTGTTCGTAATTGTTCTTAGCCCTGTCAATGTTTATCTATTTTGTATTATTATTATTATATTTCCTCTCCTGTTTCACTTACGTTTATATTCTTTAGCTGTCAATATAATACTTCGCGTCTATGGAAGAAAGAGTCAATAAAGATAGACAATGTGTAACATCATATTCATCAAAAGACGGTTTATGTGCAAGTAACCGCACCGGTCCGAACAGGTAACGAGCCAGCATGGGAGACAAGCTCCGATAAGATTGCAGAACAACGTCTGTCCCTGGATCCGAGAGGTGAGCTTTACGCGATCACCAGCTGGCTTCCGTTACATAAGGGCAAATATAAACGACTAAACCCTCATTTACTCATTTTACTCATACTTTTTATTATTTATAATGTCCAAGGCATTGATATTAAAATTGAATGCTACTTTTGTGCCTTTATTAGCCTTTTTCTCGCCTGTTTACTGGGTTAAAAATCTTACATTATTCCATCTCCACCTGCTGGTGAAAGCTAGAGCAGCTGGCGATCTTCAATCGGCAATCTATTGCTTCTCCTGCAGTTCCCGGATGTAATGTTGAATTTTAACAGTCGAATTTGATCCACTGAATTTATGGAAGCGAATATTTGAACTGAAATAAAATGAACTGAAAATGACCTTTTGAATATTATACATCGTATTTTTAAAGGGTATTGAATATTTTGTAAGTGAAATCTGAAAATTGAATATGAATTATTGAATTTTTAAGTATGAAAACGTGTTTGAAATATTTTTCGTTGAAATATTCACAGCTTAAATAAACAGATATGTTAAATTTCAGGACCTAAAAATACAAACCCTGGAATTCAAGTCATTAAAACGCAAGAACTTGTTAATACGGTGTATTATTTTTTTCAGTTTGTGATATTCAACAAGCTTTTTAATTCAAGACTTTAGGCATTGATTTTGTTCCATACTCTACTCCCAATGCTTTCCTGTCAATTCTCTCTATTTTCCTATCCAAAATAAAGGTGAAAACCATTAAAAAAAAATTATAAAAAAAATAAACAACACACATTGCCTAAAACCAACAGTCACTTTTCTCTTGTAAAAAAGTGAAAATAAATAACTTGCACTTTAAGAAACAAAAATAATTATTAATTTTATTGTTTTCAAAAGTAAAGTAATATTTTAAAATTTTAAACTTGAATTTTTTGTGAACAAATATTTTCATGTAAATAACAATTTTATTGTAATAGAAAATATGCTGCCTCAAGGCATATCTGGCGCAGCTTCTAATCATCATCGTTGTAGTGCAAAAGTGCGATATGTAGTTACATTTTTAAGAGATGTGCGGGTATGTGACCTCTCAAAGGGCCATACCTGTGCATTCAATGCAGAAATATAAATCGGCCATAACAGAGCGGAGTCATTGACTCCACACACGGTAGGGAAAGTAAATGAAAAAAAGTACCAGGGAAAATTTGATTGAAATCGACATTCAGAACCTATATTCGTTTACTTTTCATTTATTCATTATTATTCGCCCAGCGCTACTTTATACCCACATTCCACTGGCAGGATTAAACATCATTTGTGTTCAGTCTGTAAATACCATTAAAACAAATCAAATTTCACTATTGCTCACTGAAGAATGCTTCATATGCTTTAGCTATAATATAATCAACAGGACCCAAACACAAGGTCCAATTTTCTGCACAATGAAAAAAAAAACAAGACAAAAAGCAAATCCAAAACAGTTCTTAATCTGTAATATAACATAGGAGAACGTCAACCCCAAAATGGAAATTTGCTAACCATTTACTTATCATCAAGTGTTTCTACAACTTTATAATTTAGAATTTTACATTTGTTTAACAATATTCGGGAAAACCATATTAGGCATACATAGTAGAAAAAATACTGTGCAAGTCACTGGCTAACATTTACCAGCATTGTCTTAAATATCTTGTTTTGTATCCAACAGAAGAAACAAACTCTAATTGTTTTGGAACAAGCTCTGAGATCTTGGAAAGTATTTTAACATTGAAATACATAACACTCGGAAACAAATAGCAGTGTGCATTTAATACAGCAGCTAGTACAGTGCATCTGGAAAGTATTCATAGCTTCACTTTTTCTTATGTTACAGCTTTATTCCAAAATGAAATACATTCATTTATTTCCTCAAAATTCTACACACAATACCCCATAATGACAATGTGAAAAAAGATTTAGCAAAACTGTTGCAAATTTAATAAAAAATAAAATGTACAGAAGTATTCACAGCCTTTAGCTTGAAGCTCTAAATTGAGCTCAGGTACATTCTGTTTCCATTAATCATTCTTGAGATGTTTCAGCAGCTTCTTGAAGTTCACCTGTGGTAAAATCAGTTGAGTAGACATGATTTAAAAAGGCATACACCTGTCTATATAAGGTCCCAGGGTTGACAGTGCATGTCAAAGCACAAACCAAACATGAAGACAAAGGAATTGTCTATAGACCTCCAAGACAGGATTGTCTCGAGGCACAAGGTTGGGGAAGGATACAGACAAATTTCTGCTGCTCTGAAAGTTTCAATGAGCACAGTGGCCTCCATCATCCGTAAGTGGAAGATGTTAGGAACCACCAGGACTCTTCCTGGAGCTGGCCAGCCATCTAAGCTGAGTGATCGGGGGACAAGGGCTTTAGTCGAGAAGGTGATCAGTAACTTGATGGTCAGTCAGTCTAAGCTCCAGTGTTCTTCTGTGGCGAGAGGAGACTAGTCAGGATAGAGGGAAAGATGAATGCAGCAATGTACAGAGACATCCTGAATGATAACCTGCTTCAGAGTGGTCTTGACCTCAGACTGAGGCGACGGTTCATCTTCCAGCAGGACAATGACCTAAAGCACACAGCCAAAATATCAATAGATGTCCTTGAGTGGCCTAGCCAGAGCCCAGACCTAAATCCTACCGAACATCTCTGGAGAGATCTGAAAATGGCTGTACATCATCACTTTCCATACAATCGGATAGAGCTTGAGAGGTACTGCAAAAAGGAATAGACAAAAATTTCCAAAGACAGGTGTGCCAAGATTGTGGCAGCATATTTAAAAATACTATAATTGCTGCCAAAGGTGCATCAACAAAGTATTTTTATTTAAAAAAAAAATTGCAACAGTTTCAAAAAATCTTTTTTCACATTGTCATTATCGGGAAATAATTGTAAATTATGAAGTAATAAATTAATTTAATCTGTTTTTGAATAAGGCTGTAACATAAAAAACATAGAAAAAGTGAAGCGCTATGAATACTTTCCACATGCACTGTAAAGGCAGATTTGCAGTATGTAAATGCTTATTAGCAGTGACCCGTTTGTTTCTTTTTTCTGTAGTTCATCAAAACTACGTGGGCACAGATGCAGAGAAAAACCCTTTCTTTCTGTCTGTGGTTCTGTCAGACCAGAACAACCAGAGGGTCCCGCAGTATCGAGCCATCCTCTGGCGCAAGACGGTGAGTCAAGCAGCGACAGGTAACAGCATGTGTGTACGTCACTTTCGCTCAGTGACTCACATCACAGATTGACCTCTCGCGAAGTGACTCGACACTGTTGTCTCAAAGGCCAGCATGCAAAGACTAAATGCCTAAAAACACTGAATGGCACAGTGACACAACACGCTATTAAATGCCACTTTCCTAGAAGCAGCACAGCCTCAGATTGTAAAACCATGTGTCGCAGCCTGCAGCAATAATGGCTTCCTGTCATGTCATATTCGGTTTCATATTCATATAATTTATGAAGTGTGTCCTTTCCCAGGGTACTCTGAAAATCAGCCTTCCATACAGCCCAACAAAAACACTATCAGTTAAATCCATTTTAAGGTAAGTCTGTCTTTATTTTTTTAGAGCTGCATGATTCTTGATAAACTGAGAATTCAGGATTTTGTTTAAAACGGAGATTACAATTCTCCTTCTATTCTGAATAGCCTACTTGACTAAATAACAGCTTGCTACAGGTTCACATGAAATGTTACCTGATGCATACTGTTATCTATAACATATCTATTTTTAAAACTTCTGCTTAAATGGATGACTCAATGACTTCACTTGTTTGATTAATGAATGATTCAGTATTTTTTGTACAAATCTTGGGAAAAATTTGACTTACTCAAAGAATTGACTTGTCTAATTAGTGGATGAATCATCTTTTTGAACAAATCTATTGAATAAAAGATTTAATAAATCACTCAAAGTCTATACTTGTTGGATTATTGAATGAATCCACATTAATTCTCCGTAACAGGCACTGTCAATTGGAACATTTTTCTGTACTTTTATTTTAATGAACATGAGCTTTTCTTGACAACCTATATATCTTCCTTTTATATAGTTTTCAAGATGACAAGGGGGTAAACTATATCTTGAATGATTCAATGACTCATATACAATAGTCCATCATTTATTGCGTAGTTACGTTCTAAAAATTACCCGCAATAGGCGAAATTTGCAAAGTAGTCAGCTTTATTTTTCTACAGTTATTCTAGATGTTTTAAGGCTGTAAAACCCCTCACTACTGAATGAAGCAGCAGTTTTTAACAAATCTACTGAATAAATGATTCAGTGGCTCACTCATAAAGGCTTCACTGGTTTAATTCATGGGTGAATCAGCTTTTGTACAAATCTTTTAAATGAAAGATTCAGAAACTATCTCTAAGACTAAACTTTCTTGATTACTGAATGAATCAATTGTAATTAATAATATTAAAAAAACATTCACTAGATCAAATCTCTTAAATAAATAATTCAACACCATTTGTTTTACATTTACAGTTACTTGTTGCCATCTACTGAAAAGGCTGACATAGTGAGGAAATTTCTCTTAAATAAAATCTGGATGGTTAAAAAACAACAACACCAACAATCCTGCATACTGTATATAAAGGTTGCAGCTCCATATACAGCTCTGGTGTCAAGTTAGCACATATTTTAAATTACAGGGCATGTTATAAAATATTTTTATTTATGTGTTTTTATTAGCAGGATGGCGGTGAGTCCGTCACAGATCCTGTCAAAGGGACTTTTTGCTACAAACTTTGTATATTAGCTGATCTGAATTAGCTGGCTCTCCCTTTTTAATCAGTTAAAAGCCAAAATAATGCCAAACTGATGACGTAGCATTCGATTTTTTTGGACTAAAGCTCCCATTTCTTCAGTCTTAATACACTGAAAACAATTTGCAAAACACACCTAAAACACTCTTGTATCCATTTTTCATTTCCTTTACATTCAGCGCACAGTGAAAAGCGAACACTGCGATTTCTGTTGTTGCCTTTATTTTTTCTGCGGTTGGCTTGTCAGTTGACGGTATTGCGAAATTGAGGTAATCTGCTGGCATAGCAAAAATGTATTTCTTAAAGTGCCAAGTCACATTAAAAAGGTTATTTGTTTTGTTTTGATTGCTATTATAGACATAAGTGTTTCTTTATGGACTGTCAAAAGTTTAATACACATGGCAAAATCAATGTCATTTCAGAATCGGACACATAACAAATAAGATCTACTAATTATGCAACTCTATTATCCACCCTTCTCATCAGTAAATAAACGCATATGCAATCATTTGAATGCACACTTAGACCCTCTTAACACTTTCCCCCTCCAGTGCCATGAATGTGGATCGTTTTGAGAAGGGCCCGAGGGAAATCCTCAACCCAGAGATTCAGAAGGTGCCCACCCACCCACACCCGTCAATCAACATCACATGTCCTCTGCTCTGTTAATTACTGTCGGTTTCTCCACCGGTTTGTTGTTCTGCTTCATAATCACTTCAGGATTCAAATGCAGATGCCGTCTGAGCTGCTGTCGCTCCAGAGAGCTTTGCTTTTGTGGAAACGTGTGCAGCTAATCAAAGGCCATTGTCAGTGGCACGCAGATATTTGAATGCATGAACACGCTCTCTGTAATGTTTGTGGATCCCACACTATTAGTTCTCCTAATTGATGTTTAGAAATGTAACCTCATTTGAAACTGGTTGTTTTATTTTGCTGAGATATAATTGATGTTTTGAGCTAAAAGGTGTGTTTTTTTATGTTGCTGCCAGGACTTACTGGTGCTGGAGGAGCAAGAGGTATATACTCTCAAATGTGTGAGAAGAAATGACCATCTCTGTGATTTGAATTTTTTTTTTTGTAAATTCTCATTGAACGCTGATTATATGTATTTGCTTGTTCTTTACAGGGAAGCGTTAACTTTAAATTTGGTGTTCTTTATGCCAAGGACGGACAGTTGACAGATGATGAAATGTTCAGCAATGGTGAGCACAGCACCACTCGCAATGTACTCAGAATACTAATTAAATATTTCTTTCTTTTCTGCACAGATGAATAACCTGTACATTTGTAAAATTACATGCATTGGTGTATATCTATGTCTGTGTGTGTGTCTGTGTGTGTGTGAGAGAGAGAAAGAATCCTATTATTTTATTTCATTTATTTTCTTTAATATTAATTTTGATTTTGCTTTGTACTATTTTCAGAAATGGGAAGTGAGACCTTTGAGAAATTTCTGAATCTCCTTGGTGATACGATCTGTCTACAGGGCTGGGCAGGGTACCGAGGAGGACTCGACACTAAGAGTAGGATACAAATATACATGTGTTTGCATATTACTAGAGGGGTTTTCTTCCTTCAGCTGAATAGGCTCATTCATGTTCTCTCTCTTTATCTCCCTCTCACTGTCTGTTTAGACGACACTACAGGAATAAATTCTATCTACACAGTCTATCAGGGTCACGAGCTCATGTTCCACGTTTCCACCATGTTACCTTATTCTAAAGAGAACAAGCAACAGGTAAGTTGTAAACATTTTAGTTGAAATTTTAGTTTTTTTTTTGCTTTGTTTTTATTTAACTTTTTGTAATATAGACATTTACTTTCAGTACTGGGTTAAACATATGCTGGATAAGGTGGCTTTTTATTCCTCTCTGGTGATCCCTGATGAATTAAAGGACTAAGCCGAAGGAAAATGAATGAATGAATGAATGAATGAATATAGGCATTAATTATCAGTACCGGGTTGTGGCTGGAAGGGCATCTGCTGCATAAAACATATGCTGTAATAGTTGGTGGTTCATTCTGTGGCAACCTCTGATAAATAAAGGACAAAGTCGAAGGAAAATTAATGAATAAATATAGGCATTCAATATCTGAGGCTAGTAAAATTGACTAAATTTAATAGTAATGTGGAGAGTGATATGTTAATATTGTGAGGGCAAGTATGAATTTTAAGCAGCCATTTTCGCATGATCTTTCCAAAATCATTCATTTTTTAATTGACAAAAATTTAAAACAGCATTATTTTTATGTATTTACTGCTACTTTTAAATAATTTTACCATCCCTTTGTGTGTATTGTACAAGTACAGTCTGTACAAGCATTCATAATATACATTCTTTCTTTTATCTGACCACCCAAATTTTGAATAGTAAAGTAAATTAAAAATTATTGGACAAATTCATTCAGTCATTAATTTTCTTTTTCGGCTTAGTCCCTTTTTTAATTTGGGGTTGCCATGAACAGCCAACTTATCCAGCATTTGTTTTACGCAGAGGATGCCCTTGCAGCTACAACCCATCACTGGGAAACATACACACACTCATTCACACTCATACACTACGGACAATTCAGCCAAACCAATTCACCTATACCACATGTTTTTGGACTTGTGGGGGAAACTGGAGCACCCGGAAAAAACCCACGCAAACACGATGAAAGCATGCAAACTCCACACAGAAACGCCAACTGAACTCGCCGAGGCTTGAACCAGCGACTTTCTTGATGTGAGGCGAAGATGCTACCCACTATGCCATCGTGCTGCCTACTGGACAAATATCTATCCAATAATAAATATTTCTTTCTTTCAAATTCTCTTTACCCATTTTTAAATTTAGATTATGTTAGTAATCTGATGAATAAAAAATACATCAATTATTAACCACTGCATAAAAAAGTCATCACATTTTTCAGTTCCTAATATGTTTATTTCTTAATAAACTACTATGGTTATCCTCTTGGAAAGAATCAGTTTTGGCAATTACAAAATTAAAGCTAGAAAAGATAGATGCCCTATCCCAATTCTATTTTTGTACTCCTTACCCTCCCCCTTGGCCCTTGAAACAGAGTGTGAAGGGGAAGAACTTTAAATTTTACCCCTAATGGGACAGCACTACAACACCTGCACACATCAACCTATGTCATCGCGATCTCTTACCACATAGGAGATCAGACAATCAGACTGCTGTAGTTATTCCAGTCACGTTATTGTTTTGGTATTTATCTTCAGGAAATCACTGAAGGCAACAATATCATGTTATCATGAAAAGATATAATGTGGCAATGAGATCGTAACTGTACTGTGCATTTACACCTTGCCATTTCCATCTCTGTAAACACACGAAAAGAACATTAGTGTTATACCAGACACTATAAAAAGCCCATTCCCAGCCACTAGTCTTTTCTGACAGGGGATTCCAGTGTTATCGGGTGTTAGATGTGAAAGTATGTTGTGGGACTGCTATACAAGAGTTATTATTATAGATAGCGAAATTTAGCAGTTTTTATTTTAGTGTTGTTTCTATTTAAGCATGACAGTAAAACACAAACACGATTATGAATGTATTGAAACATATGCTTCACAATAATGACCAAAAAAACTTATCTGTGCAACTCCTGACTTCTGTGTATAGACATGCTACCGTTTTTGTACCCCTTGGTTTCGAGAGTGGTCCTTAAAAAAATCAGTTTCAAGAGCTATCTAGCCCTTTCCCTTCGCCCTTTCAAGCTAAAGACCCCCACCCCTTCAAATGAATGCACAAAACAAGGGGTAGGGGTAAGGGGAAGGGCTACCAGGTAGAATTGAGATTGGGCCTTATAGGCACAATTCACTTAGGATTCACCATTGTCTAAAAACAATCAGGACTCTTCACATTTTGGTCCTGATTGATTCACACCATCAATAAGACCAATAGAAATAAACGGAATGAGAGAAACGTCTGTTGAATTAGATGTCAATTCATATAAATTAAACAATGATGTATATATAGAGAAGCTACACCCCTAACCACAGCCCTTAACATTACATTAACCGGGATGAATGCAGATTGCATAAACCAAAACAAACTTTAATGAAAGTGTATTTGTATAGCACTTTTCATAAGAATTATCATTCACAAAAAGGTGCAGGTTATTACATTACAATCAAAATCACATGAGATTGTGTGAATTCATAGACAATTAGCACTAATGAACACACAAAAAGTTATGAATTGCCATGTTAGAAAGACAGAGAGCGGACAGACAGAGAGGAGGAATGAAAGAGAATTCTGAATGACAGCGAGACAGAGAAAAGGGAGCTGCGTGTGTTTGTTGAGGCAGAAAGGAGCCAGTCTGTAGCTCAGTAGGTGGTGAGGGGAAAACAGGCTATATTTAACATCCAAAAGCGCTGGACATCACAGCGGTCAGTCTCTCTCTCTCTCTTTTACTTTCCCCCTTCCCCCCTCAGCTCCATATCCTGATTACATCAGGCGTCAATCACTCGTCTCTCTCACTTCATATCCTTCTCTTCTCCTGATTACATCACATAGTAGTCCTTTCTCTCTCTCTCTGTCTGTCCATTTCTCACTTTTTCTCTCTGTTGGATCATATGTCTGATTGAGTACGAGTAGAGCTCCTTTGCACTAGAGTCCTTGTGGAAGCTTCACAATGGCAGGATTTTCAAAGCATTCGTGTCGGTTCAAGGTCTCGGCCCTCTACAGCCGAGAGCCTCTTCAGCTCTCGGTGTCAATAACCAACTTCACCAAAGCTGATCCACCCGTGAAAAGAGCAGTAAACCTCAGATGAGACACGTCTCTAGTCGGCTCTAAAAGCATGCAGACAAACCAAACACAAACAAGCAGATGACTCAAGAATCAAGTACTGTTTACAAAGGAGAAAGTCTCTTCTTGAAAGAAAACTGACCAAAATGTTTTTAAACAAAGACATCAAAACATGTTCTGTGATCTTCTGCACCTCAGAAATTCATTTTATAAGTTTAAAATGTTTTTAAAACGGCATGTTTGTAATAAAGAGAGTAAAACCGCTATGTAATTCTTAACCAATATAATCACCACGACTGCATGGTGTCAGTTAAAAGATAATATGTATGTGTGTGTACTGCACACGGCATTTGTGTGAGACTCATCATTTCATTAAAGCTTGAATAAACTCCAACACACATACATCAAACAAACTTACTTTGTATTTTTGACTAGTGACCTTATTTTAGCATCATCTGTGTCTCTCTCTATCACTGACTGCTGTTTATCTGAAGTAACGCATGAGAAGCAGACAAGCACATCGAAGCGGAAGGCAGGGAGAAGCAGCTCAATTGCATTTAAAGCCACAGGCTACAAAAACAGCTACACTGTACTCAGACACCAACATGGGAAGATTCTATATTTTAAGAAAAAAATCTGATGTGTATTTTGAGCTGAAACCTTTGACACATTCTGAAGACATTAAAGGCTTATCTTACATCTTGTAAATGGGGTAGAATATGTGTCCTTTAAGGACCAGGGGTGTAAAGTAACAAATTACAAATACTCAAATTACTATTTTTTTTAAGAATTGTCATTTACTAAGTAGTTTAAAAACTGTGGACTTTTACTTTCCCTCGAGTACATTTTTAGTGCGGTATTTTTACGCTACTATTTTCCTTCAACTTGCAGTCACTACTTTTTATCTATAAGGATAGGCTAAAGTAGAAAAAAACCTGCAATTCCAGTCCAATCAAATTTTGCATCATAACAAACAATTTCAAGACATGTATGGAAAGTACCCATGAAGATGTCCAAAATCTTCACACGCAATCCCCCTGAGATTGTTTAGATGGCATGTCACTGATGAAAAGATGACTCAAATCGTCAAATGACCTTAAACATTCCCTAATTGCACTACGGAATGTTACATTTCACACACATAACTACATGTAAATGCATCAACCTTTCACAGTGTAATACTCACTACTCTTGAGTACTTTTAAGGGCTACTTTTTACTCATGCTTTGAGTAACATTTACAACAGATACTGTTACTCTAATCACACTACATTTTTGGGCAAGTAATACTTTTACTTGAGTATGATTTTTCAGTACATTTTTAACCACTGTTATTGACTGACTTCAGTGGAATCTTTTCATTTATTATTGACTATCTGCTGAAACAACAGTACAATTTATAGTATATATGAATATTATACTATAGTTCAGGTAAATTATTGTCAGTTTTGGTTAACTTTGCCAACAAAAAAAATACCTATGAACACTTTTGTGCATCACCAATAAGCAAAGCAGTGTTTATTTTCCAAATTAGTTTGTGATAAAATGTTTATTTGATTCTTTTCTCATGTAACAGAATATTAGTTGTAACAAATGTAAACTATTATATTAGATTAATAAACCAACATCAAAAGAACAGCATTTATTTGAAATACAGCGCTCAGCATATAAAGTACGCCTCTCACAAATCTATCTTTTAAATTCATATTTTTAATAGGAAGCTATGCAATATTATATTTGTGAATAAACATTAGTCACTACTGACGCCAAATCTGGAGCTTATCTAAAAAACTAACTTACGATATCGCTCCAAAAACAAGTACAGCCAAATGTATATGTTATAGAAAAATTTTAAATACAAGTTTTAAAAAAAAAGAGGAAAAATCAAGAGAAGCAAAAACAGAGAAAAAATTTGTTGAGATTTTGTAGGTTGTGATTTTTTATTTTTTATTTTTTTGCAATATTTTGTTTAAATTTAATTGTATTATTTTTTAATTTCTAAATATGTTTCGTTACTAAAATATTATTGTAATAAACATATTTTTTAAATAAATCTGTTCTGCTTAAATGCACCAAAAATACATAAATGGATAAAAATGTTCATTTTCAAAATGGGGTGTACTCAATTATGTTGAGCAATGGATATATTTTTCTAACAACACACACACACACACACACACACACACACACACACACACACACACACACACACATATATATATATATATATATATATATCCTAAGCTGTCTACAGTACATACTGAGGAAAAGTCAAATGTTATTCTGTTATTCACATTTGGACACTTAAAGATATCCAAAAATCCATTAAAACAAACATGATCATGTAATTATGACCTGTTGTATGGGAGGGTGGTTGGGAGGTGATATACAGTTGTGTCCCATTTAAAAAGCATACAACAACATACAGTTTTGGAAGAAAGTAAATAAATAAAGACAGAAATCTATTTTGTGGTGAACTATTCATATAGTATATATAGTCAGATGCTTTTACTCAATACAAATTACAAAAGCACTTCATTATAAATCCAACAATATCCAGGTTTATTATAAAAATGAATTAGTAGGAATAATCTACAATAAAGTAAATTAAATAAATAAAATGCAGAAGTCAGTCATGAAAGCCTGTTTGTGTTTTTCGAATGCTGTATGTCACTGGCTGCATGTTCTGGTGTGAGGGTGAAGGGAAGTGGCAGAGAATCATAATTGAGCTCTCAGTAGAAATGAATCTGTCAGAGCAATAAGTAAATACTCATTCCTGTCACAGCTCACGGTCATGCGGATATATCTGTTCGTTTGGATGTGAGGGGGAGAGCCAATGAGAGGGAAGGCAGCAGGTGAAAAGCAGCCATGTAGTAATTGAGCTTTAAGGGGATGTTTCACATGTGTGTGCGCTCTTGAGATAAAAGATAAAAGCTCCTTTTCTACCGTAATGGTCCAGACTCATTAACAAGCTCAATTATGCTTCCTGGCTAACAGGCTTGAAGTGTCATAGGTCATTTACCAATGTATGAATGTCCACACATGCCAAACACATACACACAATAGGCAGGTACTCTTTTCAAAATGAAAAATTTGTCCATCTTTTGTTAATATTAAAGACAAAAAAGTGTTGGCATAATATTTTGAGGTAATAAAAGTGTATTTTGAATTGTGAGCAAAGTGTGATCATTGCTTTTTTTTTTTTTTGACTGTGTAGGTAGAGAGGAAGAGACACATTGGGAACGACATCGTGACCATCGTGTTTCAGGAGGGAGATGACGCCTCGCCGTCCTTCAAACCCTCCATGATTCGCTCCCATTTCACACGTATCCTTCATACTAGAGTGGAAAGGATGGAATGAGTCACTCAGTGTGACAGTGTTTAGGCTGTGTTTGTGGGGGATGTTTTTTAATACAACAAAATGATTTTAAAAATGACATCCAAATTTGCTTGTGTAAGTAGTTTTCAAAATGTTTTCCTTGACAAACCACTTAGATATTTTTGCCTTAGTTCGATATAATAGCCAGAATGATAGTTATAGGTATGTATGTATGTATGTTTTACTGTTTGTACATAGTGAATATGTGGAATTATTTGTTATAAATATAGATTAAATGTTAATACACTGGAAGTGTATGTCTTTAACCATTTGGGGCTAGTAAGTTAAGAAATTTAGAAAGTTACGTAAAGAAATGGATTTTTTTATCCTGTAAATTTATCTTTAATGACTGTTAAGAAATGTACACTCTTCCAAAGGATTTAAGATTTAGAAGTTCTTCTAAACTTTCTATTTATCACTGTATCCTGTAAAAATATATCACACTTTGCACAATTGTTAAAAATGACAAGAATTTTGCTGACCATTTGCATATGTTTTGACCTGCCCACAGCTGGCCACCTTTTGGTCAGGCGTTTTTAATACAGTCAATAAAGCCCTCTAATATCAATATATAACCTGATCCTTTGCGACCCCTTATTGGAGTATCCCTTGGACCTGATTTAACAGTCCATGACAGAAAGGTTGTTGCCTTTACCACAGTTTTAGCCAGACGTGCCATACTTCTAAAGTGGAAACACACTTTCCCCTACACATAATATATTATAAGGGATTACTTTCTTGACTACATCAAAGGCCTGCCTATTACACCTGGTACTGGCAACCTGTAACATTTACCATTTTATTAGAAGGGGTTTGTTTGTATTTTTTTCGATCTGTATCCAGTCATGTACTTACTTAAGGTACTTAATTTGGTATTTATGTATTTTTTAATTATTTATTGTTGTTCTGTTAATTGAGTTAATGAATAAGAGGTTAGGGAATGGGATTAACAATGCACAATTACTGTTTACCTCTCAATATTTAATTTGCATTGTCATACAAAAGACCAATAAAAAGATTGAAATATAGATTCGAAGACTTAAAAAAAATGACAAGAATAAAATAAATTTTACAATATACTCAAAAACAAAACAGTTACTTTACTTAACCCCTTAACTGTAACTGTCCACACGTGTGATGAATTTTCTATACTTAATTATTACATAATTTTGTCAAATCCTGAACTTGTCTTGACAAACTGTATATCAGTTTAGAGTTAAACGAAAGATTAAGGGATCCAGTACATTCATACCAATTATTATGCAGCTTTTCTCAAAATAAATAATTGTATGAGTATGTTATATTAGTGAAACGTTCACCTGTTTGTATCTTATAATCCAGTGTTTCTCAACCATGTTCCTGGAGGACCACCAACACTGCATGTTTTGGATATCTCCTTTGTCTGTCACACCCTTTACAGGTCTTTCAGTCTCAGCTAATGAGCTGATGGTCTGAATCAAGTGTGTTTGGTCAAGGAGACATGGAATATGTTCAGAGCTGGTGATTCATCCAGGAATGTGGTTGAGAAACACGGTTGTAGTCCATTGCAGGGTATGAAACACAATCATTCAATTTGAGCACAACAAGACTACAGTACTAACATTAGAGATATCCTTATGTTTACAATGTTATCAATAACTGTAACAGAGCAGCTTAGTTTGTATATAATGTTAAAGAGAATGAATCTGCAATACAAACGATGAATGTAGAGAATAACACAGCTCAGAATGTCACAAGAGACTATTAACTAATTGCAACCAAGTAATCCAGAGGCCCCATGTATTAAATGATCATATTAATTAACAGTATAACTTCAATATTAAAATAATTAATATTTCACTGTTTTTGATCAAATAAATGCAGCTTGCTAAATGTAAGAGTCTCCCGTCAAAACTTTTTTTAAAGTTCACCAACTTCAAATGTTTAGTGTATGTTTTCCATCAGTGAATCATTTTGTCATGTTGCAGGTTGAAGATTTTCTCAGAGGAAAGTGTGCCACTTTTTGGTCCCCCTCTCCCTTCCCCACCAGTGTTCACGGACCATCAGGAGTTCAGGGACTTTTTACTAGTTAAATGTAAGTAAACTTGCCAGCACGTGGTCATTTTATAAACACCTAAAAAGGTTTTGTTACTATAATCTGTCATCAAACTGTACCAACTCATTAACAATATCAAAAAGCCATTTAACACTGAAATCACAGCACTACAAATATTTCTCTCTGAATGGTCCAGTTCAGTCAAAAACAGATTACCGAATTAAAATGCTTGCTAAATGCAGTTTCATGTTGTCTGCACCACATTGAAAACACACCTGTGTTTTTCTGTTGCCAGCTTTAATGATTTGTTTTGGCTCAACATCTCGTTAACGCAGATGCTTTCATTAAACAGACCCCATAAAACGTGTCATGCTGTTTCCCGAGGGTAGTTCTGTTACATAACACTGGCACCCTTATCTTTCTGTCTGCTGTAGTAATAAATGGAGAAAAAGCCACTCTTGAGACCCCCACTTTTGCTCAGAAACGTCAGCGTACACTGGACATGCTGATCAGATCCCTGTACCAGGATCTCATGCCTGACATGCACAAGGTATGGACACACAATCTAGAGCAGTGTTTACCAACCACAGGGCCGGACACGCCTAAAATTCCTTAACATGACTTGAGATCCTTTAAAATTAGATAAAACAATTACCTTTTTTTTTTTTTGCATAACCTGGAACCTTAAAAACACAAGTAAGCATTAGCTTATTAATTTTTAAAAATGTGATTTCCATCTCTTAATCAAGTCATGGAAATAAAATAAATACAGATTTTGCTAGCTATGCCAAGCATTGAAATATAGCGTAGTATTTCTTGAGAAATGATGAGTAGAATTTACATTTAAAACTTATCTAGTAACTGGAAAAGTCACCAGGCTTTTGACTACTGTTATGAGCAATGAGTCAAAAAGGTTGAGAACCAATGACCTAGTCCAGTACTTGCATGTATTTATGTTTATCCTCAAGCTATTATTCCTTCTCCAGGCTTTTGTTTCCTTCTTTTATGTACAACTTTTCCAAACCACTGAGCTTTCAAATTTAGTTTTATTCTCATGCAGCCCTCTGCAAGCCGTCTCAAGCCGTCTTTTTATTGTTTTATATTCTTGTTTCTATTCAATTCAATTACTAAAATTGGGAGATTATTTGAATTTGCATTTTAATGGAAGGGAAAGTTGTTTGTTGGCAAATAAAACGAAGAAAAATGACATCTTGTTGCTGTGACAAATGTTGCTGTTGTGTTACCCTCGAATGCAAAAACGAACAAAAGGTCCAACCACTGTGGTCTGACTCTTAAAGGAAATTAATGACAACAAATGGGGCGGGAAGAAGCACTGCTAAACATAGTTGATGATAGAATAAAAGGAACAAGAACTGTTAGAATTGGAATCAAAATTTGAACTATTAATTCTTTATTATGATTATTAACCTATTTATTATGGCTAGTAAAGAGAATGGTATGATTCAGAATGAACTAGAGCATCATGGTGGCGCAGTGGGTAGCACAATCGCCTCACAGCAAGAAGGTCACTGGTTCAAGCGTCGGCTGGTTCAGTTGGCATTTCTGTGTGGAGTTTGCATGTTCTCCCTGTATTTGCGTGGGTTTCCTCCGGATGCTCTGGTTTCCACCACAGTCCAAAGACATGCGCCATAGGTGAAATGGGTAAGCTAAATTGTCCGTAGTGTATGAGTGTGAATGAGAGTGTATGAATGTTTCCTAGTGATGGGCTGCAGCTAGAAGAGAATCCGCTGCGTAAAACATATGCTGGATAAGTTGCCGGTTCATTCCACTGTGGCGACCCTAGATTATTAAAGGGACTAAGCTAAAAGTATTCTCACATAACTCAGAATAGACAGTTAAACAAAATTACTTGATGTTCAGCTTTTCTAACAAGTCTTTTAAACTATGATTCATTTTAAATAATAGTTTTTTTTTAAAGGTAGGCTATTTGTTTCCACCTACGGCGTAACAGTGAAACTGATCAAATCTTCCAAAAGTCCAATTTTTTTCTTCTTATAAGTGTTATTATATTAATATAAATCAATGTTTATATACAGAATGGCAATGAGCTTTAGGGTCATTTCGACTCAGGGCTCCTAGCTTGTCCGAGCAATTAAGGAACGATACGCACATGGTGTGCAAGTGGCGTGCACCTGACATGCTCGCATTTTCCACCTACACCTATTTGAAAAACATCTTTTCAGAATGCCGTGAGTGCACTGCAATACATGTAACTAGAACTAACCAATCTACTTCACACTTTGCATGGAATAGACATTTCGGTGATAATGGCAGACTAATTAGCCAACTTCAGATAAACACAAAGCACCCAAACACTGCAGTGCTTTTTAATTTTGTCCATAAATGAAACCTGTACTAGAAATGGAGCGATGGTCTGGAAACGGTGAACGATGATCACCTAGTTACGAAAGACGCCAGGGGAGCGCTAGTGCAAAACGCATTGAAAATGGTCAAGGAATCCACGCACCACTTTCACCTGCTTTTAGACGCAACATGTGAACAGACTCGGGTTGACATCAGATCACAATAACACATGCGAAAATGAGTGCTGTGACTTAACAGCAGCTGTGAGGAGATTAAAGAAAAAGAAAAAAAAAGGATGTCGCCAGAGTAGCTATTGGTTTCCCATTCCCTAGCTCCCCATCAGAAAGATTTTTTTAGCATAAAGGGTAATGTAGTTTGTGTGTTTGAATGATGTTTGATTCCTTTACTTGAAAGCTTGTAAGGGTAGTAAAAAGTTGTAAGGTCTGATCACAGCTTTTTCTGTGATCATCTGTCCTGTGTTTGTGATAACTAGCCTGATCTCAAATAAATGGGAACTATTTTATTCTATTCTATTTACTGTCGGAAAAGTGGCTAATTTCCACAATTTGATACAATTGAATTTGTACAATTTTCAAATTTATGATTTTTAAAAGGAGGTGAGCCCACAAACCCCATGCCCAAATGTCATTGCGCAAATCAAGCAAAAATATATGAATGATATACAAATTCATACAAATTAGCCACTAAATCTAAATATTAAGAACAGCCACGATATTGCGTTGAAAATACAAAGACAATATACATGATATTTGCTCTCTCTGGGGTAAACTGATTTGCTATATCAATAGTATTAGTAGACTTATCCAAATCATTGACAAGAACAGTAATAAGACTGAAGGTGTTTGAGTCAATGTAATAGATATTTTAACTACTATAAGCATCTGTTAGTCTCTGCTTTGCTCTGTCTTTCTGGCTGTTTCTGGGTCAGTCTCTCAGACCCATGTTTATCTGTACTGCTCCTGTAGGTTCCCTTCTCTCCGCAGAACATGCTGAATCGACGCTCATTCAGCGATGTCCTGCCAGAGTCACCTAAATCCGCCCGGAAAAAAGAGGAGGCACGTCAGGCTGAGTTTGTTAGGGTGGGACAGGTAAGATGTAGATTTAGCCAACATCCTGCATATGCCATGAATGTAACATGACAAAATGAGTAATGTTATTAATAACAATAATGTTTCTAGGCCTTAAAGCTGAAAACTATAGTTCGAGGTGATGCGCCCACCAGTCTAGTCACCACTGGCCTTTGCAGGAAAGAGGTGAGAGGCAAAAGGAAAATGAGAGGGGATGTTTTTTGCTTAAGATATATCTCTGACGTTGTGTTTCTACCATCTTTTCAGCCATGGGAGTCACAGTCGTTCTGCAGCAGCTTCCCTTATGATATAGTCTGTGGAGACTCATGGGGTCAGTCATTACTGGTCGCCACAGATTCAGCAGGAGTCATGCTGCTGGAGGGTGAGAATGCTTTATCACAGCTGGAGAAACTGGCAGACTCCTGAAAATTACATAGAAAATACAGGCTGAATGTCACTTCTGCCAGCCTCTTTTTCACAGATCCACATGGATCAGATTAATGGGCATAAACATTGAACCGAATGAGTTTTATACTTCCTTAAAGAGGGAAATAACATGAAAATTCTGAAGAAAAAACAACAACGCAACCTTTCATGGAACACAAAATAAAATGACAATGCCTTTTTATATACAGTACAGGGAACAACAACCTGTCAACCTTTTTGATTTAGATATTTTGCAAACTACTGATGAAACTATTTCGATACATAATACATGTCATTTAGTGTGTGTTTTTTACATGAAAAAACAAATAAGGTGCCAGAAAAGTTAAAAAAAATTTTTTTTTTTGAAAAAATAAAGTTAGGAAAGGCATGGGCTGGTATAAGATTCTAATGGTGTGATAACCTTGGATAAAAATCATAGTTTTATCATAGTTGGTTTCACGGTATCACGGTATTGTGATTACTGTTTAAAAGTATGTTCTTTTTAAATGTCTAGGTTAAATACAAAATCTTTTTTCCCCTTTTGAACATAATATATTTTATTTTGAGAAGCATTTAAAATATTTTGGAAGAGTAAACATGTCAGGCTGAATGAATTATTGAATTTGCTGTCTTTGTTTTAAAAGCAAATTTTTTAAACAATTTAAAACTGCACCTTTAGATATCTTTGCTGCTGAAGATAAAAAAGTTAATAAAAAAATCGTACAAATACCTTAGGAACGATATAGCTGAAAATGTTGACGGTTTTACCGCGGTATACCATGAAAACGGTTATCATCCCATACCTATTAGGAAATCAATGTTTAGTGGAATAACCCTGATTTAAACACTTTCAAAACACAACAATTCAAATATTTGTCATTTTTACCAACTAACATTTTCTAAAGAAAAAAAAACATGATATCTATTTTTGAAATTTGAAAAAAATGTTATTATACCAAAAAATATCAATCATTTACTCAAACCCATACCCAACTAATCTTGTATTTTGGGGGGTCTTTTAATTTTATATTTAGATTTACTACATTTAATAACATTTTATTTTGACATTTTATTTTATATTTATATTTATTTTGCGCCTTAAAATGTACCTTGTAAATTAAAAAATACCAAACTGCATTGATTTTTTTTTTATATTGTATATGTGTAATGCATATGGCACTTCCTCCATCTTTAAAACTTGCTGAAATCTGATTATGTCTTCCCCAGCTTCAGATCCGCTGTTCTCCAATGCAGGTATGTGAAACCAATCTGACAACACTACATATAAATGTACATTATATGTAATACAATACATTTGAATTACTACTGAACGTGTCTTTTAGTCAACCAAAGCAAGAGATTCTCAATTTGAGACAGAGTTACCATGCAAACCACAAACTAATTTTGCTTTGCATGCTGGTCTAGATTCACCAACCCTGCCTCCGGTGCAGGTATTTGACAAAACCTTGACCGTCAAACAAATGCACGTGCTTGAACCTCAGGACCTCCTAATTGCAAGAGCAGACAAAGGTAGGAAATGTGTTTGCTTTCATATTTATATGAGCAAATGAAAATGGTACAGATCTTGGGTGGGTAAAAGAAAGTGTGTACAATTGTCTGCCAAAGGAGAGAGAGAGAGAGAGAGAGAGAGAGAGAGAGAGAGAGAGAGAGAGAGAGAGAGAGAGAAAGAAACAATAAACCGGTGAAGGAAACTCTTGGTCTTTGCTCTAATGAGCATCTTTATCCAACTGGGAATAGCACAAAATAGTATCTCAAACACACACACTCAGGCACCATCTCTGGTTCACATTGTCTAGACTTAAAGCTCATTATAAGGAAAAGCACAGAGTAGAGATCCATGTAATTTAGTGTCTACCACCATCTTCTATTCTGATCATTACTGCAAGACACATGCACAGCAAACTCTGAGTTTTATTGGCAAGCACAGCTCTAGCAGAGGGAAAATAATGAATATGTTATCAACTCCGTCACCAAGCGACTTTCATTCACTATGACAGGCATTTGAAAACCAAACATGTTGCATTAGCTGAAATGTCATTCTGTTTGATGGGACGGCTCTCTCATTTGTTGCCAGGCTATTATCATACGGTAACGCTACTGAAAGCTGTTGTTTGCAGAATTAACTGAACAATTGAAATGGTCACACACTCCCCTTTGAATGCATTATTGAAACTGTACCAGGACTGCACAAGAGTACTTGAGGCTTAAAATTGCACGATTTGGTCTGATTTCAACTACTTTGTGTTCAATTTCAACTGTGCTACAGGGAAGGATGCTCGACTGTATGTTTACAGACTGAGCACACTCAAACAAGGTATAGAGGAGCGACAGCTCGTCCGCACCAAGTGTGACAGTCGAGAGAACAAGCTTGAGAAAACCAAAGGTAGGAAACACATCAGTGAACACCCACACCGATTATTTATTTATTTGTTAAATATACTGTATTTATCATTAATCTAATATTGCGTGTTCATATTTAAAAAACTTGTGAAGCAACTTAGTGAAATTGGAAAATTACAAGGTTCAAGTCATTTTTTAGAAGTACACAGAAAAAAAATTTTTTAAAGAGGATTCCTTGGATTTACTAAACTTTTTTTAATATAAGTGGTTGTAAACAACTTATTTGGGCTGAATTAAAAAAAATAGTTGAACATCACTAAATTGAATTTTTGTTTTTTTCAGTGTAGTTAAGATTTATTACATTCAAGCAGCTAAATTTACACACACAAACACACATATACACACACAGTCTTGTTTATGATTGGATTTTATTGCATAGAACATTCCGAAGATGTTCATGAAATGAATTTTTGCATTGTTTTCCTGGAATCTGCCTTATGACTTGGTCAGGGTAAAAAAAAATGCTATATAATTAAGAAAATGGTTTACCAACAAGCCAAAAATGTAAATAACTGCATTAAAGATCAAATTATTACACAGTAAACTGTAGCATTAAAGCAATTTAGTAAAAAACTTTGTTTTTAAGCCCAGTTTACAGTATATTTACTTTAACCCTTTAACTGTCCCACCAACAACAACAAAATCAGATTGGGTTTCTTAACTCTTAACACAATCAATGCATTTTTTTCAACACATCCCATAATTTCTAAAGTATCAAACATTTGGTAGAGGTTAATATGTCAATTTATGGTAAAAGTACCAGAATTACTACAAATACTATGAACAAGTGTAGGACCAATTTATTTAAAAACAATCAAAATAAAACATTTTTGAATACTAAATCATCTTAAAGTATGGCATAATATATTTCAGAATCACATTTAACATGTTGTCTTGTTTTTTTTTTTTTTACAGTAAAACCAAAGTCAAGTTTAGTAGTGCAACAGGATTATGTTTCTTTGATTTTTTGTAAACTAACAATGCTGTGCGTGTAAACCATTACTTAAAACAGCAATTTCTGAAATTATTTTAACGATCATTATTTAAAACAGTCAAAATATGGTGAACCATTTGGTAGAGCAGGCAAAAAATGATGATGAACACTGCAGCACTCAAACTTTTCTCTCAATTATAAGCCCCCATTTGATTAGATTTTTTTATTTTTAAATATTTTCCAAATTATGTTTAACTGAGCAAGGAAATTTTCACAGTATGTCTGATAATATTTTTTCTTCTGGACAAAGTCTTATTTGTTTTATTTTTCGGCTAGAATAAAAGCAGTTTTTAGTTTTTAAAAAACATTTTAAGGGCAAAATTATTAGCCCCTTTAAGCTATTTTAGTTAAGCCTTTAAATGTCGCTTTAAGCTGTATAGAAGTGTCTTGAAAAATATCTAGTCAAATATTATTTTACTGTCATCATGGCAAAGATAAAATAAATCAGTTATTAAAGATGAGGTATTAAAACTATTATGTTGAAAGAAATGTGTTGAGAAAATCTCTGTTAAACAGAAATTGGGTGGGGGGGTTGAATAAACAGGGTGGCTGGCTAATGATTCTGACTTTAACTGTTTGTTCAATAATAAAGCATAATTTCTAATGAGTCAAAGAAAAAAAATCATGACTTCCTGATAAAATGGCACCAAATATCAAAAAGAGAACGAGAATTTGCAAGCTACTGTTGGACTTTTTTCTTATATAATAAATTACTTGTACCTCAGAAGACTCAAGACAGTTCTGGAAAAAATAACACTGAACTATTTTGATGTATTTTGGCTGAGGAGTTTTAAAACTACAGTACCAAAACAACATTTCAGATGTTATGCGATGTGGTCAGTCAGAGGAGTTGTCAATGAATGCTCTCCCATCATGCCTATTTTTGATATCACATGATCTGTTAAAACGATACCACATGCCTTTTTTGATGTGTTTACTGGAATTTATTCTGTTTCCATTGTAGTTATGCACATTTTTCTCATAGGATAAAAGTTGATCCTACTCAATTGTGAGCATAAGATTTTTATGTGCCTTTTCAAAATGTATGTGCATCCTGATGTTTCTATTAAGCATCTATTTATACAATATTCCAAAATGCGCATAAAATTGGGTAGATGGAAACAGCTAGCGCTTCTAAAACCCTTTTTTAAAGGATCCAGTATCTTTAAAACCCTCCTTTCTGAGATTCTGCTCTGATTGGTTGAATGCTCCAGTGTGATTTGTGTAGCACTAACTGTGAATGTTGGAAATCAAACTCCAATTACCATATCTGAATCTCAGCTCTGGATGCTTCCTTGCACTGTTTTACAGTGAACTCATCTTTTGAAATTGCATGCAAAATGGATCAGCTTTTACAGATCCACTCTTCTCAACATGTCAACAACACAGACTCTGCAAGGCCTCTGATAAAGCTACAGTGTCTGAGGGTCAAAGTAGACATTGTTGATGTAGCTTATGCATACATGTGTGCATTATGCAAATTTGTTGCAAACCTATGTTTGAGAAGTACAGACATCTCCTTTGAGGCAGCTCAAAATCGATTCTTTCTTTTGGGAGACAAGAACTCTATTCATCGTGCACGTTGATTCACAAACAGCTACATCAAACATGAAAGGTAACATTTGAAAAAGCTCAATAGGGCACTTTAATATTAGATCAGTGTCAAAGCTGTGCATGCAATATATTGCAAAAACATGGCATCACTGCTACCTTATAAGCCACTGTCTTTGTGGCCAATTACTTGAGGCAGCCAGGATCCAGTATTGGATTGTCGCGCTAAGGATGATGATGATAATGAATTAATTACATACATTTATTTAACCATTCCCTGTCCCAATAGCTAGTTTATGTGCCTGTTGATTGGGTTGTCATGGTCCTAACCTTCGACCCCTACCTGTTCACAATGCACTGGCCCCTTACGGCTCCTCTGTGGGTGGTGGACCTGCAGGGGGATTGTCCCACGTCGTTCCTTCGGGCTGAACTCAGACGGGTTCCGTAGGATAAAACCCGGGCACCAGGTGCTTGCATACGAGCCCCAACCTCAGGCATGGCTCCATGGTGAGGCCCCGGCTGTGCCATACCGGGCAACGTCACGGCCCTTGATGTTGTGCTCACTTAGTTTGACCTGTAACCTAAGACCTTATTCCTTGAAAGACCCAACCAGGTGCATTAGCCCCCAACAACATAGCTCTTAGGATCACTCAGGCATTCAAACCCCTCCACCACGATAAGGTGGCGGTTCATGGAGGAGCTAGACAGGTTGATTGGTGCAGCGGCAGCAGTAGTGTGGTCGATGTATTTGTTTGTTGTGGTAAAGAAGGAGCTGAGCCGAAAGGCAAAGCTCTCGATTTACCGGTCAATCTACGCTTCTTCTTTCACGTATGGTCATGAGCTTTGGGTCATAACTGTAAGGACAAATCTCACATACAAGCAGCCGAAATTGCTTCCTTCGCTGGGTGGCAGGGCGCACCCTTTGAGAGGGTGAGGAGCTCTGTCACCTGTTCCAGGCATGTCCCACTGGGAGGAGGCCTCGGGGAAGATCCAGGACATGCTGAAGGGACTATGTCTCTCAGCTAGCCTGGGAATGCCTTAGGATTCCCTTTGGAGAAGCTGGAGGAGGTGTCTGGGGAGATGGAAGTCGGGGGTTCTTTCCTAATGCCTAGTTCACACTAGAGGATTTTAAACCTGATTTGAGCCCGATTTGGAAGTTAACGAGCTCGCCGACAGGTCGGGCTGTGATCGGGAAGAAATCTGCGGGTACACGGCGCTCGCCGCTCTTTATATGTGAACTAATGAACAATGCATCAACGAGGCTCGCTGACGCGTCGCCGAAACCTCGCAGACGGAAATCCAACATTCAGCATGCTAAATATTCCAGAGCAGTTGGCCGACTCAACCCCACGTGTGGTCAGATGTAGTGACGAGCTGCAGCCAATGAGAGAGCATATCAGCATGAGCTGAATGCCTGTTTGTTCAGGAGCTCAGCAGAAACATCTGTGATTGGTCAGAATGGGCATCGGTGCACTCGCTTCATTCTGCGTTAGCACAGACATGAGAGTAGGCTATATTAACAGTGGAACTAGAATTCTGTAACTATTAGAATTACCATACTGCTCCTTCTGACTGTTCTCATATAAAACGCCATACTGTCACAACATATTTACATTCAAAGCTATTATTGAGATATTAAAATTAAGCTTTGAATGTCTGGCATCATATTTAATGACACCATTACCCTAAAAATATAATATTTGCTTGGTAATACAACCTATAAATATGTAGTTAAGATACTAAAACACTTAAAGGTCTTGGCTGTCATTTTCACTTTCAAACAGGAGCTATTCGGCACAGAATATGCTGTTTTGAAAGATATCTGAAGTAAATTGATGTTTTTGCCATCGGAAAGTTTTGTTTATTGTAGCAGGAAATTGCCAGGCAAGAAAATGCACACATATTTAAAGCCACAGCGAAAAGTATCAGACATGCATGCAGTCATTTTAACTAATATGGTAATTTAAGGCAGAAATGCTCAGTTCTTTACTGTTTTGTAATCTTAAAAAAATAACAATGTCAGAAAGAAATACACTGATAGTTAGAAAACGGCAGGGTGTTATAAATATGTTAGTTTTATTTCAAAGAGTTATACAATTACAAAAATTAAAAACTCTCTGTGTATCTATCCTATCGAACCTTGCAGATGAGTGATTAATCCGCTGATAAATCAGCTGATTTGATGATGTTTTTAAATGCTTTCTCCAAAGCTTGAAACGCTGTCAGTGATGTCATCAGCACACAAGCAGCCAATAGTGTTCAGGTTTTTCTGACGACTCCTCCCTCAAATTTTCATCGGCTGTGGTTTGGTAGCTTGAATGAGCTGATGGGGAATGAGTTGTTGTCAGATCATGTAGTGTGTGACCCCCCTCTTGTGGATCGTTCACGGAGTGTTGCGTAGTGTGAACACCACAGAGATTAAAAGACACAAAGTCAAGGCATGTAGTGTGAACGGCACAGCGATCTGCTGATGTTTAAAATCCTGTAGTGTGAACTAGGCTTAAAGCCCCAGTCACATAGGGCTTCAGCGTCAACGCTTGACTAAAGGCGTGTCTGAAGTTGGGGCTGAAGCCATCGTCATAGCAGCGTCAGCCAATGAAATTCAGTCAGCAATAGGCCACTTTCTAGCTGGTGTATTTGCGTAAAGCGATCTGATTGGCTGACGCTTCTGTCGGTGCTTAAAAAGGTGAGCTAGTCCCAACTTCTCAAGCGAGCAACACCTCTGAAGCTGCGCCGACGGATCCACAATGCAGTTCGGCAACGCCTGACGTCACCCATTCAAAGTGAATGGGAAGCGTTGACGCTGACGCCCCGTGTGAATGGGGCTTAAGACTGATGCACCGACGACCAGGCCCCGGAAAAGCAGATGAAAATGAATGAATTAATTAATTTATTAATGTATTTAACCAATCATAAGTACACTGTGTAGACATGTATATACACAATAAATACATTGTAACAGATAATTAATTTCAATGTAGGTACATATTATTAGTTAAGGCAACCTACTATAAAGTGGAGCCGTTTCTAATAATTAAATAATGAGATGAGGTTGTCACAATCCACATTTGAAAGTAACAGCTTTGTATTTCTTCAGGCTGCCATCTCTACTCCATAAACACACATCATGGAGTGGAGCTCAGAATTGTTGCGGCGATAAGAAACAAGCTCCTTCTGATCACCAGGAAACAGTCACGGCTCGAATGTGTCAGCTCTATCGCTACAGTCACAGGGAGCACAGACTCACCCGTAGAAGAGTTCCAGTACATACGGGTAGGACACACAATAAACACATAATTGTTATTGACTGGAATTGGCTGTCTTAATAAATTAATTGCTGTCATTTGCAACTTTCAGGGAAGATTCTCACAGACCTATTTTCAGCATTTGAAATATTTGCTGTCCCCTGGTTTTAGGAGATCTGCTTATGTGACTCTCCGGTGGTGATGGCACTGGTTGATGGCCCGACAGGAGAGAATGATCACATGATTTGTGTGGCCTACAGACATCAGTTTGACTTGATCAACGAGAGCACTGGAGATGCCTACAGACTACATCATGTAGATTCCAACCGGGTGAGAAACACATACGCCAGTGCAGATATACTTTACTATTCAAATGTTTTAAAGTCAGACATTTATGACTAATTTTATTTAGACAAAATTTTAAAAAGCAATTGACAATCTTGACAAATTGACAATTGCATTTATTTCAGAAATTATGCACTTGATTATTATCATTTTTTTAATTACAGCATTGATTTACAACATTACATATCTAATAAAGGCTGTTATGATAAACGTTTTATTCATCAACATTTTCAACAATGGTAAAGTGAAGAAATGTTTCTTGAGAAATGATTTGTGGGGATCATGTGACGCTAATAACTGGAGAAATGGTCATAATATTATTTTTACTTATTTTGATCTATTGAGAGCATAACAGACTTGCTAGCCTCAAACTGAAACAGCCTCGAACAGTAATGTGCACATTACTAATACATCCTTTCCTATATGTACAACATTTACTGTAAAAATAGGGAATTCCAGTAACACTTGTAATAAAGCAAAAAAATAATAAAATAAAATAAATGCCAGGGCGTCACTGTGGCACAATGGGTAGCATGATTGCCTCACAGCAAGAAGGTCACTGGTTCGAGCCTCGGCTGGGTCAGTTGGCGTGTCTGTGTGGAGTCTGCATGTTCTTCCTGTGTTCGCACAAGGAACCCCCACAAGTCCAAATACATGTGGTACAGGTGAATTGGTCAAGCTAAAGTGTCCGTTGTGTGTTTGTGTCAATAAGTATGTATGGATGTTTCCCAGTGATGGGTTGCAGCTGTAAGGGCACCTGCCGAGTAAAACATATGCTGGATAAGCTGATTAATAAAGGGACTAAAGGCTGCTTTATACTTCTGCGTCAAGCGCACGCATATGATCCAGCGCTCATTGTGGACGCCACCGATGCTGACACGCAAAAAATGTAACTAAACGTTGCAACAACACGTAGTGCAAGCTCTATGATTGTTCAGCTAGATAGTGCTGACGAGTGTGGGCGGAGGTGAGAGCCACGCGAGCCCTATGGAGCGAGTGTTTACAAGTGTTGAGTCTCATGAATGAGCTCTAAATAGAAAATGTTGTTTTGTGTTTACCTTATGAATAAAGTTGTTGCACGTCTGCTGATTCCCACCTCAAAATGAGCAAGTTTGAGCCACTTGTACATTAAGGTAGCGATCCGAAAAACAAAACACCAGCGAAGAAACTCGACATAGAGGAACATAAAAACCTCACTGCCAGCTAGCGTTTCAGAAATGCTATTGCAGAGCAACAGAAACAGTGCGCAGAAGTATGAATGCACGACAATGCGCATTGCATGCGCCGTGGGTCACGCCAATCACTCGACGCAGAAGTGTAAACTAGGCTTAAGCCGAAAAGTAAATTAATGAATGAATGAAAATAAATGCCACTGCGTTTTGGCTTAAAAGACTTCTTCCGCGCACAAAAACATATCACCATTTGATTTATTTCATTTAAAAAATGTTTTCCTTTTACAACAAGTGTTGTTGGAGTTCCCTATTTTTACTATATTTTGTCTCTACTGCATTTTGTCCATGCACATTATATGGTGGTTGAGTGCTCAAATTAATCCCTTACTAAATTTTTTTTTGTATTACCACTGTATTGTATTTGCTCATTTACACGAAAAACTATTATTGACATGGACTCTTCACTTTTCCCCAGGTCAACTTTGTTGCTGCCATAGACGTTTATGAAGATGGAGAGGCTGGACTTCTTCTTTGCTATAACAGTTAGTGTCTATTAAAACATCAGTGATTGATTTCATGTGTGTAGCCACACCCTCTAATGCTGCATTTGCTTTTAAACAGATATCTGCGTCTATAAGAAGGTGTGTCCGTTTAATGGAGCCACACCCATGATTCAGCCCAACACTTCAGACTTTCATTTTAGCTGGAACCAAATGCCTAATGCTACTGGTCAGTACTTTTTACGACTTACAGCCCAGTATTACTAATACTTCTTAATAACAGTTGTCCTGCATTTACACTAGAGGAAATAACCGATATATTTTCCTTTTATGTCACTTCTTGTGTTACAGTGTGTGCATTCCCATATATACTCGCATTCACCACAGACTCCATAGAGATCCGGCTAGTCGTTAATGGAAACCTAGTTTATACAGCTGTTGTTCCAGAATTGCAGTTGACTGCATCAAGAGTAAGTGTTCCAGCAATACCTTTTATGTGCCTTATACAGATGCACTGGCTGTCAACAAGGACTTAGAAATTACATTTTTATTTATAAGTCTTAGACTATATGCTATAAAGTGTGCAAATGAACCATTTTCAGATCTTACTGTGTGTGATTTAATTGCTAGATATATGACAATGGCTACGTTTCTATTCACCTATTTTATGCGCATTTTGGATATATGCGCATAACTGAGAAGAATAAACTTTTTATTCAATAAAAAAAGATCCGCATAAACTCTGATGGAAACACTTTTACCAAACAAATTCCAGTATGCGCATTAAAAAAAGGTCATGTGATTTTGTCATAAGAGATCATGTGATGATAAAAAAGTGTGTGAATGAAAAAAACCAGCAGGCTGAGCACATTGTAAAACATCTAAAATGTTGCTTTGGCCATTCTAAAACGCCTTAACTATCTCAGTATTAGTGTTATTATATTATTAATGACCTCCAGAATCAAGAGCATCTGTGCTTCGTGTTTCACGCCTACAAACGCCACTGCATGTCAGGATTGCCTTCTGAGGTGCAAGTTATTTATTAAATAAAGTGAAGATTGACACAGCTTCTCCTACCGCAGCAAACTCAGTTTTTACTGTTGATATTTGGTGGCAGTTAATCAAGAAGTGTCAATTTTTTTCTCTTTGAATCGTCTGATGTAAACGCTGCTTTATTCGCACATTTTTTCCCTGCAAGAATCCAGTTTTATGCATAAAGTTAACTCACATTTTTGGATGCAAAAATAGCTACTGTCTCATACAGCATCATATATCATTTTTGTACTCATTTTTTTTTTAAATATAATTAAATTCAAGTTTATTTGTATAGTGCTTTTCACAATAATTATTATTTCAAAGCAGTTTTGGAAAACGTGCTTGTCATTAAGAGTGTACAGATTGTTATATTTTTGAGGGAGGTTTCTTATGCTCACTAGGAGAGCATTCAGGTGATACAAACACAGTAAACATTAATATTGTTAAGTATTTGCTATTATTAATATTATTTACTGTTATTACCCTAATGTTATCCTTTGATGGTAAACCTTTTAATATTTATGTTGAAAAGTCAGTGCTGCTTAATATATTTATAGAAAGTGTTATTTTTTAGAACTGAATAGAAAGTTTATTATTTTATTATTAAAACATTATTTATTATTAAAATAATTAGCAAAATAATCATAAATGAACAGTACTAAATGTATTCATGATATTGTTATCCCTTTTATATGATTGATTTTTTTTTGTATGACTTTTATACATTCTATTAAACAAAGCAGGATTCTCACTGATTTGATCTTGTCATCTCTTCCTCTCTTTGTTTCTGTAGTCTGATATCTATTTCATCTCCTCAGCGCCTATAAACTCTGCCTCTAACTGTAGCTCCAGAGACACTAGTTCCCAGAGTTCCCCTCAGACACCCACCGGCTATGAGATGCCTGTCTTCCCTTCACCGCTTGGAGATGGTATGCACATTTATACATCTGTTACTAAACTCAATTGACATAGTACTGAACTTCAAGGTGCAATAAGTGATTTCTGAGAAGCTTGGTTGAAAACTGAAATCAACACCCAAACAAAAACAACACCCTGGTGGAAATGGATCGGACCAATCAGACACTCTTATAGCAAATCAGCAATAGGGGCATGTCTGTTCATGATAGGGGAAGAAAAGAAAGTGAGGGAGTACACTCTCAGAAATAAAGGTACGCGAGCTGTCACTGGGGTGGTACTTTTACATAAGGTACACATTTGTACTTTAAAGGCTCCTTATTGGTACCACAAAAGTATATTTTAGTAGCAAAAAAAATTAAGAGGAACACTTTTGTACTTTTTAGGTACTAGTATGTACCCTTGAGGTATTAATAGGGACCTTTAGGTACAAACTTGTACCTTTTAAAAAAGGTACCAACCCAATGACAGCTCGCATATCTTAATTTCTGAGAGTGTAGGAGATTAATTAAGAGATGGCTGGGTGACATTACAAAAGAGGAAAAGGTCAGATTAATATAACTTGTTGGAAAATGATTACAATCATTTAAGATGTTGGTTGGTTTCTGCATATTGCTATTTCACAGATCCTACATACAGTGTAGTTATAATATTAGATATAGAAAATATGGCTAATATTAAAACTATACCATAGCAACTTCACTGCATTTTAAGATCACACTTTACTTAGATGGTCCGTTTGTTGAATTTAAGTTACATTGTGTCAACATCCCAACTAATTCTCAACAGATTATAAGTAGACTGTTAGGGTTTGGGTTAGGGTTGGGGTTAGGGTTAGTGTAAGTTTACGTGTACTTGCCTAGTTTCTTATAGTCAGTTAAATGTCTGTTTAGCAGCAGTATCAACAGATATTATGCAGACAGTCTACTAATACTCAAATGGACCATCAAAATAAAGTGTTACCCATGAAGCTTTGCCTGATGACAGGTTTGGACTATACAATAGCTTTATTTTCACACAAGCAGTAGTGATTTGCATATGACAATGGCTTCCAGGGTGCAACGGTCCATCATTTTATATTAAAAGCCTAAAAGTGGACAATAACTGCTACAGAAAAAAAGTGTTTTTTTTCCAAATGCAGCAGAAGTCAGTTGCTAGTTCCACCTTCTTGATGACATCAAACATGTTGTTAATGACTGCAAGTGATTGGTTGTGTTGCCTGACATGCTTATTGTAACCAACAAAAATTTGGTTGTCAAAAATATAGTATAACTTGAAACGGACTAATCACAGCTGAAAAAAATATTGTCTTGTCTGAACCTGGTATATTTGCATATAGTCTTGGATCATCTTTGACTGATGAATTCTACTATTACCATCAGCAATAGCTATGTTTCCATCCACCTATTTTTATACACATTTTGGATATCCACATAAAAAAATGGTTGATGAAAACACCAAGATGCACACAAGTTTTGAAAATGCGCAAAAAAATGTATGCGCATAACTGAGTCGGATAAACTTTCTCGATAAGAAAAGAAACTAAGATGAAAACACTTTTACGGAACAAATCGCAGTATGCACATTAAAAAATTTCATGTGGTTTTGTTATAAGAGATCATTTGATGATAAAAATGATTAACATTACATCAGCAGGCTGAGCACATTGTAAAACATCTGAAATGTAGTTTTGGTCATTCTAAAATGCCTTAACCATTTCAGTATTAGTGTTACTATATTATTAATTACCTCCCAAAGTACCTGAATAACCTCCATTACCTGGCACCAGTTAATCAGGAAGCGACGATTTAGTTCTCTTTGACTCATTAGATGGAAATGCTGCTTTATTCGCAAGTTTTTTTATCTGATATTCCTGTTTTGCGCATAAATTTAATTAGCATCTTTAGATGGAAACTTAGCTAGTGATAAAAACATACACTTTTGCTCTCTTGATACACCAGCGGTTGTCATTTCCTGTGTTGACAGCAATAAATAAAGGGGTATGATTGTTTGGTGTTGATTTTCATTCATTAATGTTTCTTAGAAATTGATTAATGCACCTTTAAAATGCCATGAGTGTTTATACTTAGGATTAGAGACCGTGACACTCGGTGAATTCACCCATTGCTTCAAAAAGCCAGTTCACACTGCATCCAACAAAGTCAACCAATATGAAGTTTGTCAGATTTTGTTGAATCAGTTTATTATCCTAGTTGTTGCCCGTTGTTGTTTTCACAAATTAAACATGTTTGAATCGCCATTAATCAAATCATGTAATATCTGAGAAAAGACATACTATAATCTACTCAATGCCTACATTTGGTCTATGCAATGTGAATTGGCCTTAAAGGCACCCAAAATGTTTATTTTTTTTTATTTATTAATTTTTTTTACAATCACTCTCCCTTCGCTGCTTCCAAACTCAATTGAGTTTCTTCTGCTGAACAAAAGATATTTGGAAGAATACTGGAAAGAGTTCAGATGCAAAAAAAAGTGCCATCAGAATTTTTCTTCTAAAATGAGTGTTATCCCATCGGTCCTACACCACCTAACCCACTCTGAGCTGGGATTAAACCGGCACCTTTCGCATGGGAGTCAGTTGCTCTACCAAGCAGGCTAAAGACCATGGCCTTGAGCGTCTGTCGTTAGAGCACCTTTAGAGGTCAGTGGAGTGAGGTTTACCTGCATAGCACTACTAGCTGGCTTCTGCTACACTCACCTTCCTAAACCTCACTCCCATCTGGGTCAAGGCACCAATGTAACCTCGCTGGTCCTACACCATCCAACTGCAGAAAGTCACCGGGTCGATTCCAGCTCAGAGCGGGTTGGGTGCAGTAGGGCTGGCAGGGTTACATGAGCATTCTTCTCAGGCTATTTAGTGTAGGTTCAGCTATTTTACGTTTCTGGCAAAGAATAAGCTCTTTTTATTGCATTTAATATGAAAAAACTGAATACACATCGGAGGCCGAGAAACATGCTTATTTTAGTAGAAAATATCAGACAGCTCTAACATGTTTTTTGCATCTGAACTATTCATTTTTCCCCTATGAATGAAGTCAAAGGCTACATGTTGCCTGCATTCTTCAAAATATCTCTTTTTAGGTTCAACCTAAGAAAAACTCAAAAGTTTTATAAAGTTTGAGTGTGAGTAAATAGTGAACTATCACTTTGAATATATCTTGCTTTTTATAAAATAGTGCGCTGTGGACACACAGGTTGCCTCCCTGTCTTTTTGTATTGTGTTACGGTGCATTTGTCTTTTAATCTGTGCGTGGGTTGGGTTGATCTATTGCTCTTTTCCATCCCTGGTCCAGATTGTATTCGGATCCCCTACGGCACCAAGCTTTCCCTCTACATGTCTAAAGACTCTGAAGGTACTGCAGTAAGGCACTTCCGCTGCCTACATTTCCCATGCTGCCTCACTAATGCACGTTACCACGGAGACTCACCCTGTCTATTATTCAATTAACAGACGCATGCAGACCGTGTTAAGTGAGATACGCAGCTAACACAATGTGTCCCTTCCTTCTTGCAGTCTCACAGAAAGACTTAAAGACTGACTGAGAAATGATGGCATGAGGAGAGAAAAGAGAGAGAGTGTGAAGTGAACAAGATAGAGAGGTGGGAGAGGAAATCAATAGACAGAGAGAGACGGATACATAGAGACAGACCGAGACGCATGAACAGACGCTTTAGGGAAATGGGACACATTTGCTGCAGCATGAGTTACAGATTGCTGTGTCACCATGGATACTTTTGTCAGAGCCCCTCTTCATACAAACACACACACTCTGAACGGCCCTCCAGAGCCTGGCACTTTTCGTCTACACACACAGTCTGAAGAGGGCCGTCAAGGGGCTGTGACAAAATCCACGTCCTGGTGCTTTTATATTTCCAGCCTGTGGCTGCCATTTTTGCAACATGGGAAATAGACTGAAAAAATGCCATTACTCATTTCAAAGTTCACATTGATTGTTCATACTGAAATAAAAGGATTGTGGTATGTATATCTGAGTAATGTGACACTTTACAGTAAGGATGTGAATGAACATAACTTTTAGGAATTATCTGCTATTGCATGTGTTACTCCAATTTCTACAAGCATAACTAAAGCAAAAGTATATTTAATAAGTGTACCTAACATATTAACTGATTTCACATGATTTAATACTTATTGTAAAGTGTTACCAATTCTATTTGCATGTTTTGTTTTGTATCAGTTGGCTTAATAAATATATACATTATGGTTTACATACACTACTGTTCAAAAGTTTAGTCGATACATTTGGGTTTTTGAAAAGAGGTCTCTTATTCTCACCAAGGGTGCATTTATTTAAACAAAAATAAAATTAAAATGAATTTTAAAAAATAAAATAATTTTTTTTTTTTGAGTATTCAGTTAAATTCTAGATTTTTAATTTCTCCTTTGACCTGTTTAATGCATCTTTGCTGAAAAAAGTATCAACTTCTTTCAAAAAAATAGACCTTGCTGACACCAAACTTGGGAAAAGTGGTGTGTGTATTAAATGTTTTGATATATTATACTGTCCCATGGTGCAAAGATGTCTGTGGAATACTTAGTGATTCCACACACGCATGGGTTTATTACAAAATAGTTCTGTGTTTGATTATGGCTCTCTAATTATTCTAAATTAACTTAACGAAGAAGCATCCTTCCTCGGACGGAAATCTGTCTATGCTTTCACCACCTCTGTGTATGCTTTACGTTGCGTCTCTAACCACAACCTCGCTCTTACCTAACAAGATCCTTGTTTGTTTCTATTAAATGTTTGTGTGATATATTAACAACAAATAATCTTACAATACTCCAGACAGCAGTTACTCTTGTGTACTAGTATGGCTAGTATACTGTTGAAGTCAGAATTATTATCCCTCCTGAATTATTAGCCCCCTGTTAATTTTTTCTGTTTAATGGAGAGATTTTTCTAACCACATTCTAAACAATAGTTTTAATAACTCATTTCTAATATCTGATTTAATTTATTTTTGCCATGATGACAGTACATAACATTTGACTAGATACTTTTCAAGACACTAGCATTCAGCTTAAAGTGTCATATAAAAAGGCTTAACTAGGTTAATTAGGTCAACTATAGGGAGGTTAGGGCGATTAGGCAAGTCATTGTAAAATGATATTTTGTTCTGTAGAATATAAAAATTAAAATCGCTAGAGGAGGATAATAATATTTACCTTAAAATAATTTTTTTAAAAATTAAAACTGCTTTTATTCTAACCTAAATAAAACAAAAAAGACTTTCTTCAGAAGAAAAAATATTATCAGACATACTGTGAAAATTTCCTTGCTCTGTTAAACATCATTTGAGAAATATTTGAAAAAAGGAGAACTAATAATTTTGACTTCAACTGTACATAAAAATGCATAACAAATAAAATAGCATGTACATTATTTATTGTTTAACTTACCCAGTTTAGTAGTTTTTTAAGCTCTATGCCAAGTGCTTTAGATTTTGTATTGTGTTTCATTATTGTAAAGCTGACAACATATGTACATTTATGCCATTGTTTATTCTTTTATAGTTGAGACACCTTAACAGTTGCTCTCACTTCTCCCAATACTCCCAAAACCAAGTGATTTTTACACTTGTGCATTAAAATAAGCTGACAGTATTGCAAGTACTGATTAGGTAAATTTCCTGTTAAACACCTGCATTTCCCATATATGTTCTGAGAAACAATATTGGATCATGCTTTAAAAACGTTCAGTCATTCTATTAGTTGTCTATGTGATGTCAAGTCAATGTTTTACAAGTCAAGCAGATGGAAAAGGGTGTCTGCATTGTAAATGTGGGGTGCTGTGCATTTATCCATATTGTAAAAACAACTTTTGTAGGCGCCAATGGTGTAGTGGTTAGTGCGTTGACACATGCACTCTGGTGCTCACGGCGACCCGAGTTTGATTCCTGCCTCGATGTCCTATGTCTATCCTTCCTCTATCTCTGCTTTCCACACATTTCTGTCAATATTCTCGCAGATTTGTTTTGATGCATGTTCCTACTGATTAGATTTTCCTTTATGCTGACACTCAGAATACCCCAAATCTGGCTCCCCACAAAAAAAAAATTGGATCAATTACAGGTTCTGAATGTCAATTTCGATTAATCGACCAGCCATAACAATAGGTTATTGTTAGGTTGGGTTTAGAGTTGTGGTAGGTGTAGCTGCTAATAAAACACAATAGACTGGACTTCATGTCAAACAAGACACTAAATAATTCAATCAATGAAAACTCCGGAAGGTTTGTACAACCCACTTAGAGCTAGCTCCAACCCCGTTTATACCCTTCTCCAAAAAAGCAGCTATACAAGTCTGTGAATAAATAGCTCAGCCAGAGTCATCAGATCAAGTCTGAGTCATAAGTAATTGCGATGAAGACTAAAAACAGACCCCAGTCTGACTCAAGTCCAAGTCATGAGCCCGCACTTGCAGAGGAAAGATATTTTATAAATAACAGTCTCCAAAACAAACAATGATACATTTCATACAAGTAATTTGACTCTGAAAACTGCAGTTTGACAGCAAGTCAATAAGAAAATTGTTGATCTTCATTTACAAACAATGACACAATATTACAATATAACTTTTTCAGCATTTTTAGCCAACGTTAGTAACTTGCTTACTGCAGTTATATTAAACTGCATTTTCAGTTTTTCCACAAGTGCAGGCTTAATATAGGCTTAACTGTGGGTCGATATATTTGTTTTCATTGGAGCTAATTGGGCTAATTACAGTATGTGGATCCAGCAGTGTGTGCACTTCGGTATGCGTGTCTTTAAACACAAGAGGATGTATGTTGTTTTCACCTTATTCTGCACTGAGTATTAGATATTGGCATGTCTAAAAGCATCTCTGCACCAAGACTGACCATTAGCGCTGTAACAGTTTGTTTATTCCATCATCTAATTCTTTAGTCTTCTCTCTCTTGTTTTCTGCCCTTATCCAACCATCCCTTCCTTTCCTCAAGGTGAGACTCAATCAAAACACATCTATAAGATCCCTCTGAGTAACCTAGTTGGACGGAGCATAGAAAGGCCCCTCAAGTCTCCTCTGGTCAATAAAGTGCTCACGGCACCGGCCCCCAGCATGACCGGCCCTGCGCCCATGATCGGCAGCACCACCTCCCTCTCGCTGTCTCGCATGGAGATCAAAGAAATTGCCAGCCGCACACGAAAAGAGCTGCTGGGTGAGTGTCTGTGTTTGTGCACTCTTCAACTGAATGCTATCATTTATGAGTGTGTGGCGCAGTGGGATGCTGGCAAGAAATGGACCGCGGAGGAAATCTAAAACTTCACAAGTGCTGCTGGAGATTTGTTTTTTGGGGTTGGACATTTAATTTCCTAAAGGATTTTCATGATGGATTATAATTGTTTTAAAGTAGTCATGAAATAAAACTGCATGACCATATTACTAGTATTAAAGTGAATGATTTATCAGAGCAATTCAATCCACAGAAAAAAATGGTCTTGAAAATATTGTATCAAAATCTGAGAATCATGGATGGAAATCCCCTTTTTGCTAAAGGGCTTTATAATGGGGTTAAGTCAATAAATAAAATAAGCCCTAGTAAACATTGACAATATTTCATTGACTCGCACCCCAACTGTTCTTTATTTGCTTATTATTAGAAACATATATTTTATAAAATACACAAAACAGCTTAAAAATCTATGATTTAGATCAGGGGTTCCCCAACTTTTTAGCCTGTGACCCCCAAAACAACAATCTCAGTGACTCACGACCCCCATTTTTCAAGGTGGTTATACTGTAAATATATAAATGTTCCAGACACAACTATAGGCATATATAAATATGATCATATTGACAACACAAAAATGAATCAGTCTAATAACCATATAATGTTTTTTTTATATTCATCTATTAATTTAATTACATTTTAAGATAAAAATTAATGGCTGATAGCTGATTTTTATTTGTATGTTGTTCTTTAACGCAACAATTAACTATCCTCTGTGGGTTATGAATAAAATATGGTGATTCAAATAGTTTAATAAAATTTATTTGAGTTTTGGAAATCACCAAGCGACCCCTTGTCATTGTCACGCGACGCCCCAGGGGGTCCCGACCCCCACTTTGAGAACCTCTGATTTAGATAGAGGAATAATCAAGTTGTTTTGTGCAGAAATTATTTTCTTAGAAATGGAAAACCCCAATATACTGCACTCAGTGAAATGAACTGCACTGACTCTCTCACAAGAAATTAATAAAATTCATTTAATTGTTGTTTGCTGCAATATTATCTAGATGCATCTGGTGTATAGTATCTGGTGGTTCAAAGAGAAAATTTATTTATATGAACTTTTTAGATGCAAACACGTACATGCTCAATATTCGACTTTTTTAAATAAAAAAAGGATGATAATTTATGCAGTCAAGCATGTGTTTTGATTACTAGTATGCCAGTGATTGATACCTTTACCAATATCAAAATGCTTTTTTGATGCAAAATTAATTTATACAGTTATTCCTTAAGCGGATTAAAAAAAACTTGAGGAAGCCTAGACTTCTATAATAAAGAGAGTCTTGTCTAAATGTAGAACTAAATACATTGATATGCATTGAAATACATGATAAATAGTCTTGACACATGAAAGTGTAAAGCCTGCAGCTCACAACAAACGTGGGAAGTTTGTGCGTGTCATATTTAACAAACCATTTACTGCTAATTTGATGTAATTTTGCTCACATGGATAATTGAATATTAATCAGATGATGTCATTACGCTGCTGTGTCATCAGCCAATCGTTGCATTGCTGATCATGATTTTGAGGATCCATAGATCTGTCTTTTACAACACACACAGCGATCTCAGATCAGTTAATCCAAACATTTTAATCTGATTCGTGAACTTGTTTGAACAACCAAATTAGCAAAAGATCAGTTATCAAGATGAACAGATCCAGGATATGCCAAATCATCTTAGATCATTTAAGCGAGGTACAAAGAACAGACCCCAGTTCATCCATACATCTTAAAACTGATTTGTAAACTTGTTTGCAGAACCAAATTAGCCAAAGGTCATTTATCAAGATTAGAAGATCCAGGACCCGCCAAATCATCTTGGATCATTTAAGTGAGATATGAAAAAAGGACCCCTGATCTTAACCAGATTGGATTTGTTTAGTTTTGTCAACCCAAAAATACTCTGCAATCCAGAGTTTAATCAACTTGTTTTGTGCAACAGGCCTCTGAGTTAGAATGTACGCCTAGGGTTAATGATCAATGTTAAATATAAGACAACCCAAAGGTAATTCTGACTAATAAACACCTTTGAGTGATCATTGTTCTGGTTTCACTGATAGGTTTACATAATCAGTGGGTCTGTTCAAAAACTCAAGATTTCTTTCCTGATTCGTTTCTCATTTTAAGGAGCTCAGACAGAAGAACAACACTCTAAACAGCAACATCAGTCATAGGAATACACTAAAGTCGAGTAGCAGAGCTGTATTCACACCTTACCAATCGTTGGCAGAAAGATTTTAAATATTCAGATGGGGTCACGCTGGATGAGAAGCCCACCTTGTCATGTTTACCATCACTCAACCTTTTTGAACTTTTTTTGCCCTCAAACGAAAAACACCCCCAACTCAGAACCATTTATTAATAATCTTTTAATCGTGTGTGATAGAAATGATATAATGCTTTGAACACTTGATCTGTAACTCTTGTTCTGCAGTCTAGCACAGATTTTTCAATATGAAGTGTTGGAGTGAGACATCCTGATCACACATTAGATAAGCTGCTAGATTTACTAGACTACCACACTTCACACCCCACAAGCACACACACACACGCAAATGGCTGAATGACTCTTGGAAAACACTACAGCACCTCCTACAGGTGCATGTTAAATGTCATTTTAAAATATCTGTTAAAGCATTTCCTATACAGAATCATGATATGTTGAGTGTCTAAGTAGTCTGTGCACTCTGTATCTGCTGTAGGTTTGACTGAGGAGCCCAGCAGTAAAGCAGATGGCAACTCAGTGAAACAGAGAAGAATGAGCAAGAAAAACAAAGAGGAAGAGCAGAAGAGAACAGCAGAGATCAGCATCGCCGAGCAGTAAGTCTTGCTGTGTGTGTGTGTGTGTGTGTGTGTGTGTGTGTTTAAATGAACAACAAATTCCACTGTTCTATGTGGACAGACCTTATGATTTTAAACATTTCTCAAGTAACATCTTACAGATATGATGTTTTTTTTTCTCCGATTTCTTTTTAACGGAGAAGATTTTTTAAACACATTTCTAAACATAAGTTTTAATAACTCATTTCTAATAACTGATTTATTTTATCTTTGCCATGATGACAGTAAATAATATCTGACTAGATGTTTTTAAGACACTTCTATACAGCTTAAAGTGACATTTACAGGCTTAACTAGGTTAATTAGGCTAACTAGGCAGGATAGGGTAATTAGGCAAGTTATTGTATAATGACAGTTTGTTCTGTAGAATATCAAAAAATACATAGCTTAAAGGGGCTAATAATTTTGACCCTAAAATGTGTTTTTTTTTTTTTATTAAAAACTACTTTTATTCTAACCAAAATAAAACAAATAAGACCTTCTCCAGAAGAAAAAAATATTATCAGACATACTGTGAAAACTTCCCTGCTCTGCTAAACATCATTTGGGAAATATATATATAAAAAAAAAGAAAACAAAATTCAAAAGGGTACTAATAATTCTGACTTCAACTGTACATTCCAAGTAACTAACTAAATAAAATTAAATTTCAATATGAAAAAATAAATATGTAAACATAAAACTATAAACAAAATCAATTCTTGTGTATATATTGAAACCAAGTGATCACTTTTTGGTGTAAATATTAAGCAACTGGCATAGGAGTCCTTCTCAAGCCACGGTCATTGCACTTTTTGACCCATAGACTTCCATTCATACGCCTGCCAAGTTTTGCAGTTCGCTGCATTGCAAATATCAAGCACATCACATGACTGCATAAGACCTTTCAAGGATCAAAACATGACAACACTGGACAGAAATTTCAAATATTGATCAATGGCTTGCTTTTTTAATGTCTATACTTTATGTGTATTTGATAGACTGTACAGGTATGTTGCTTATGTATTGTACATGCATAGCTTATGTCTGCATGATAGAAGCAAATCCAGCATGATGTGTACTGACTATAAGAAATTTTCTCCAATCAGAGTGGGCATGGAGTCTGTAGATGGAGAAACTGACATCCAGCAGCTCTGTCCATCTGGCTCAGAGGTGGAGGTGCGAGATGACAGTCCACCCACAGCCAACCCTTTCACCTTCTCCACATCGTTTGAGGATGATATTTTGGACCTTAAGTGATGACAATCACAGTCTGTGGATTAAAATGCGCCTCTCACCTTATTCATCTTCCTACCTTTTACTTTATATCACTCTTCTCATTGTGTTACGTCCTTCTCCCGCAGTCTGTCCACTCATCTGTGTGCAAATCAGTCCCCAGAGTTTACAGTGTGGCGATGTCAAAATTCACTCCTGGTGGATGGATGCATGTGTGTGTGCGTATGATCCTGTTTATTGGAAAGATAGAAATACAACTAATTATTAGCGACCATTTCAGAATTCTGCTTAGAGTAAAAACAAAACTGACCAAAAATGCTGAAAATGCCGAAGAATCTGAATTCTGTTTGATTTCGTTTCTATTATGGATTAGACACATTCTCCTTCCGCTTTAGGACAAATTTGTAGCTTTGTAGCAAACTTGTAGCCATATGAACAGAAATAGGACATTTAAACAATAAACTGGCTTTAAATGGTTTGAGCCAAGTTTTAAGGTCAAGGCAAAATATTACTTTTCTCTCCACGACCTGAATGTAAAATCGACGCTCGTTACATTTTTTAATTCCTTATTTTGTGTTTTTAAATGTTTTCTATGTTTGTGATTTGTACATTGTGTGATTATTTCAAAGTTGTAAAAAACTCTATATGCATCACGAACCAGGTGCACATGAACATACAAATGTAAACATACAAATATATATATAAATATATATACATACACCTTTCTAGTTCTACTGTATTATGAAGAAATAAAACTCACTTCTTGTGTATATCAATGTTACGGTGTAACCTGCCTTCACTCTCACCACGCTTTTTAACCCTGACATGCAAACTTTTGGCAGAAAGGCAGGAGTCTCCCACAAGTGCCATTTTCTACTGCACCCATCAACCAGTAGATCGCCCCCTATCAGACAGACCATGGATTGCATATGTCATGAGGCAGACGTCAACTAAATCCATTACAGAACATGTTTTGTTTTGTTTTTCACCGCATCTGCTGCTGTTTACTATGCGTACAGTATAAGCTTTAATCCATCAACATCCACATTCACGGGCACACATTCTTAAAGTGCTGTTGCTCCTTGAAAAGGGCTCTGGATCACCTGCATGCCTCCCCTCCATCCCACAACAAAATAAAAGGGATTTGATATATTAATGGTTTAGAATTAGAAAGCAGTATCTTCTCATAGATTTGGTACAAACTAACAGAATTCTTTAAGGTTTTAAGTCAGGGTCACTTAGATTAGATCTCTCACTCTAGATTACATAGCAAAAAACTCTTTATCAGTGTCTTTGTCTTGTTTTCTCATAGAACTTAAAATTAAGATAAATAAATTTGAGAAATTAATACTTTTTTGAAAACCTCATTAAACCTATTTTGCTTAAAGAAACACTGAAAGTTTCATGGAATATTAAAAGTAAACAGTTGAGTTTTAGCATTTTTTAATCCATTCAGCCGATCTCTGGGTTTGGCAGGAGCATTTTTAGCTTAGCTTATCATAGATCATTAAATCAGATTAGAGTTTAGCATCTCGCTTAAAAAAAAGTTTTGATAAATTTCTTATTTAATGGCAGATAAGGGCACATGCAGCACTGTTACTTACTGTAGTTATCTAGCTGGGGATTCTTTTCAGGTGCTGCATAATATTGAGCCAGCTGCAGCCATGCAACAGCAGCAAAGTTCCTTGATTATTACGCCAGAATGACTGTATAGTCATCCTCGCCATATCAGCCTAGATAATAGTGACTTTTATTACAATTTTAGTCTTAGTACATGATGTAAACACAGAGGAGTCAATCTTTAAATAGGAAAATTATCAAAACTCTACTGATTGTTTTGAGTGTGATGCTAATGGTTCCATCTGATTCAATGATCTGTGCTAAGCCAAGTTAAAAGTGCTCCCAGCAGACCCAAGTATATCTGTCTGCAGACTGCAAGACGGGGGCATAAGATGTAGGGGCGTAATTTGTGGTAAGTTAGAGGCGTAACTTGCAGTTATCGAGATCCCATAGAACCATGAAAGATGTCACAACGAGATGTTGTTGGCTAGATGGTGGACATACTTACCAGAGTACATTTTCAACAAATATTTTCGTGAGTTTTCTCCAAATATATCCACAACAAATTCCTTTGATATATTATAATATTAATTCATTTAGCAACTCCACTCAGTTATTTCTTCATTCGTTTTGTCATGACAATTAGCCTACTCGGGTCGCCCCCTGTGGTTGCAAACAACAGAATGACAAGCGTGTCAAGTATAAAAAGCTGCTGCATGCTAAAAACTGTGATGGTTGGGTTAAGGTTTAGGGAAGGTGTAGACGTTAATAATGATGATGGTTGGGTTTAGGGTTGTGGTAGGTCTAGATGGTTAGGTTTAGGTGTGGAGTGGGTGGTGGCTTTAATAACTATGTATGGTTGTTGCTAGATTAGATATGTTTGCGGCCGGAAGTAAATGAGAATTATTTCTATTATTTATTAAATTTCCCATTTATTGTATTTTATTAACGTCTACCCCCACCCCAACCCTAAACCCAACCGTCACAGTAAGGTAAAAACAGAAGTTGTATTGGGTCTTGGCTTTAATAACTATGTACGGTTGTTGCTAGATTGGATACATTTGCGGCCGGAAAAAAATACTAAATTACCCAATAAATTGTATTTTTTAATGCCTACTCCCACCCCAACCCTAAACCTAACCGTCACAGTACTGTAAAAATATTAATTATTGTTATACAGTGTCATGAAAAAATGCTGCTATATAAATGTGCATATTGCGCATATCCGATAGTTGACATGGCTCCATAACTTCATGTTACGCCTCTAACGTACTAAAAGTTACACCCCTAAGGCCCCTTGATGTTATGCCCCTGTCTTGCAGTCCGCAGACAGACCCTACTTAGCAGACCCGGAGATTGGCTGAATGGATTTAAAAATTGTACAATTGTACAAGTATTTCTTTTAAAAAAGAGTTCCTTTAAAACTATCTATTTACCTAATCTATAATATATACATTATTTCCCAAACATATAATTTCAGGAAAAAAAAAAAACAGATGTTATGCTAAAACAGTGTTTTTTACATGGAAAACAATACAAAACCTTTGGGGGTTAAAAACAGTTTGCAGTGTAAAATGAGAAGAAGAATATAGATGTTTACAGTTCAAACTCAGAGATGTTAAAAACTGTCATCAAAGTGACACCAGAACACAAGAGCCTCAGGAACAGCACAAGAGGAGGTGTAAGTATTAAAGCGCTTCGCTGATTGCATGTCGCTTCACGCTAAACCTTTCTTCATCTCAGTGTAACTCACTCAACACTAGTAGCAGTCTGGACTAAAAAGGGAAAACTTGGGAATATTTTTGTAAATTAAAAGTTTTCAATATTATTTATTTGCCATTTGTTTTTTGATGAGAATAGATGTGCAAGAGATTGATGGAATATATTTTTTCTGTTGGCATACTGTCTGTTGTTGTCTTCCCCATCCCTCTGTTTACTCTCCTGATTGTTTTTTGCAGTGGTTTTGTATCTATATCAATATTAACTGTTTAGACTGTTGCAGAAAGTCTGTGATATCAGAAATTAAACAAAAACAAATAAAAAAAACACCAAGTGTCTTAAAATATTGTATTGCCATTGTTTTTAACGCCAAGTACTACTTGTAAATGTTTGTGTTTCAGATGTGGCCTCAAAATCTACTACTACTATTATTATTATTATAGCATTTATTTGAAAGTGCTGTAGCCCACTGCTGTAGTTATTATTGTTGATATGAAATAAATATTTATGAAATTTGAGCATGCAGTTTGTGTTTTAACAAGTGTAAGTAGATTGGAGTAAATGTTTAAACATTTAGATGATGTACTTACACTTATCTGTCATTTCTGACTACATTATTGCATTGTATACCATGTTAAGTGTGATTTAAAAAAAAAAGAAAAAGAAACAGTCAATATTATGATATATAACATGAAATGTAATGCTAGTTACCTAGACCAATTTAGGCAACAATTGGTTTTCAGCTTAAAGGCTAAAAAAATCTGGTCAGGTAGAGATTATGACAAAACAAAAAGCTAACGAGAGTTAAAACTTGAACTTTTTCCGTTGCAAGACTGACAGACAACACTGAGATTTACAGATAACAGGGAACTACATATTACACTTACCTTTACCTCCAGCTTCAGTGAGAGATACTTGACATTAAATCCAATCGTAGAACTCTACACAACGTGCACGTGGTTGAACGAAGGGGAAAGCTGCACCTAGACTAACCATATTACAAAAATAACTTTAGGCTTGCTTAAACTACTTGATAAGATCGATTTCAAATCAGGTATTAATGGCGATAAGCTTCTCTGAAGTTTTGAATCGATTTAGTTTCTCAAAACCGCATGCTGATGACATCTGCTGGTAAAACGGTGCAAACACAACAAAAACTCGGGCCTAAACACCAATGGCGCCTAAACAGTCAGCTGTTTCATCAAAGCAAGCACAATCTTTAAATTCAATTAACTCACCTTCATATTTTGTTAGGGCTTTGTTTGTTCTATGAACATATAAGCAGGCCAAAACTTAACTAATTAGTTTTCCTTTTAATTATACAAAATCTCCTTATATCATTATCAGAGTTCAGCTTAAGTATTACTTTTAACCACAGTATTACTTTGAAACTTAATTAGTCATTAAGCTACTACTAAAATGCATCTATCAACCATAAATATTGTAGCCTATAAAGGTGATCTTTAAAGGGGTGGTCCACAGTGTATTTTAAGTCTTTGTTGTGTTTATATGATGGGCATGCTTCATTTGTAGAAAATCAAGTTATTTTTTTTCATATATCTTATATACAGATTATATACAGCTACTCAGCTAACCTGAAAATGACAGTCATATTTCCTAGTTCCTTCAAGAGGCCTGTCCTCAAGAGGCTCTGATTGGTCAGTTAACATAATGTGCTGTGATTCACGGATCGTCTCCACATCACGTCCCTACAAGCACGGGCTTTTGCGCTGTGTAAACAGTAGCTGTTTGTACCTTGAGACAGAAAATGAAGAGCACATACATTCAAAACATAGGGTAAGTAATATAAAATGTTCAATATTTTTTGCAATTTCATTAGTTGAGATGTAGAACGCAGGGAAAGCGGCTGCATAGAGACACTGCATGTGCTGCTGAAGATTGTGAGTGTTTACAGAGGTTTGACTCATAAATATAAATTTGTAGCTAGATTGTTAGCGGTGCCAAACAGCATTTCCTGTTGTTTATGTCCTCACTACAACATACTCTAAATGCTAGAAACTATGCATGAAATAGATCAATTTTAACATATGAAAATACAGATTGTGGCTGACGATCTACAGCTTCTGCTATTATGGTTGGAGCTGCTCCTTCTTTAAGGAGATTTTAGCTGAATCGGGCACTGAATTGGGAGAGATTTTGGAAGATGTCCTTTGTCAAATGCTAGCTATGTATTTTTTTATAATTTTCAGGAGCATAATTAAAATTAAACTGTAAGCACTTCTTTTTTTTTTGTGTCGTGTCCTTTGGAAGCCCCAAAACAAAGGAAGCTTTCTCTACTAACAGCCTCTGGCCATGACCCTTCATTGCGTGTGGTATTCCTGTGATAATTGCGTCTGAAATGTTTGCGATCTTACTATCCTGAATGTATTTTTTGTAGTCCAAAGAAAACAAAGCTAACTCTGTAAAGAGATTCAGAGATGTTATTTGTTGACACAGCTACATTACACATCAACTAAAGTTTAAAATATGATATCATAGAGGACCACCCCTTTAAAGTGTGCTGCCTTAGGGCTGGGTTACTTACCATATCAACACAATATGGGGAAAACTGTGCCAAAATTCATATTCAAATATTTCAACATTTTATTTATATTTTTTTAAGTTTAAAGTGTTTCTTAAAATGACACAAATACACTATTTTAATCCCCATTAGTTACTAACCAGTTTTAAATTCCAGATGGGAAACGTAACATTTAAACCAGAACTTACTCATCAAAACTCTTGTATTCTATGACAGTAGCGAGATTTATTTTACAAATGTCTGAATGTGTTTCTTATGTTAGCTTGCACCCTATATTTGCTTGTGTTTTTCCTTTCATTCATTCTTTCTTTGACAAGCAAAGGCATGTTTCAGATGACTAGGTTTACATTCAGGCTCAAACACCCACACTCTCTAGCAAGATCTCCTCTGCTGCCCTCTGACATTTTTCCTGCCTTGCTTCTGCAATTAGTAGCAATTCTCTTTTCTCAATTAAGATTGAGCTGAACAATTGTGGCAGTGCTGAAGTCTGATTTTTTTAACATTAACATTCCTTTCTCATAAAGTTTTTTAAACCCGTCTATCTTTTCCTGTCAGTCTTTTTCCTGCCCTCGTTGAGCATAAATCAACAAAGGGGTCTGCTGTGTTATAATTGCCACAAAACTTGGCAGCAATTCATCCGCCTCTCTTGATTTCTTTCTCTCTCTTTGTCTATGTTTCTTGATCAGCTCTCATTTACAGTGTGTATTCAGCCCACTGCCCCTCATTTCCTGAAGCTGACAAAAGAAATCACACAGCAATGCAAAAAAAACGTTTAACATTCCTTTATTATAAAAAACTATAAACTGCACAAATTATAAAAAATACTATAAAAATAAGTTATACTTTAAAAACAGAAAATATACAATGATACTATAGAAAAAGTGCTGTCATTAAAATCAAAACATTAACTAAAGTTCCACAAACACACAGCTTTGCTATTTTCATGCAGTGTTCTTGAGGTCAAGGCAAGCACCCAACTATCCTCGAAATGCTGTAAGCTCAAAACCCACTGGACAAAGAGGAAGGACAGTGTTTATGCAATACCATTTGTTTAACACTACAATAAATGTGAAAGGCCTGGGCTCTCGAGGGCTTATAGTCTAATAACAGAGGAATTTTTACAAGCATGGAAAGTTATTGCGGAGCAGGCTCTGCACTGACCTCAGCAGAGACTACCAGTGCAAACTTTGCAGTACAAAAGTGAAAAGATGTTGGACACTGAAAGTCCATGCTATTCTGGTTAAACACCATACTGAATTTACCAGAGATGAAAATGAGTTTATGAGGGATAAAATGAGGGTGAGATCTCATTAGGAAGGATAGGTTCAATTGTTTAGTTATTGTAGTTCATTTTGGATATGCGTAAACTCTGCCATATTTACTTTGAGGAGCATGGAACAAAACAAGTGAAGCGGGAACACTGAAAAAAAGGGGTCCAACTTGGAACTAACTGGTGCAGTTTTACTTAGTTTACTCAGGGATAGTTAAGGGATAGTTCACTCAAAATAAAAATCCCCTCAACATTTATCACCTGGTTTTAAACATTTATGGGTTTCTTTCTTCTGATGAACACAAAACAATACTGTTTTAAGAATGCTGGTTACTGGAAAACATCAACTTCCATAGTAAGAAAAAAAATTACTATGGAAGTCAATAGCTGCCAGCTAGCAGCATTCTTTAAAATATCAGCTTTTTGTATGTTTAGTAGAAGAAAGAAACTCTAATAGGATTAAAACACGTGAAGGGTGTATAAATGAACTTTTAATATGATTGAAATATTGATCAAAACATCTAAACAACCCCAAAACAGGACATTAAGGGCCCTATCAAACACCTAGCATGCATGACATGTTTGGCGCGATTTGTTGCTATTGTCAGACCAGCACACCCCAAAGTTTACTGTTTTGCACCATGTTGTTTAAATAGCAAATCCATTTGCACCACTTTGTGGATTCATGGGTGTTCTGGTCTATAAAGAAGGTGTGTTAAGGTGCATTGTTGGCACGTTGCTATTTTGAGAAACTAAAATGAACTGCACAATTGACCAACTGAAGGCTGGTCTAAAGTCCAACGCAGAGCACGTTATCTGTGCACCTTAAACACTTACACATTGCTTAATACAAACAGGATGTACAGCAATATCCAAATACCTTAATGAATGAAAAATACTTAAAGGATTAAAATTGTTACAAAAATTATTATTTTCTACAGGGATATAAAAACCATCACCTCCAAGCCTTCTTCATGTCGGAGGGCTATTATCAGTTTATTCTTGACAATTTGCATTTGTATAATGTTATTATTACTTGCAGTATTATTGATTATCTGCTTTTTTATATTTGTTTTATTAAAAACAAGCTTGGATTTATCCACCTGTTTTGGAGCATATGGGGAATAAGAATAGGACGCGTGTTTGGATATACCTCAGTTTTTTTACCACATTTCATTATTATTGTTCATTTATTCGTTTGTTGGAAATTAGAACTGAATTTAGAAATAGTTTTGAAATAAATCTTTACGTTTAACACAAGAAATTAAATATGTAGGCTAATGGATGTCTTCAGTGCAGTCCTTATATAACCTAAATATACATTTAATTCATCTACGTTTGATTTTAAGTGAACCAGCTCTAAATGTATCTTCTTTTTTTTTTGGACCACACAAACCATATTAACTGAGCTGTAAGTGGGAAAGCATCCTATTACAGTCTAAACAATGGCACTAGCAGTATAAATGCTCAAGACCACGCCATTTTCAAAACTCACTACTTTCAGGTTTTGTCTGTATCATCAAATACATAAATATAAGTACACGCCAACCTAATTAAGGGAAAAAATCATGTAAAAATACCTTCATTTGAATAGTAAAACAAGATGGCAATACGCAAAACAAACTGTAGTGTCCAGTACATAAATGAGGGCAATGACTGCAGCAGTTTCAGAGGAGGGCTATTGTCAGTCATAAACAATCAAGTCTAATCTCAAAGTTAAATGTGAATTCTATTACTGTTGAGATGCTGTAAGTCCACCAAAGCAGCAGTCAAGATCACAGTCTTCACCAGTCTCAGAGCTGAATATATGACTGGGTCATGCGAATGAGGCCACTTCCATGAGTATCTGTATGGCCATTGAAATGCAAGGCACCTGAGCGATGACATAGGCCAATGAACGTGTCGGTGCTTTTAGTGCCAGCAGATATGCAACGCTGTGAAGAACTCGACCCAGGAAGAAGATGAGGAAATGAAGTTGTGCTGCTGCATATGATGGGCTTGTCATGGAGTAGACCGCTCCAAGAAATAAAAAGGGCAAAATGTTCTCCATGTCATTCTGCTGTGCTCTGGAAAAAAACAGTACACAATTAATGTAGTAAAACAACAAATAAAGAGTTTTTCAAACAGTGTATTTGTGTAGAGTTGTTGCTGTGTACAGGTATTGATGATCAAGATATTAAAAAAAAAGAAGTAACAAATCAATATAGTTATCATGTAAAATAATATTATGTTGTAGTAATATACCCGCATTATCGATAAGCATAACTTACAAAGAATAGAGTAGGCATATGATTATATGACAGAAAATCCAGCGCTGGTGCAATTACTGATACATGAAATTAGTTTCATTCATACTCAACGCAGGAAGGGGCTCTCACGCACAAAGAAGTAATAAAGCATCATAGATGTTTACATTAGATGTCATCTACGCTATTGTTGTCTATGGACCCTTTTCACAAGCCTGTTATGACGTGTTTAATGGTCATCATAATCTTAAATCGGCGTCAAGGTGGCGCAGTAGGTAGTGCTGTCGCCTCACAGCAAGAAGGTCGCTGGTTCGAGCCTCGGCTGGGTCAGTTGGCGTCTTTGTATGAAGTTTGCATGTTCTCCCTGCGTTCGCATGGGTTTCCTCCGGGTGCTCTGGTTTCCCCCACAATCCAAAGACATGCGGTACAGGTGAATTGGATAGGCTAAACTGTCCGTAGTGTATGAGTGTGAATGAGTGTGTATGGATGTTTCTCAGAGATGGGTTGCAGCTGGAAGGGCATCTGCTGCGTAAAACAAGTGCTGGATAAGTTGACGGTTCATTCTGCTGTGGCGCCCCCAGATTTATAAAGGAACTAAGTCGAAAAGAAAATGAATGAATGAATAATCTTAAATCCCTAAAAGTTTTTATTGTTTCGATTTTTTTAAAATGAAGTCTAGCACAAGTTTTTTCCTTTTTCTGAAAGTCTCAATAACATGATGGAGGAGTTTTTTTTCTTTTATTATTTCAGCAAATAGGATTGGAAAAAAAATACATACATATATTACTACTCTCTTATTTATTGCGCAGTAAGTTTACCCAACCATGACGGGTACTGAGAAACCCGTAAATTTGAAAAGGGTCTATTGAAAGGAATTGGTCAATAGATACACCATTTTGGTACAGTGAAGCACTACTTTGAAATGAATGTGAGCTCAAGGTGCAGTGGAGGACTGGCCATCTGGAGCCATAGATTTATATACATATATACTGCACATATATCTATGATCGGGAGTTTTCCCAGTATAAATGGTATATAACATCTGTAATATTTAATAATTTAGGATGGAAAGTATGCACATTGAAGCGCAGGCACTGTTATGTTATCATATGGGCCAGCCTGCCGGTGTCCTACTCACATCTGGAGCTTCTCCAAATAGGAAGTTTGGCCAGAAGAATACTGGTCATGCCCAACAGAGCCTAGTTTCTCTCTAGGTTATTTTTTCCCTTCACTTCATCAATAGGTGAAGTTTTTTTTTCTCGCCACTGGCTTGCTTGGATTTGAAATTGTGGAGCTGCACTTAGGTGGATTTGCTTTGCAGTGTTTGGACTTTCAGCAATGAAATTTAAACCACACTTAACTAAACTAAACTGAATTCCAACTCTGAAATCTGAACTTTGCTAGAACTATGTTAAGCTGCTTTGACACAATTTATATTGTGAAAAGCGCTGTATAAATAAACATGAAAAGAATAGAATAGAATTGAATTGAATTATCAGGCACCCTTATAAGTGCTAAAACTAGCCTCTTCACTTAGTCGACAATAATACAACAAAACAAAACGTTTCTGGCATCAGCATGTTTTTGTTAAATTTCATTTTCATTATTTGCTGATTTTATTTAACAAACCTATAATTCAAAAAAGCAATAAACCAAAAATTTGGTGCAAGTTTGCCAAAGTAGTGCTACTTAGCCTTATTGTTCAGTGAAGTAAGGGCCTACTCACACTATGCCATCCAAACCATGCCAGGCCCGTTTCTCAGATCGTTTGAGAATTAATTATTCTATATATATATAGTATTCTATATATATATATATATATATATATATATATATATATATATATATATATATATATATATATATATATATATATATATATATATGTATATATATATATATAGTAGCAAGTAACTATAAACCGGCAAGCGTACCTGCCCCGAACAATAACTAACTCAGAGAAAAGACAAATGAAACTTGCGTCTTAATTTATTCACAGACACAACCTATCGGCTAGAAACGGTAATACACATCTCCATATCTATCAGAACAATGACATATATGAAAATACCACACACTGTAAATGCGAATAGTATTCCTTACTATCAAAATTCTAGTGTGTTTACTTAATTTTAAGCTAATTGTTGAGTTTACTAGAAATGCATTAGTGTTGCTGACATAGTAAGGTATAAAGTTCCCATAACTAATGTAATTTGAGTAAAATTGCTTATAAGGGCTAAGCCATGCTGGTACGCATGCGTACTGGGTGGTGATTTCCCATCCCCCATCCCGAGGCACAACCAACCGCCACCCAGCACTGCCATTGAAGGACAGGATTTCATATTGAGAAGATGTACTGCTGTAAATCAAGGTAAACTTTTCGTTTTAATTACTACTTAGATTTTATTTGTATAGTATCAGTAATCTGTTTATTTCCTGCACTTTGTGAAATTGTTTGCTGTTTTGTGAACTAATTAATAGCCCATGATGTTGTGACTAAACGTTTTGACCACTGCACGTTATTTGCAATACTGTCTACTTTACTAGATAAGCTATTTTTAGCTGCTTAGTCCTTTTTAATAACTATTAATAATTTGTAAAGTTAGTAGTAATTTGTAAAGTGGGCGTTATGCTCTAAAAGAGCGGGCCGCGCCATTTTAAATGATGCACTGAGAGAGCAAGAGCGCGCGCAATGATCTGTTCAAATAGATGTAAAGTTAACACATAGCTGTAGGTCTACATTTTTAAAAAAGAAAACGAAACCTATTTATCCGCATTACAAATACAGTAACGTTAGTTATCGCTGAACTTTAGTGGCGCTTGTTGTGACGAAAATATGCGTGTTTTTTTTTTTAAGATTTACTTTTATGAGATCACCTGCAGGAAGCAGGTGAGGAGATCAGCTGTGATTCGGTCCGGCGTCAGCGAGCGGCTCATGACCAGACCAGTCGTTTTTTTCTCCATGATCGCCGGGGCAGCAGCAGTTTTAACCCGCCGAGGCTTTTAGAACATTATAAAGCAGTTTCAGCTCAAAATGGACCCGTGAGTGTCGTAGGTAATTTAGGATTTCGATGCGATTACGATTCGTGTCACTGTATGAGGCAGATACATATTTACACATGATGCTAAAGTGCGCTTATGCTAACAATCCCTATGAAACTTAAAGTTAAACTTATGAAAATGCGAGAGATATTTAATTAACTCATTTATTTGTTTTATATGCTATTTGTCTTTTCTTTATGCCGTTTTGAAGGTTTATTCCAGTGTTGCCGTTACGTTATTGAGTGTTTTGTATTGCTGTAATGACAAATAAATCTGACCAGACGCGACTGAATATGTGTGATGGATAACGTTAATGATGAAGTGATATAACTCGTACAACCAAGCACAGAAACATCCCTTTGTTTGCTCAATATCACACAAAGGCATCAACAAGCCTTTGTTATAAGCAAACTTTCTGTAAAGAAACAGGCTTTGCCAAACCTGTTAGTTTGCATTTTTAAAGAAGGTTTCACTAATTTTTAACAATTTAGGGCAAATAAATTTGAACAATTACAAGGTTGTTTAAAATGTAGCACACCATTAGAGTATTGTGAGTGGCATATTTGGTTTGTAATATCATTATACCCTTTATTTATTTTTTATTTCAGACTACCAGTTTGTGAGCTGATATGCAGTGGAAATGTAAGTTTTGCACTTACACATCAAAGAAAACTTTTTGAACAATACCGCACAAGCCATAGAACATATTCATGAATTGTTCTATTAACGTTACCTTGTCTCCATACTGAGTGTCAGGGTAATTTTAAATCGTTTAATGCATTAAAAGTACATTTAACAAAATTCTCAGCAAAGAACTGCATGATCAAGAATAGTCCGAATATTTTGTCCATTTGAATAATCATCTGAGGACTAGTTAGAAATAGGGTTGTTGTGTTGTGATACCATTAATTTATGTTACAATACTATACCAGCTGAAGTATGGTGATACCAAGTAGTATTGCAATACTGTAATTCATAACTTAAATCCATGAAATAAAGAAAAATGTCAGAAATAATATATTGTATATGTTATTATAGGCCTACTTGAATTTAAATAATTCCCTTATTGTTGAAAAAAGTATTTGCACATCTCTTCACCTAAAATGTATTCATTCCAGCAAAAAAAATACATTAAAATAAAGATACATAAAGAAAAGAGCATTTTTCCAACAAACCTAGGCTATATGAAATGGTCAAAAATTGTTTCCTGTTGCTATTTTGGGTTTTTCATCTATCATACTTTTTTCACACTTATTATCGGATAAGAATCCAAAGTAATTCAAAATTTCACTTTATGAGTCATTCTTTTTAATAGATTGTCACGGTTGTTGTAGCTATTATATCATATTGACAGGAACAGAAATAAACGAATTCCGATTCAAAGTGAACCATCACAAAATATGCAATAGGCTACTATAAAAGGCGCAAATTCTACAGTTTTACAACCTTAGAGGGCTCCATAGACTATTAAAATACAATGATGTATTGTTGCTGAATCGTGTAAGTATTTTAGTGACTTTTTCACATGCAGCATTATGTATTGTAGGCAGACTGTTAATGACAATACTACCGTTTACAAACTACAGTGGCACCGCCAGTATCTTGGAGCCATAGTATCACGATACTACCATAGTACCGGTAAGCCGTGCAACCCTAGTCAGAAAGTTCAGTGTCCTTTTAAAGACATCAATTGAGACAAATATTTATTCCACTTTTAATGCGCATAAAAGTAAGGCACACCAGCAACAATGCCATGAGTATATTTAATCGGGGGTTGTGTTTATTACTGTTTGGTGACAAGTATAGCTCATGCTTTTGATGACAGGCGCCGGGAGTATTTGGCAGCTTTTATTATTCAAGAACATTTAACTATGTCATGTTAAAGTGTAACATCTGTTGCTAAATGGCATTGCATTGTATCATTGCATGTGTTTCTGATTTCTGTTTTTTGTTTTAGAATTTCGCTTAGCCATGTCAGTAACACTTTACGTTTTTGTGCACAACAGTGACATCCAGAAGGAAGTCATAGAGGAAACACCAGCTGATGCAAGTGCTGCAGAAGGTTTGTTTTCTTTTCAAAACTTTTGTGAATTTGTGTTTTTGAATGTTATTAATGACTAATAATGTTTTGATTGGATCTTTGCAGAATTCAATCGAATATCAGGAAGAAATGTGAGATCCAAGTTCTACGCTGCATTGGACACACACTGCTCGTTTGATTGAAATAAAAAATAAAAAAAACAGGAGAAAATTGCAGAAGAAAACTAGAAGAAATTTTTAACATGTTAATTCAAAGGTATTTTTGTGACATCATCTTTGAATCATAATTTGCATTTGATTGCAATAAATTGCATTTGATGTTTTCATTGGGCTATAATGCATGTCTACCTGTCTTTACTTTTTCAAGGTCATCTGGCAGCAGTTCTCTGGGGTCTTTCAGTCCTTTAGAGGGATGAGTCTAAAGAAATTTTCAGGATGTGTTTTGTAAGTAGTATTATTGTTTCTGCTTTCTTAGACTGGAAATGAAGCAGTCATTCCAGTTTACTTCACTTATTAATAAAAATTTTCAATTTTATAAAAATAAAACAAATGCATTTAATGTAAGTATTTGAAAGTAAGAGGGATGTTATATTATGGCCTTTGGAGCAAGAGCATTGCTATGTTGCAAATACAGCAGCTTGTGCCGTCACAGGGTCAGTTAGCTTCATAGGCCAGTGAAGTAATGAATGCATTTCTTTAATTTTTAAACACACTTGTTTTGAAAAGGAGGAAGATTAGCTTGAAAAAAAATCTTAATAAGTGTAATACCTATGTAATATGTTGAGAGAAATATAATTTCAGTTGAAAGTACCTGCTGGATTAAGATGTAAAAAGAAAGTGTTAAAAGCCACAAAGTCAAAGATGCTCCGTATTATAACCAACCCTGTGAAGTCACCTGCTGTGGGATTGTAGATGGCTTCACCCTTGTTCTAAAAGCCATACTAAAACATCAATTTTCTTATTAAAAAAAAGTTATTAATACATTTTTAAAAAGTGTGCTAAATAATGCAAACTTGACTCACTGCTTTAATCTAGCAAAACCAAATGCATTCATGAATCGGTTCCCAATTTATTAAGTTTTCCCTACAAAATATTTATATTGATTATGTAGCACCAATTGGTCTCTCACACATTTGCATTTAATTTCTTGAAAATGTTTTAAAAGTACTTTTACTGCAGTTTGTTTTATTACATTACAGTGTTTCTTTAATTAAAAAAAATTATTGTTCCTTTAGAATAGTATCATGTTCAAGATACTGGAATTTAGTACCAATCTCTGCTGCAATTTTAAGCAGCAAATTTCCTGCTAACATTTTAAGCACTTTTGAGCACATTTTTAAACAGCACTGTTTTGCCATTCTGTTCACATGCTTAACAGAAATGACACTCAACAATGCTCAAATGTTAGCAGGAAATGGATGTTTTTAAAATTACTATATGGATTGGTAATAAATTCCACTATCATGACAAGCCTAGTAGAAGCAGTACAGGCAAATCCATCGTGTTGGTCTACATTGAAGAAGGAGCACCAAGCAAGGCATTCTTATAAGAAGCATTTGAATGTAAAATGTACTATAAACACAAATAGTCATGCTAATAAGCAACTAGTTAATAGGGTAATTGGTTCCTACTAAAGTGTTACTAAGTTAAGCACAAGGAATTGTATTTTTTTTCACCTCTGCTTTTGGTCTTCTGGCCACTACAGGCTTTATTAGTGCTATTTAGAATATCAAACTTTACTTTTTTTTTTTTCTCTATTCATAGGATGTAATTGTAGAGTCGGACTTCAGTGCAGAAGATGTTGGCCTGCTGACTGTCGTGTGTGAAGATGTCTAAAGAACCTCATTATGGATGCAATGTGGGCCTTTATACTGGAAGGAAAAGTGGTTATGGACTTTGCCACATGCAGTATGTCTCTTTTTTTGCTTTGATTTACACACTGAATTCGGACTACCCAAAGACTTTGAGCAATGCATTTGAATTTGTTCAACGTGTGTTGCTTTTGCTGGGAGGGAAACGTAATGTGTTTTATTCGGCGAGTGCCTATATACTGCTGTGCTTTATGTTTAAAGGTTCAGGTATAATGCCATGTTTAATTACAAAGTGTTGCTTTTTAACATGTTGCTGTTTGCAGTGTTACATTTAGGACTGCAGCATTTTGGTGTTTAAAACACTTTTTTTTTTTTTTTTACCAAAAAAGTGTATTGTGATTTATAGGGTTGTCAAAAGTATTGAGTTTGGTACCAATCGGTACTGAAATAAAAAAAAAAAGTCCATCCATTTCCCACTAACATTGCAAGAACTGATTGGCCATTGTGTTCACATGCTCAGTAGATATGACTGATTGGCTTTGAAGGTCATTATTTTTACCACACTTCACCACTGTTCACCAGGTGCAAAGATACAAAGACACTGGATAACTTCAAAGCACTGTCGATCAGTCGATTCATCACCAGATAGCTTATATGTTAGCTTCTAAACAAATCAGCTATCGACATGGCTTTGAAACACTTCAGTGTCTGTGTAACTTTGTTTGGACTCAGTGAAAAATGGTAAACCTATGACAGTCACAGCCAATCACAGTCATTTCTGTTGAGCATGTGAACACAGTGGCCAATCAATGGTGTTTAAGAACGAGCTCAGTAGCACTCAAATGCTGGTGGAAAATGGATATTTTTAATATTTCAGTATTGATTGATACCAAACTCAATACTTTTGACCACACTAATGTGATATTTTCTGTAGGAAAATCTAAACTACACAGTCTAACAAATTAGCTTTAAAGCTTAATATCTGTTCCTCTGTGAGTGTCTATATGCTGCCATGTTTAAGGTGCTGGTGCAATGGCATGTTTAATTACACTAATTCAAGTATCTTTTTTCCAAGTGTCAAGTATTTAAAGTTTTTTTGATAGATTTTCAAACCTTTTCGAAAACTTGTGTTTTAGGGTTGAACATGTTTATTATATTTTTTGTCTGTATTGCTGTTTGCAGTATATTACAGCACTTTACAACAGGTTTTTACAAAACTGTATTGTGTACAAGTGTATTGTGATACTAAAATATCACAAGTGTATTGTGAAATTCTGCTAATTTTGTCAAATAAAATGTTTACATTTAAGACCTGTATAATGTCATTACTCGTAGGTTGAACTACATATTTTATGTTCAGTTTAATTGAAGAAAATGTGGAAACCGATTGCACGTAGTTTCTTTAGTTGACATTACTTAAAATGGTGGATTAAAACAATGTTGAGACTACTAGCATTCAAGATGTTAACTGAACATGGTAGAACAGTATTAGTTAAATAGAGTTATTAAAGTAATCTTACTATAAAACCCAAAGTAAGATTACTAAATAATAACAAGTATGTTAACTAGAATTTTCTATTAAACTTACTTAATTTTTAACAGTTAGTTTACTTTATAAGTTTTAGTTTTCTTACTTCAAGGCAATAATTAAACTTAACTTAAGATTTCCTTGTAAGTTTATATTGCAAAAATAAGGCAATCGGTTTCCAAACTTTTTTTAAGTAAACTGAACATGTTAGAATTTACAGTGCATAAATGAGCCCCAAAACACCCTCAGACCCCACAGGGTTAAACTTACTTGGCAAATATACATACCTAACGTGATATTTATTCCTCAAATACTCTGAAACATAATAACATCTATCACTAATAATATACATATTATAAACAATAGTGATACATACTGGTAAGTCCTACACATATGTTGTTCTTCTCATAGCAGCTGAAAACATGAATAGGACCTGGATTCGGTAGTGTATAGCAAACAAACTGTTTCCATAATTTAAGGAGCGTTAACAGTTCAAAGACGTTATGCATGGTATGGCGATGCATAACATGACCATGCTTGTTTTTTTCATAGCTGACGATGAGTAAGTTCATTTTGAGTTTTAGCCATCACTCATGCCCACATTGTAAGGATTACTCACTTATTTCTAGGTAAAAATGCTTGATTTAATATACTTTTCCTTTCAGGCAATTTGAAGCTTCCAGGCTGAGGAAATACGTATGGAAAACTGCTTTCATTTTCAGGCCTCAGGAGCTGAGGAATGTGTACTCAACATCTGGCTTTGATCCGGACTTCAGCTGTAAACTCTCGGGCTCTGTCTAAATGGCAGCATGCCTGAACAGTAAACGTTGCCAACATCGCATCTTGAAATGTAAAGTTACTTTCACTCTGAATTACAGTGCATCAAGACAGTGGCTGTCCTGTCAACTGATCACAGCAATAGGAAGTTATAGTACATCCTGTACTAAATGAATCATATGTTGACATTCATTCCCACATTGTATGGTCACATTTCCCATTTATATCCAAGTAGTATTTTAACATCATTGTGAAATCCTTCATTACACAGCTTCTGCTTCAACACAGACTTTCCACTTCCTCCTGCTGAATTCACTTTTGAAGGTGCAGTAACTTTCACATATTTGGTAATCAACATTTTTCCCAAATCTCAAAATGTTCCGGTGTTAGATCCTACTTTAAAATCAGAATCCACCATTTTCAAAGATTATATAATAGCTGACACGTACATGTTTTTTAACCAACCCTTTCATTTTTTCAATGAATGAACAATATCACACAAGTAGTGATACGACTGTATATCAGCACTGCAGTGATTCAGCCACATGTATTAGAGTCATATCACACTGCTAGTACAGTTCAATGTCACAAGTGTGTAAATAAAAACAAATTACCATTAAGTGTCTAAAAAACTGTTTTGTGTGAGGAACTTCCACCGATTTATATCTTAAATGATCAATTAATACAAACTCTCCTGCTAATCAAAAAGTATAGAGCTAATAACAAAGGGGATTCTTTTTTACTGCATAATGTAGAGTACTGTAATGCAACAGCGATAACGAATTCAGTCTTTCACATGGATGTGGTCTGTTGAGGTTTAAAGCACAACATAAAATCAATAAATCAAGCTTCAAACATCTAACACCTCAATACGAAATACTTCCATTTTTAAACTCAAACCTCCAACACAAATGTCAAATAGGTGCTATTTAAAGTTTAAAACTAAACTAACCAAACTATAGTAAGATTATTCCTCTTTTATCACACTCAGAGATGTGCAGTATTTGTGATAAAAGTATTTTAAATATGTATTTTAAATACAAAATAGCATTTTGTAAATTGTTTTTGATAGGTTTGATAAAAATGGCTTATTATTTTGTATTAAAATACTTTAGTTTCCTGTGTTCTTGTATTTTTAAAATACTGTAAAATACTTTGTAAGAAATCTAAATTAATCTACATCATATATAAATGATGTACTGTGCATCAAATGAATTACTGACTCTTCCATTTAAAGAAGAATTGAAAAGAATCAATAATTTAAAATAATAGTAGTTTTGGATGGATTGCGGGTGCCAGATGTTTGTTGTTAAAACAAACAACATAAAAATAAGTCCTACAGTCGCGATTCCTACATTACTTCTTCGGCTGTTTCAAATGCCAATAGCTGATCAATAGGTCCACTGTATAGTTAATGAAAAGGAAAGAGCTTTAAGATGTCACAACATATGAAAGACAAATATTTAATGATCAAAAACTCCAAGTTTTTCCATTGATATTGAAGAGATCAATAGCCAAAACAAATTACAAAAAACAAGATTTCTGAAAAATTCTGTAAACAAAAATTAATTAACTGTTTATTTAACACCCATTTAAAATTGTACAGTAATTATCCCAATTTTACTGGCCACATTTGCTATCAAACATTGTTTACCTCACTAAGTCAATTTAATGGTGAAGGAATTGATCAAATAGGTCTAATTGATGGAAGATTTGCAAAGAAATGTCATGCTCCTTGGTAAAAGTATTTTGTGGTAGTTTTAAAATTCAAAATAAAGTATTTTATTTTGACACATTTGTGGCTGCTGTATTTTATTTTTATTCACCTAAAATAAAGATATTTAGTATTTTATTTTAAAATAAATTTCAATGTATTTTTGCCCAACCCTGATCACACTAGCAGTAGGAATAAACACGGTAGGTGGAACTATACAAAAGTTGTAAAGCTCTCAGCCAACCAGATTCGAGAACCAAAAAACACTTTTGTACACTTAAAAAATAACCTTTTCTGCTTGTTCAAACTACTTACTTAAAATGAGTTGATATTTATTTCAAATAAACAACACAATAATTAAGCTTTTCTGTGACAACTTAACTGTTTTATGTTCAATCAACTTAATATATATACAAAAAACGATTAAGTTAACTTCTTAATTGATTTGTGTTGGGACAACATAAAGGAATTGTGTGGAACCCAGCATTTTTACACAGTAAAAACTGCTGGGTTCCACACAATTCCTTCATGCTGTTCCAACACTAATCGATTACAAATTAAAGAGCACTGAACATAAAACCATTAATTTGTCCCCCCCAAAAAAGAGTTTTGTTGATTTAGCTCATTCTACATAAGTTGTTTGAAAAAGCATTAAATATAATTTTTTGAGTGTGATATAAATTATAATAATTAATAATAATTATGGTTTTAAATGAAAAATAATTAGAGATGATGATGTTGAAAATTATTGTAACTGACAGCAAAAAGTGTTTGAAAGACTTGTATATTTATATGTATTTCATAAATTTCTCAGAAAACCAAGAATGATGTGCCCACCTGCCACTAAAACCATTTTTGTTAATTCATCAAAACAAAGCTTTTGTTCCTAGCAGGAATTTTCAAACACCTTCTTCCTGGTTCTGTCATTTGTTAGCCACAGGGCTGTAGTGAAATACCTTTGTGAATGCATAGCAATTATGGCCAAGTAGCGGTCTTGTTGGAACTTGCTCTTCATAGTCTACCATATCTTATTTTACCAATCTGGCAACCACATGCAACCCCTCACATCAAGATCACCAAATACCTTGCAATATTCACTGGCAGAAAACAAGACTTTTAGATGCCAAGAAATAAGCAGAGTGATTTCAGTGATTGCAGCCTACTGAAATAACATCTTTATCATTTGCAGAATGAGCAGGAGTGGGCCTCAAAGAACCGGCTGTTTCCTAAAGATAAGTAAAACTGAAAAAAAGAATAACCCAGCAGCTTAAAGATGTTTCCTACATGCAGCGAAGTCTATTATCCAGTGTTAGTATAGTTACTGAGAAAAGTCTACTATGGAAACATACGCAAGCCCATAGGAAAGGTGAAAATATAAAGACTACAAAGCTATCTTATACCTGCACTTCAGTGTGGAAAAAGCTTGATGTTTTCTATTCACATTATGCCATACAAACATGTAGTCCTTTTCTGGGAAAACAAAGTAACCAAAGGAAATCTGACAGACATCCTGCAGATTTTCTAACTGAATAGGCCCAGTGGGAGCATGACTAAAGAACCCAACAGACACGCAATGTTTTCACAGACAACAAAGGCAAATTTTGCAAAATCTCTCCTATATGGAAAACTGAATGCATGCATGCAGAATAAATGCATTGCATTGATTTTTATTTCAAATAAACTGCTTCTTAATTTCACAGAAAAAATTAAGGAGATCATGTTTTTAGTTATAATTTAATTTCACAAAAATTTGGAATGAGCACAGAGTATAACAAATTTGTTACATTTAAATAAAAGAATGTATGAGTTAACAGCATAAACATAACAGTGTAATCTGCATAACAAAGGTTAGAAGAAATATTGGTACTTTAGTCAAACACATCCTTTTCAAAATGTAGGCTAAACTACAATTATAAATTTACAGCAAACTTTATATTTGTACAATGCCCAATTTTTGGTTTCAGTCTACTTGAATTATGCAGTTACATACATTCTAATTTCTGTTGTATTATTTAATAGCCTGTGTAGTTAAATTTCGACTGCTAATGTTACAGACATGTATTCCTTCGTGTATTAACTGGGACAACTGTTGCCCACTTTCTTGTCACTTTCATACTAAGACATGCGGGAAAGTCAATGGAATATACAAAAGCACACAGACATGTAATCGTAGTTTTGTGCTCTTACCTCCTACAGCGCTCCACATATGGATCCGTGCGGCAGAACTGCACACCTCCGTGTCTCTCGGCGTCCTCTGGGTTAGCAAACGCCTAATACACAAATATCAAATACATATATCAGAACTCATTCTATTTCTGACCGAAGGTCTTTATTCATTCCAGAAGCTGTTGCAGTATGCAGACTAAGCGTGTTCCATCTAAAATAAACACGTGTTTTCGCTCGACGCAGCACAGAAATGTTTGGATTAAACGCGACTGTTTTGCAGTGATTCTGTCGCGTCGCCAGCGTTGTGTTTCGCGCAGTATTAAGAAACCCGTTTTCAAAGTATGAACAAATGGTTCCAAAGTAAGCCTACCTTTTTCCGAAGTCTCACTTGGCCCGTGATGATGGCAATAATGTACATCTTCAAGATTAAAAGCGTGCTGTAGAAGATGAAGCACAACTGTATGTCGCTCCCGAGCATCTTGAGCCTCTATCTCTCTGTGTAAACTTTGTAGCATAGTCGTGTTTGGAGGTTTTATATGGGAAGCCAGTTCGTTAAGCCCTCCCATTCCTCATTATACTTGGCACAAAAAAAAAAAACTTTCACTGATGTGCAAACTTGTTTTGTCCTCCCTCACTGCTAGCCTGCTGTCCGTTTATGAGAGAATGAGACACCATAAAACTGAAAACACTATACGTTCATTTTCAGTTATTTTTTATTAATTTTTTTCAGTTATTTTAGTTTTCAAATATTTTAGTTTTTTAATTTTTAGCCATCTAAAGGAATCAACCATTAAAATGGTTGCTGGACAATGGTGGCTGCATATTTCTAGTGTAAATTGTTTAAAGTAATTGTGGAAGAAAAAATATTGTACAACAGAACAAATCATAAGGTTTATTCCATGTTTCCGTTTGGGAAACCACATGAAAAACTGGACATTCATTTTATATTACACTTTTTAACCCAAAGGTTGGAGTTTGTCCATATTTAACTCAACATAAACCAAACAACCCAGCAATTCTTTGGAGTGGAAATATTTTTTAAACTTTAAAAAACTTTTTCCTGGTTCACCAACAGAGAATGCTCTGAAAACAAAAATTGTTAATTCAATCACAACTAGTCTATGTGTAACAGAGAATATGAAACACTCTTTAGTGGTGCTGTAATTAAGTTAATTGCTCTCGACTGCATTCGCCTGCAGCTAAAGATTTTGATGAATGTGCTGTCCTGATTGACTCGGGTGGAGCTGGTGGACAGGGGGTGTCAATGCAATTTAGTTGACCACCCTAGCCCCCAGGTTTATTAATTGTCCTGCCTTTGGATAATTACTCTTTATGTTAGTTAGTTTTAACCGTTTCTGTTGAAACTGAAAATGCAAACACTTTCAGTGTTCAACTTGGATGAGTCAGTCGGGAACGGTGAACTTTAAATTGCTTGCATGTAATTACTAACAAAATATGGAAAAGCAGAGACAAAAATAAATACAAGCATTTATTTCACCTTTTCACTGCATTGATTCAGTAAGTTAAATTCTTCTCCGATATCTGTATATGTGAGGCCAGCAGGGGTGCTCACCCTGTGGTTTTTGTGTGTCCTAATGCCCCAGTATAGTGATGGGGACACTATACTATCTGCGAGCACTGTCATTCGAATTAGATGTTAAGCTGAGGTCCTGACTGTGGTAATTAAATATCCCATGGCACTTCTTGTAAAGCGTAGGAGTGTAACCCCAGTGTCCTATAGCTAGCTTCCCTCCAAAAGACATAATATGATAAAATATAGTAAAATATGGTAAAAGTTAATATAGTAAAATATGGTAAAAGTTACAATCATGGTAAAATACATAGAAAGGAAAAGATAAAGGTAAAGATTTGTTTGTTAATTTTTTTATTATTTGTAGTTGTGGATTCATTTTAAGGAAACAAATAATTCAAAAAGTAAAGATTGCATTAAGATAAAACAGACAAAAGAAATGAGAAAAAACACCAGTTTAAATTAATAAAAGACAAACAAAAATCAATATAATATAAAATCAATATAAAGTTTCTGCCCCTGATGATAACACAACATTTTCAAACACCCAAGACCAGAGGAAACGAGAAGGGTATAAACGGAGGTCGAAGCCAGCTCCAAGAAGGGGGTGGGACTTGAGCTCCATAAGGGTGGACCTTCAAGCTCCAAGTGAGCTGTACAAATCTGGAGTTTTTATTTATTTAATGTCTTGTACATGACGCAGATTCCAATATTGTGCTTAATGAATCTCTACACATACCCTTACCCTTAATCCAACCTCACAGTAACCTGCTGTGTTACCGTGTGTAACCTTGATGTGTTTTATTAGCATCTACTCCACCTACACCCAACCTACTTGTGGTTTAAGTCCCTCCCACTTGAAGGTCACCCAACCCACTTGCGGTGTAATCCCTCCCACTTGGAGGTCTCCAGGCTGCAGCGATGCCTACTTGGAGGAGCCTCTGGTTTAATTTAGTCATGGCTTAATAATTGTTCTGTATCATTGAGTGATGACTTGGGAGCCAAAGACAATGGAAAAAATTTGGCACAAGATTTGAGGAACCTACAAAAACCTAAAAGCACAACAAGGGTCAACAGTCAATTCCGAGATAGTCCGAAGAAGAGGATGAGGAGCTTGTGGTTGTGATGTCATCACAGCAATCCTCCGCATCAGAGAAAGAGGAAGTATAATGGAGACCTGACAGTCTGTGGTAGTCTTGTTGAGTGACCTCCGGCATATAGGACATGTCCATTGATGTCTGGCCTCTCTGTGAGCTAGACCAACACCACAAATCCATCAACTGCGTGCACATGGCACAACCCATGGCTTTACGTTATATCCAGAATGTTATCAAACAGACAAAAAAACTGCCTAAATGATGTCACCTTTTAACAGGTCTAAACAGGAGCACACCATCATAATTTACTCATTCAAGCCCCGGCTGTCACTAGGGAAACATCAGCCACTCTGACATGACATATGATGGCAAATAATGAGAAAAGCCACAGGAAATGGAAAAGAGAGCGTGAGAAAGCAACTCTTTTTAAGTGTATCCTTCCTAGGAATGCTTTGTTCAAAGCCTTGCCTGGAGGTAGTCACAATTACAAGGTGGAGTACAACACAAATGCAAAAAAGGATGCATTGATACAAGAAAAGACAGAGGTATTATGAGTCAAACCGTTGTAGCGTGTGCATTGCTGACCACAAAGAGACTGAGGACTACCTGAAAAGGTGACACATTTACCAGGTCAACAGTAAGCCTAGTGCAAATACCGGAATAGAAATCGTACTGTTAGTGTTACTTAGAAATATGATGAAAACTGAAATATGTTATCAGATAGCTGTGTTTATCTACAGAGAATGTAGCTCCACACCTCAGTTTTCACTTTACTTTGAACTCACATTATCTACAGATTGAATATCAGGAGCTAATGAAGTTCCTTCTTAGGCTTCGTTAAAGGTAAGTGAAGCTGATACTCCCGGGTGTGACTGTGATCATTGTTGCTTTTGTAGCCGAAGTCTCGGTGGTGTTATTGGCACTCTGGGGAAAGAAACACAACACAATCAGTAGCATCGTCTGAGAAAATCTCATTTCAATTAACTTTCAGAAGTAAGGTAGACTGCTGTTTACAAGATCCCTGAGTATAAGACTCATGCTGCTTTCATTTGCAATCAGAATATGAGTTTCCTAGTTGCAAATTGAACATGAACTGCCTTTAAAATTATATTTAACACAGTGAAATTTTGACACCATAATTGGATGCCTGGAAAACGAAGAAAACAAAGCAGTCATGACTTAAACCACCCTCACATGGAGGAAGAAAGGCGTCTTCTTAACAACGTGATAATTAGCACTTACCATGATCAGTTAAACACTGGGTTTCATTTAAACTGAAACCAGCATTTCAAAATACCAGCTCTGATGTGCAGTTAGATGATACCGTCTATTTACTGAAGTCAATTGTTATATGCTAAATTAGCTAAATATTAAATTGTAAAATATATATATTTCTTAAAGCTGTAAATTAAACAAATATGACAATACAGCGTTATTTTCCCACAAATTTTTTTAAATTATTAAAATTCAAAAATTGTAATTACCTTATCAAGTGATGTCATTAATAATTATATGTTTTGTTTTCATCATTATTTTTTTAATTATTTGTAAAAATGTACAAGACATTTTTTTCAGTCTACATTTAAAGTGCTCCATTTTAAATACTCCTTGTTTTGTTCTGGAGGTTTATGTTCATCCAAGATAAAAAAAAAACACTTTAAAAAACAATTGTAATATACATTTAGAATCACATTTAAATGTAAAAATCCCATACCATCAATCTTTAAAAATCACATACTCACAGACTGAAACAGTTAGTTTGATGATCTTATTGATCTGAATAGTCAGAACTGTCATGATGAAACATGAACTAGTTGATCAACCAGAACCTCCATCACAAGCAAGCAAGAAATATATATATATATATATATATATATATATATATATATATAATACTGCAGAAGACCCGCATGAACCCAAAATACTCTTTGAAATCAGTCAAGTTTGGTGATGGAAAAATCATGGTTTGGGGTTTCATTCAGTATGGGGGCGTGCAAAAGATCTAAAGACTGCATGGCAACATCAAGAGCCTGAGGTATCAAGACATTTGTGCTGCCTATTACATTACAAACCAAATGAGAAGGCAAGTTCTTCAGCAGGATAGCCTTCTCATACTTCAGCCTCCACATCAAAGTTCCTGAAAGCAAAGAAGATCAAGGTGCTCCAGGGTTGGCCAGCCCAGTCACCAGACATCAACATTATTGAGCATGTCTGGGGTAAGATGAATAAGGAGGCATTGAAGATGAACCCAAAGAATCTTGATGAACTCTGGGATTCCTGCAAGAACGCTCTCTTTGCCATTCCAGATGACTTTATTAATAAGTTATTTGAGTTATTGCAGAGATGTATGGATGCAGTCATCCAAGCTCATGGGAGTCATCCACAATATTAATTCATTTTCCACTGCACCATGACTTTATATTCTATATTGGACATCATTTCTGTTAAGTGACAAAGACAGACCTTACTATCCTAATTAAATCATTAAAAATCAAGGCATGATCATATTATATTTTGGTAAAATAAGCGTAATCTAGAGGCCATTGGCTTTCATATATGCCACTTCTAATAACTTCTAATAATAAATGATCAACTAGAAGTCAAGTTATTATTTGTTGTTTCTAAAACTTATGAGCAACAATTCCAAGAGTAGTGTACATAAGGCAGGAAATATTTAACAATGTTCTAGTGTTTTTGTAATATTTTAATAAAAAATGTTTTACCCAGTAATAACTAATACGGTCACTAACATCAACCTGTAACTAGTTTCTTCCTCATGCAATCTGTAATCTAGCAATGCAGGGGTACGGGTTTCATCAGTTCATTGCATTACAGCATTGGATGTTATATAAATCTGTTAATAGGAGTACATCTGAATAATTTTGCTTTGATCATTTCGAGCACTCAAGCTGTGACGACCAAAAGGGAAGCACAAGCTCTGCACTCGCTGAACTGTTAATAACAAGCTCCATTAAAAATTCAGCTCACAGCCATGAGGTTATTACCTCACGCCTGATGTGATGCTGCGCTGGTTGACAACACTGCTGTGAGTGCATGGTTAACGCCTCTCGCTACCGCCTTTGTGTCTGAAATTACTGAAGGAATCACTTTTATAGAGACATCATATTAGGTTTGCTGATTTACTACTTGGCAACCACAAAATTACCTCTAAATTATGTTGGTATGTAATTTTCACAGCAATTTTTTGTAAATTGGCAATTAAATGTAATTAAATACAGGGATGTTTTATTATTTAAAAAGCACATAATAATACAATTTAACATGAAACATTTAAAAAAATTTTAAAAGTTTATAGCAAACATTTTACAAGCACTATCTGAGCTGTTAAATCATCTGCATAAAAATATCTCTGAATTTATGAAGATTCTTTCATCTTAAGTTAGGACTTTAAGCATAAATCTGCAAGTGATAATAATGCATGAAGAGCTTTTTACAAATTAGTTTATACATCTACTAAACAAATTAATGTATAAATTAAAATGTAAAATTATGATTTTAAGTATTTTTCTTTGAATTTATTTTTTATGTGTAAAAAAATGTGTTCGGGTAAAATGTATTTTTGTATGGAAAATTGCTCATTTAATATATGTATATATTTTTGTCATTTAACCCTCCTATTGTGTTCAGCTCGAAATTGACCACTCTCTTTAACTGCTGTTAAAGTGCTCAAAAAGCATTTTTCACCACCAAATATTTATTCAACATTCTTTAGCTGGAAACAATGTCTCAAAGTAGTGTTTAAGATAAATTTATAGAATTAGACATAAAACAACTGTAGTGAAAATACAAATAGGCACTGAAATGTATTACAATTGGCATAGGGAGGATTCGCATATAAGCATGGGAAAGAGATGTGTACCCACAAAAGACGTTGTTCAGTCTGAAATGTGTGTGAGTGAGTGAGTTGGAGTGGTGTGTATGGTGATGTTTTCTTGAATATAGTCTGGATACCCATTTATTTCCTATGCGGTCACTTTTGACTGGTAACACAAGTTGTAATACAGTTGATTAAAATCCTCAAAATTCAACGAAAAAAGGTGATAATCACTTTTATATAATCAAGTGCATAGTTCGGAGGATATCATAATGAGGGAATTTAATGTAAAACACATTATTTATGAGTGTTTTCAGTTGTAAATTGGTCAGATTTGACCATATCATGTCAGGAAGGTTAAAGTGCGTGTTTATTTTCTTTTCTTTCTTAATTTTTCCTATTTATTTTTGCATAAAAATAGCATATTTGGTGGATCAACAAATTTTTTTTTTACTCTTAAAAACATTTCCTGGCAAGAAAATTACCTTTAAATGGTTTCGTTTTTATTCGACTTCTGAATAAAATGCTATCAGAAATAAAACAAATATCAATATTTTAAAAGTAACGCTAATTTTTGGACAATACAATACAGTTCAATAACCATAATTCAGTGTTTCATTTAAACAAAGCAACTAATGTTTTTCAACCAAGCCATAAATCAATTCACATACACTCATCTACACGTATTTTGACGAACATTAACCTATTTAGGCTCTTCAGCGTTAAAAAAGCAGACAGATGCCTCTGGAGCTCAGCTAACTTGCTAATGTTTAGAGACAGCAGACCACGCCAGCAAGATGTTATTCTTTACATAATACACAAAGCATGTCCGTTTCCAAAAATGACCCTTAACATAACGAAAGCCAGATGGAGCATTTGCGCAAAAACAGAGGAATGACGACTCACTTCGGGAAGAAAATGATGACAGTCGATTCTCCAGCAGGCGCTCGGATGGGTGGTCTTTCCTCCTCCTCTCCTCTTTTCTTCAGACACAGGGTTCTGCTTTTGACATCTAAATATTCAGCTTCCCAGTCAGACGATGTGCTTACGGGAAGCTGCTGGAGGAATGTTGCCGGGGCTGCGAGGACAAAGAGGGGCTGGAAACGAGATGAAGGGTGGGGGTTTTGAGGACACGTGGGGATGAAGCGCTGATGAAGATCAACAAGATGCATTAAGGTAACTGTGAGGACAAGATGCTCATGCTGAAAGCTGCATGGCCCGCGGCGAGATATAAAAATGGATGCTTGAAATTTTAAAGATGCCGTTTGTATTCATAAGTGATGGATGCATTCAAGCAGCTTAGCCACAACTTATATTTGTAACTTTCTTTATAAAACATGGAAGATAAAACAAACACATAAAAAGTGTTATATGTTAATCAAAAATCACAAGCTATAAAATAAGCTACACTGAAATATTAAAAAATAGAAATGACAAGCATATCAAAATTAAAAATGGGAACGAAATCATTTCATTAATAGCTAAAAACGCAATAAACAGCATGTTACACAATTACTAATTCTAAAATTGAAAAGAAAACTGATATATAAATAGAAAATCTAAAAATTAAAATCACAAATGAAAACAGAATTGGTACAAGAAATTATAAAAAGAAAGAACAAATACAACAAAATAACAAAAAAAAAAACTGAAAATCTTTGATATGAATCTAAAAATACATGGGCAATTGATATGAACATAAAAATGTGCACTTCGCAAATTTTAAATATAAAAATGAAAACTAAAATTCCAATAACAGCTAAAAATACAAAAATCTTCAAAAATAAAAATCTAAAATAAATGCTGAAGTAAAATACTAAACTAAAAGCCAATTACAAGTTATAAGAGTATATTATATAGAGTATATTATAGTAGTTTCAGCTTAGTTGAGTATTTTGAAAATGAATATTTTGATCCATTTCTCAGTGAATATGGGTAATATATATTGGTGAATTTAAACAAAACAGATTTATTTAACAGATATATTTATTTAAATAAAATTTTAGTCACATAACATATTTAGAAATGGAAAAAGATATTACATTTAAATTCATGCAAAATGTTGCAAAAACATTTCAACAAAATTGTATATATATATTTTTTTGTTTCTCTTTATTTTTGCTATTTTTGAAAATTTGTATTTAATATTTTGACCATTAAAATGAATTTGGGCTGCTCATTTTTGAACCAATATTGCAAGTTATTTTTTTAGATAAGCTCCAGATTTGCACAAAGATAATATTGTCTAGCTTCCTATTAAAATATTAATTTAAATGAGAGATTTGAGGGGTATACTTATATATGCTGAGCACTGTGTAAATAGCACATGATTAACTATTGAGATATTGCCAATATAGTTCAATTAATTAATACAGTATAATCATACATGTTCTGGGAATAGACAAAAATACATTTTACAAGTCAAAATTAACTTCCTTTTATGTTAAAACATTAGTAAAGCTAAGTAGATAAGTAAAGTAAAAATTGGAAAGTAGTCTTTCATGAAGATATTATGTAAATTTCCTATTATAAATATCAATTTGCTAATAACTAAATTAGGAAAAATTGAATATTTTTTTTATACTTAGATTTTTCTATTATTGTTGTATCTTATGTAAGATTTGAGATACCACAAATATTTCAAGACTGACAAGACTGTGACTGTAAGGGACGCCATTGGCCGGGTGATTCCTCTGAGCGACATGAGCACCCGAATAAACAAATAATAGTTACGAGTGAACACAAAAAGTTCAAACATTCATCAAAATTATATATTGATATAATCATCTAAATGTTTTATGACTGGAGTTATATAAAACGAAAGATAAATATATTAATATTATAAACCACCTCATATTCAAATTGAAGTCAGATATGAGTTCAGTTTGAAGTAAATCAACATTGTGCACTTGAAATATCGAACAGGCAGTGAACCTTCATACACCAGTAGACACCGTCATTGGACTAACTGGCTGGACCTTACACTTGCAAGATGATGCCCTATTCAAACAATTATTACATTGATGGGAAGCACGTTTATTCAGCTTTCAGGTGTTATATACATCTTAATAAAAAGAGCCTTGGTCACCTAAAATAAGACCGGTTAAGAAACTACCCCTTGGAATTCTGAATTCACTTCCTTTTCATTGGTAACAAGTGTGGGCATGGGTTACGCAAAACGGATATGAGGTTTATGTCTGGATCAAGCCAGTCACGAGAGAGTAATCCCCATCACAGACATCACTCACTGAAGAGGAAGACAATTCTGAACCACACGACCACAAAAAGAAAGAAAAAAAAAGAATCAAACACTGTGGAGAAAGAACAGGCTTTATTTCTATTCATCAAATCAGACATATATTAATATTGAAATCACTTCAGTTAAAAAGACATTTACCTCGGAAGATTAAGTTCCTGCAATAAAATATGTAACAGACCATGTTGTCCTATTCACAATTCTGACATTTTGCTTATGAGAAAAGAAGACATTCATAAATAAAATCGGTTACCTTTTATTATGTACAAAGAACATGTCAAAGTTCAACTATAGCACAACAGCTTTCTATAAGCATTCACATCCGAGACGCCTCATTGCACGTTCCCATAAAAGTACTTAGATGGTTTCATACGGGGCTGCAGTGCCGCGTTATTAAAACATTGTAACATATATAATCAACGCACATTAAGCATTTGAGTAATCGATTTTGATCAGCCAGTCTGAGGAAACTGCAAAAAATGTCACCATTTAATACTGAATAAGTCAAATATTTTCACTTACGCAACCCTGCATCACTCTGATGGGGAATCCACTTCCTTTGATTTCAAAACAGAGGATTTTAAAGTGCATTAACACGAAACACAATATTAATCACTGAATAAAGCACATCCTGAGCTTTTAATGTAACAATCGTATAATTGCGTAATCAATGGGCCTGTTCACACATACAGACCTTCCCGAAAAATCGGCGGGAATTCTCCGGAAAGGTCTGTATGCGAGAAGGGGGCTATCGTTACAGTCAAATTTCAGTAGTTTCACAGTAGATTTGTAATTAAGGAAGATTTCGAATTGAAGAAACTTTCACCTTCAGCATGAAAAGGCAATGTCACCTTATGACATCACATCCTGTTGCTGCTTAAAATGAATCACTTTATTGCCTGAACTCTTAATTTCAAAAGCCAAAGTGTTGAAACAGCCATCATCAAAGCTGTTGCTTCTCATAAATGATGCGGTGGCTTGCAAGAACATGAACGCTTGATTGTTTAGTAGTGACGGAAATTGTTTTCATGGATCATGGAGGTAGGAAGTGAGTTGGAACGTAAACAGAACTCACTTTGCTGTGAAATAGTGCTAACCGGTTTGAAGGGATAGTTTACCTAAAAATGAACAAGGGATTCAAATCCCTAAAGGAGTTTCTTTTTTTCTGTCTAAGACAAAAGAAGAAATTTTGAAGAATGTTTGAAACTGGTACCTATTGTCTTCCATAGTAGGAAAAAAAATATGGATGTCAATGGCAACATTTAAAACTCTACAAAATCTTCCGCTGTGTCCAAAGAGAAAAAACTCAAACAGGTTTGAAATAAGTGGAGGCTCAATTTTTGGATGAACTATCCCTTGAAGCCTTCACCTTATTATGTTTCTTTCATTCAATTGTCAACATGCTTGATTTCTTCAAATTCAAAGTGTGAATTATGATGATGTAGAGCAAGGGAAGCTTCTCTGAACATGCAGATACTAAGTTCAAGCCTTGTTTTGCCTTGGCAGAATCAGCGAGGAGCTCTACATACATCTGAATGTTTACCTCTGCACTACTAAGAAAGGCTGACGTAACGTTACTGCCTTTCGTCCCACTGACAACAGAAACAAGCAGTTCACCAGAGCACAGGAATGAAGCTTGTTCATGAGCGGTAAATATGCTTTATGTGCGTGCCTGATAATAGATTTACTCACTTAATAAATAAGACCCTTTCCTACACTAGGAGGACTCTGTCAGTCACAGACAGCACATCCACAGCAATGCTCACAAAGTGCTTGTGACACAGAAATGTAAGCGCAGTGCATGACGGTCATCCATCCGCATGTGAGTATTCATTACCTGCAGAAAACAAACACAAAAGGTCAAATGAATTTTGCAATTTTTTTCCTTAATTAAGGAAAAATTAATTAAAGTGTTTTAAAAGGGGAAAAAGTTGATAATTACTGTATGTTTTTTTTCGCAGTTCTGTCTGGTTCTCGAATCTGATTAGCTGACAGCCTTGAGATATTAAAGTAATATCAACACCCTTACAGCCTCTTCACCCTTGTGTATTACTCCGCCCACATACAGCGACAGGCAGAGGATACTCTACAGTTTGACAAATATTGCAGCTGTTGGACAACATAATGTACTTTTGAGTCTTTATTAGTCTAGAACGTAGTGGTTTAGATTGCAACTATGCAGTTTATTTATAAGGATAGGGTCTATTTTAAAATATTTACAATTTCGGAGATTCAGTGCATCGGCTGCCATGTATAAGCAGAACAAAGAAAGTGGTGTTCCGTCACAAGATGGTGAAAGACTTCATAATAAGTCCTTAGAGGGAGAAAAACTCAGCGTTTACTCAAAGTTTCATCTGAACAAATCATTATAAATCAGGTAAGTGACATTCTAAGTCAATCTCTCTCCCTTTTGAATTTTGTAGTGCTGCATTTATACCACAGCAATTTGTAGTGTTTGCTTTGCTTTGGCTCTTTCTGGGTTAGTTATTGGGATATGCCAATTGCAACAGAGAAAAACTGGGAAATCTCTGTAGATTGATAGCATTTCATGCCGTTCAGCCTTGTCATTTTTAAAATGTCAGCAAAATCACCTGTTTTGTCAGGTTAGACATTAACCCCCGTTTATATTTTTCCCCAATTTCTGTTTAACGGAGAGAAGATTTTTCAACACATTTCAACACATTTTTAGACATAATAGTTTTACTAACACATTTCTAATAACTGATTTATTTTATCTTTGCCATGATGGCAGTAAATAATATTTGACTAGATATTTTTCAAGACACTTCTATACAGCTTAAAGTGACATTTAAAGGCTTAACTAGGTTAATTAGGTTAACTAGGCAGGGTAGGGTAATTAGGTAAGTTATTGTATAACAATAGTTTGTTTGTAGACTATCGGAAAAAAATATATAGCTTAGCTGAAATTAAACAAATAAGACTTTTTCCAGTAGAAAAATATAATCAAACATACTGTGAAAAATTCCTTGCTTTCTTAAACATAATTTGGAAAACATTTAAAAAAGAAAAAAATCCAAAGGGGGCTAAAAAATATCAATTTAAATATAAAATGAAAGAGCAAAATGATATGAAAAGATCGCTAATGATATGGAATTGTAATTAACAAAATGTTATGAAGAAAGAGTAAAATTATATATGTACTTTATATTTTATAAACACTACAATAAAAACATTTATAAAAACAATTATAGTTATTAAAGTCCTAAACATGAAGTGAAACTGAAATGACAAAGACTTAAAATTAAATTAAAAAGCAAATTAAAAGGTTTAGCATGCTACCCAAGTATCTTTGGAAAGTAAGTCACAGCATGTTTTAGACAGCAAAAACTATAATGTTACTTTAAAAAAATAAAAAATAGCAAAGCTTCCCTCATTGAAGATCCACCATAACACAGACACAATAGTATTGCATAAAATATGTAATTAATCGGCCTGTCTGGACCATACCAGTCTGTACCATACGGTGACGAAACATGTCTGGTATTAATGATGCTACAGCTTTACTCAGAACTAAATAAACTTCTTTTTTTCAGATCAGAGGCTGTATAAAGGGTTTCCTCAAGTTCACACAAGTGTTATATGCGTCATCACTTTTACTGTGTTACATAACCTTTGGGGAAGGAGAAGTACTGAAAAAGTAAAAAGTTTTTGAAAATCTTTTTTGTGCGATTTATTTTATTTTGCTTTAAAATTAAAAATTTTATTTAAAAATTTGATTTTAGAATTTAAAAAATGTTTTTTTTTATTATTATTCTTTACCAATAATTCAAATAATTATAAAATGTTAAATTAATGCTTAAGAAAGTATTGCTTTTGTTGAAAGAAGCAGTACGGCATGATATCTTTTGAAACCCTAAAAACCTTTCTTTTTTCAGAAATAGAATGTTATTTTGAATAGAAATAGTTTGTAACAATATTAATGCCTTCACTGTCACTTTAAATTTAGATTTTGAATAGTAGCACTCAATATTAAGCATGGCTTGGTGGTTCAAATAATTGTTTAAGGTAGGGCTGTGCGATTAATTGAAATCGTATTGAAATTGCTATTTGATCATATGCGATTTCTAAATCGCCATACAGCACAATTTCCCCACTGTATACTATTTAAACCAATCATAACGCAGCACACCTAAATAGAGCACAAGAACAGGAGACTGACAAATAGCCTGCATAAACAGGAATGAGTTCAGCAGAGGAGGACTTGTTGCCCAAAAAAAAGTCAAGATCTACGGTCTGGGAATACTTTGGATAGAGGAAGGCTTATGTATTGCCGAATCATTTCACTTGTTAGAGCTGTCAGTAACATGCTTTGTGCTTGTGCTCCTTTGTCGTTGCTCGGTGCCCATCAACTGTTGTCCCAGAAGATGACAAACTAACAAAACATTGCTGCAGTTCTGATACAAGTTTTATTTATGGAGAGAATTAAAAGCACTGCAGTGTTTGGGTGTGCTGTGATTGTCTGAAGTAATTAGACAAACAGAATGTGTATATTGTATATAAAGTTCGAAGCTGATCGCTCAGTTTTTGTTACGTGACTCATGGTGTGCTTGCAGCATTCTGAAAGTATTCATGTTTTCAACTGGGTGCACATGGAATACATGTGTGCTTCATGTGCATGCCACGTGCCCTCATTGGAAGTAACGAACTTGTATGCGCAAAAGACGCGATATGTGAATAAACTATTTCATGACAGCTACACAAAGTGGTCTATGATCTATGCCTGACAAAAAAAAAATCTGTGGACACGTACAAAAGTACACGCAACTACTTCTGACATGTGGTCAAACAGAACATTAGAGCCTACTTGTGTTGGACGGCACACACGCACACTCGATAGTCTGATTTGCATTCCTTTGGAAATATGTTTCAGATTCACACTGTAAAACATCTGTTTGTGTCAAAATCGTAAATCGAAATCGCAGAATTGTTTAAGAAAATTGTGGTAGGTTTCTTTTGCCCATATCGCACAGCCCTAGTTTAGGATCGCTTTATGTGTTTACGAGTCTTACCTTTCAGAGGGCTCTGGTCTCTGCCTCTATTTTCCTCTCACCATGTGTGTCAGTGTCTGGGGGGCTGATGGTTTGCCGCACTGCAATCTCTGGCCCACCGCCATAAATACTTAACAAGTACTGCCACGTTTCTTCAGATATCTGCCCATAGTCTGCTCCTGAAAACCCATCCACAGATAATGAATAACACTCAAGTGAGTCAGAGAAAGTTTTGACAAATGATTAGTCACAGACATGTCAATTAGCAGAGAGGCACACGCACACATGCACACACAGTCCTGACCTTGTTTAAGCTGGATATGACCGCCTTTCATTACTGCAATCTTGCTGTTGTCAATGGGGCCTGGTGGCTCTAAACCAGCAGTATATGAAAGAAAGCGAGAGAGATACAGTGAGAGAGAGAGAGAGAGAGAGAGAGAGAGAGAGAGAGAGAGAGAGAGAGAGCAATAAGGGAGAGATGCAGGGAAGAAAAAAATTATGACCTTTAAAGTGAATAAGCAAACACTCCCTTGAAAATACAGAGGGTGGTCTTGGCAAAGCTGACAGAAATCCCGCAATTGGTTGAGTCAATGCTGCCGTGTCAGATTGGTCAAGATTCTCAAACAAACAGAAAGTGGTGTTTGAATGCGTTTCAGAGCCACAGAGTTTGTAATCTTTGGAAAGTACTGCAAAATTAGACATAATTGATATGCATCATCTAAAGTAACATGGACTTTATGTATGTATATACAACTTAAATTCCCCTGTTATGGTGTTTTTATGCTTTGTAATGTAGATGTTTGTGAACATAAAAGGTTTGTGATCTTCCATATAGATCAAAGTATGTCAGAAACGGAATTCTCTTCTCCTGAAGGAAAGAACTGATTCTGAACAGACTGAAATGAGTCATCAGTAATTCCAGTCTTTCCTTCAGCACAAACCTACATACATTTGTAACCAGTCATTATAAAGTCAGCCTATGGCTCTCATTCGCTCTCCATGGACAATTTCTAATTTGATCCTCAAACTCTGTAGTTATATATGAGGCCTGGTAGAGTTTGTTTTGTTGACGTGTTGAGAAAGGGCTGTTTTCAAAGGCAAATTCAATTCACATCTGAAGGAAAAAGACGTTCTCTCAAGCTAATACAGTTAAAAAAAAAAGATATTTAAAAAACTGTACGAGGATATTGTTATGGTTTATTTTTAAATGTATTTTATTACTTTTTAAAAATGTATTATTTTTTACAATTTAAACTAGGGATGCTCATAATAACTGATTTACCATTATCCGAAAAGGTGCGTTTTTAACCAATTACTGGTATCAGCTAAGCGATTTAATTTTTTTATTTTTTTTTTATTGGCTGCATAAATGTGAAACACATATTTGTTAACTGGCGGTACTGTAACACGTGCAACCACAAGTGCCTACAGACATTTTATTTTGCCAATGAAGCAAAATGAAAGAAGAATATTGCTGGTCACAGTTTGACACAGACGAGTTGATGCCAAATCAGTGCTGATGCTGATTGCCTCTGTCCTGGATCCGCCTCATAAACATCTATGTTCATTTGCACAATTGGAGCAAAAAGCCGCAAAACAAAACTTTCTGAAATGTACCCTGCTTTGGAAACAAGCTGTCCACAAGTTGGAGCATCTAGATTTTCTCTCCATCAGAGCGCGCTCCAGCCTGCTCATAAACACAGCAAATAGGCTATAGTTGTGAGGATTTAGTGTACAACCAACAAACAAACCTTTTTTCCTCTTGGAAAATTGCAGTTTTTAATAGTGCTTATAAAATATCATTATGAATCAAACAAATCCGAAGATTTTCTTGATTTGTGCATAATGATAACTCTGCACAAAATTGAGACTTTCATTTTATAGCTTATAAAACATGTATGCAATTAATGTAATAACATAAGTAAACAACAAAATTGCTATATGCTATAGTAGCCTATACTTTACTAAAAGTCAACATTTGAGCCTTGTCATTGTCTGTCTTCACATGCAGCGAGTGAGAGGAAAAAATAGACGCTCAAGACATAATCTTCAAACTAATGACTTCTATTTAAAAATTGCATTATTTAAATGCATATTTTCCGTTGAGTGATCGATTTGAGGTAGCCTGCTATTTGTATTTGATGGAAGAAAAAAAACATGATGGGGAAAAAAATAACCTATGCTGGTTCTTAAAAAGGATTCAGTCAGTGTTTTCTTTTTATAATCTAAATTTGTAATTTAAGTGAAAAATATCTAGGGCAGGCCTATTTTTTTATTTTTATTTTATTTGGTTTGTTTTTTTCTGCTGTTGGAAACACTGCAGGTGTGTGAAGATGTTCTGTTGTTAATATGTCCTGTGGTTAATATGTTTGCACGTTAAAATAAATCAGTATTTTAAAATGCAATATTTAATGTGTCAGACACAAAATAGACACCTCAATTATTATTATTATTATTTTTTTAATAATAATTTAATATTAATCTGACCAGTTAACGGTTAATATTCGGTTAAAGAGCAGCGGTTGTCGGTTGGAAAAAAGAACAGAAATGAGCCTCTCTTATATAAACATATTTTAGGAATCTAAAACACAAATAGGACCCTTTAAAACAGTATAATAGTGGCACTATAAATCTAAATTGTATCCTATACTCACATTCACTCCATTTAACTTCAAAACAGCAAAAAATACATTTTTAAAAATTAAACTTTTTTATCCATATAATAAATACCAATAGAGACCAAAACCAAATAAATAAGAATTAGTAAAGGATGACAGGATTATAACATATAACTAAACTATGCCTTTAAATGCAGCATGAAACTCTCTTTTTCTTGTGTATTATAAATGCATCCATCATGCAAACGAATTAAAGTAAGGTTTAATTTAGTAATTCAGGAATAGACTGGGTTGTTGTCATTTGCTACTTGCTGTGATGGACTCATGAGAGAAAAGTTAGAAGAGAGCACTGAAATTCAATCAGTCATTGGAGAACCATATTTCTCACCCATCATACTGGTTTACATGTTGTCAGAAAAAGTTGTGGCATTGTAAGGAGTAAGACATGATAATGTTTTTGATCACAGATAATGATTATATACTGACATTTGTTCATATATTAAACTATAATACTACAAACTATCACACTATAAATGTTTATAGTATGATAAACTGTCATACTATAAATATACTATAAAGTCCAAATGATTTAACAATATAAACAAACATTTAAAATCCTCCCTCAGAACAGTGAACTAAACACCAAAGACCTGGCTTTCTTAATTTTATCTGCATATTATCTCGAATAACATAACTGAGTAGCAATCCATGTTTGTTATCATGCATGTTACTACAGTATACGAGTTTGCATGAGTGTGTACCATTGTCTTTGCCCTTGACAAAGTTCTCCCATTCTCTGAACCACTGCATGCTTATACAAAGGATGACGGTAGGAGCTTCTTCAGCCTGAAACTCCTTATTTAACTATAGATGGAGAGAAAAAACAGAAAGAGGGAGATAATCATTATCAACTTTAAACTCCTTTAAACACTCTGAGCATTAGTACTTTACTGTGTTATTTTTACTACAGTTAAATGCTGTATTTCATGTTTATATGTCCCTTGCAAACATGTTGAACTACAAACAAGAGCTTCACATATCTTCAGAGCTTTACACCGTGTGTTTTTAATGTTAGTGATGCACCTATCAGATACTGCACCCTGATAAGATTCCAGTGCAGATCACACTCCTGATCAGTAAAGTATGCAGTCTGTGTTTCATCAGTTCTCTGGCTTTACAAGCAGCAGACACTTCCAAGAACATTATGCTCCTGCCAAGAGAGGTTTCCAGTTGGTTATTTAAAAATGCTGTGGATCTGAGTAAATAACTTAGAAGTGCTGTTCATTTTGTTCAACTGATTATATGGTGAAAAATATGTATCGATATATTTTTTTCACGGGTAAATCATTATTATTAAATGGGAATTTAATATTGTTGACAAAAAAGACAAGGCTAAAATAAATGTTCCTTAAAATAAATGTACCTTTGTTTTGTCAAAGAGAGAAGACTAAATGCTGATGCCAGATGCAGTGGGTTTAAATCCCCCCAAATCAGCTTTTTTCATTAAAGGATAGGGTGTTTAACTTAAAGGATTAGTTCATTCAAAAATATAAATTCTATCATTAATTGCACCCTACTTTTATGCTAATTACCGGAGACAAATGAAGATATTTTAGATGAAAGCCTTGACCTCTCTAACCTTCCATAGAATAGATGTTAAGAAAAAACACTTTCAAAACATTCTTTGTGACTTTAATGGTTAGACTGTAATCATATGAAGCTCCAAGAACACTTTATTTATTTCAAATACCAAATAAAAATGTTAAAACAACTTTGTTCACCTGTATCTTCTCTCCTGCATCAGGTCAGGGCACTTACTACAGGCATTACTAAGGCTATTGTCAGCATTGTGACATTCAAGCATCGTATTGCAATGAATGTGCACCCTGACCTGACATGAAAGAGAAAATACAGGTGAAAAAAGTTGTATTTACAGTATTTTTTGGTGTACAGAACTGTTCTTGGAGCTTTGTATGATTACAGTTTAACCCTTGACGTTGCATAGACTGCTTTCCCTATGTTTTGGGTTCCTTTTCTGAACATCTCAAAACCATTGCTATCTATGAGGGATGAGAAAGCTCTCGGATTTCACCTAAAATGTCTTAATTTGTGTTCTAAAATTGAACAAACGTCTCAGAGGACTACAGAACAATGTGAGGGTGAGAATTAAAAGGTTAAACTTATCCTTTAATCTCTGCAATATGGCAGATAGTAGAATATGGCTTGTAGTGTGAGTGTGCCCGAGCCCGAAACTGAAGACGAGACGTGACTTTTAAGGGATTGTTTCTTATGTGTTTATTAATCATTCTTACTGTTCAATGAACGCAAACTGTCGGAGTTTATTAAAGACGCAAACCCCTCACTGCACCATGGCTGCACTTTCAGCAAACCTCCTAATTCCTGCAGCACGAGAACTTCATGATTGTTTATGAACATCAAAAGTGGCGGATCTGTTCGGCAAAATATTTGACTGTGTTTTACTGCAACCCAAACAACTAAAACAATATAACTTAAGAAATCTCCACTGTGCTGAGCAAGAGCGCTTCTGAACAGCGCATCATCGATGATGCAAGCGTGCCCAGGCCCGAATTTAATGTGAGTGCGGGCCAACAGGGGAGACGGGAGGAGGGACAAATGTGCTTCAGCCCGATTAAAGGCAACTGTACATAGTGTGCGTACGCCCTAATAGAAAATGGATATTGACTGAACTGTTTTTGAAAAAATTGCCATTCTCTTAATTTTTGCTCAAAGGTGAAAGCGTTATAATTGGCTGAAATGATAAATAAAACAAGTTGAAATAACAATTGTCACAATCATTATTTTGAGTAAAGAAATTCTATTATGTAGAACTAAAAAAATTACTAGTTTTTGTTTACTAACAACTAATTTGAGATATCGTTGAATAAAACTTGATCAAACAAAAACAGGAAAATAAATATGATGAAAACTAAAAGTAAATTTTATGCAGGACTAAAGGCTGGTTTATATACGATGTGTCCGCAAATTCGATTGGGTGCACATGGCATCGATTGGGTGCAATGTGACACCATCACAGTGTTGGCTGAAGTTGACTTTGAGTGCGCACAACATCATTTTGGCACTCGGTATGTGCAACATTTTTCGTAACTTCGCACACGGCTCCACATTCAAAGATGAACCACTTATAGCTGAGTCTGGCCAACTTGTGTGAATATGCGAATATTTAGAAATCCAAAACAACTTCTTTTGAAGCTTTAAGGAGAAACAATGCATGTATTTTGTGCACAGGTTGCCCAAGATTTTTTAAGTAAATTATTTTTATATTTATTGTGCAAAGGTTTTGCATTAATTAAGCAGTTAGCTTGGATGTATAAAATGCAGCACAAGTTACTAATTTACTAATAATTTTATTTAAGTTACTGAAAACATTTTCATTTTATATACAATTAATTCATTTAACAACTCCAATCCCTGACTATTTTTTCGCCACTGTCGTCAGGGCAGTTATTCCAAGTCCCTCCCCTGTTGTTAAAAAAAAATAGTACAATGGCAAGAGCATCAAGCATGAAAGCCTCGAGGCAAAACTCACGGCAGTCAATGGAAGGTCTCGCTGCAGACCCAGGCAAAAGTATAAATCATCCTTTAGGCCAAGACAGCAGTTAAACCCATGTAGTGTGTTTTCACAATATAATTTTGATGCTCAAAAACAAGGCGACATGTTAAAGTCTGAAGCATTTGGCTGTTCATGAATGCCACTTCCTATTTTAAACATCACACTCACAGACACTAGTTCTGTAATTCTGTAATGGTCATTTGTTCACCTTAATGAAGGTGTCTATCTCCAGTTTCCGTCGTTTGGCTAAGGTCTCGATCTCCACTTGGCAAATTGCACACACATATAAGTGATTCACAGCCGGGCCACCTCCAAACCTGTGAAAAATATTTCAAAACATGAGGAATTACACAAGTATGGCCAGTGAAAAGAGCAAACACATAACTCAACATTGTTTATATTGCAAGGCAAAAGGAGTTCCTTGCACATGACATCAGGCAGAAAACCATACACATTTTTTTTTAGTTCAGCATTGGTTTTGTTGACTTGACAGGATCAAATGCTTTAGTATCATCACATGTTCTAGAAGGTGATAAATGTTGAGGACGTCCAAAAGGTCAATTTTGTGCATTGCTATGTATGACTCACCTGTTGTAGAGATATTCCCACACATTTTGAGGTAGGATCACAACCAGATCATCCACATAATGGTACTTTGTAGGAGGAATTCCTGTAAAAAATTAATATATCATTTTAGTTTTTACTGCTACAGCAAGTGAAAAAAAAATAATATTAATAATAATAATATATATGCATACGTATATGTGCAAACCATGAACAGACTGTTTTGGCTCTATTTAAGCCATCTAGGCTCAAAGTTTAAATCGCATGGTGCAAAAGCATTAAGGCCAAATTTGCTATTTTATTATCGAAAAATGCAGTATGCGCCACAATGCATAGGCTAACAGGTTTGTGGTTATTCTCTTAATAAGTTATGGGCAGGGGCGGACTGGGACTTAAAATCAGCCCTGGCACTGTAGCCACACCAGCCCATATTACCACACCGACACAGCCCTACTTTTATTGGTGCACAGATGGTGAAATAATATAAGCAGTACCTTATGTAATATATATTTAAACTTTTAATGTATGTGACTGGAACAAAAACAACCCATTTATAACAAATTTAAACATCAATCATTTCATTCATTCATTCATTTTCTATTCAACTTAGTCCCTTTATTAATAATAATAATAATAATAATAATAATTCGTTACATTTATATAGCGCTTTTCTGGGCACTCAAAGCGCTTTACACAATGGGGGGGGGGGGGGGGGGAATCTCCTCATCCACCACCAGAGTGCAGCATCCACCTGGATGACGCGACGGCAGCCATTTTGAGCCAGACCGCACACCACACACCAGCTGATTGGTGGAGAGGAGACAGAGTGATGATATGCCAATCATGATATGGGGAGGGTTAGGAGGCCATGATGGACAGAGGCCAGTGGGCAGATTTGGCCAGGATGCCGGGGTTAAACCCCTACTCTTTTTCGAAGGACATCCTGGGATTTTTAACGACCACAGAGAGTCGGGACCTCGGTTTAACGTCTCATCCGAAAGACAGAATCTGAGATTATTAATCAGATTATCTCAGATTATTAATCTGAGATTGCCACAGCAGAATGAACCACTAACTTTTTCAGCATATGTGTTACCCATATGTGTAACCCAATTCACCTCGTGTTTGAACTTGTGAGGGAAACCCACACGAACATGTGCAAACTCCACACAAAAACACCAACTGACTCAGCCAAGGCTCGAACCATTGACCTTCTTGCTGTGAGGCAACAGTGCTACCCACGGCGCTTCCCCCTTTCGAGACTATTTCAGTTAATTTTATGCATTTGGCAGCGTCTGATTTTAGAGCAATCTTTTGCTTTCTCTAAGCTTTTCGGCAACACCTTTCCTTTTTTACAGTCCATCTCTGACAATTAGCTTGTGCTGCACTTACTGTTTGTTTGACATTTTTGCCAGATTTTGATTAAGTCCACGTAACCTCTGATTGGGTCGGCCCCTCTCGAAACCAGCCGGCCATTGCAGATTGGGCCAATGCTTAACATTTATTATTATCATTACTATTATCATCATCATATTCACTTCTTGCAAGAGATAAAAGCTGCCTGCATGTAAAAACAATACATAAAAAAATTAAAAAATAGCACACCGGCCCACATTTTAAAATAAAAGGTCCGGCCCTTATGGCATTTGCCAGAATTGCCAGATGGCCAGTCCGCCCCTGGTTATGGGTGTGTTTTGAGCACAACGTGCATTAAACCAATCAGAGTCTAGCCCTCCCCTTCAGACTTTTTAAGCGGAAAAACTGAATGCTTCACTAGACAGACCATCTGCAGGGTGAGGATAAAGAACGAGCCTCCTTGATTGACCCTCTTTACTTTAATTTTACTCTTTACTTTACTCCTTTACTTTCGTGGATAAGGAAAGGGTGTTGTAAGGACTCCACTGAAGACATACATTAGCCTACATATTTAAATTTCATTTGTTAAGAGCCAGGATTTATATAAAACGATTTCTAAAATCAGTTCTAATTTCCAGCAAATCAATAGAAGAACAATAATAAGTGTGGTCAAAAAACTAATCTGAGCTTGTTTTTTATTAAAAGAAATTTAAATATGCATATAAACAATAATACTAATACTAATAATATTATACAAAAGCAAATTGTCATGAATAAACTGTAAAAGCCCCCAGAGATGAAGAAGGCATTGAGGCAGTGGTTTTTATATTTATGTAGAAAATAATAATTTTTGTAACAAATTTAATCCTTTAATTCTTTTTCATTTGCTAAGATATTTGCATATTCCTGTACATCCTGTGTGTATTAAGCAATTTGTAGGCGACGTGCTTAAGGTGCTCTGCGCTGGACTTTAGAGCAGCTTTCAGTTGACACAGTCTATTTTAGTTCCTCAAAAATGCAACGTGCAAACAATGCACCTTAACACACCTCCTTTCTAGACCAGCACACATACGAGTCCACAAAGTGGCGCAAATGAATTTACTTTTCAAACAACGTGGTGTAAAACAGGAAAATTAGGGATGCACTGGTCTGAAAATAGCAGCAAATTGCGCCAAACAGGTCTTGCGCCTTATTGCGCCTGGTGTATGATAGGGCCCTTTGTCATAACTTCCACAACAGAACATTTCATGTGACTTCAGTGGTTTAACTGTAATCATATGAAGCACAAGGAACCCTTCTGAATGCCAAAAGATCTGTAAAAATCGCTTTGTTTGCCTGTCTGTGAGTGTGCGTTTAATTTGGGAAATATGTTAATATGCAAATATGCCACAGCCATATCACCCTGCAGCCCAAGACCAGTTACTCACTGAAGCTAAGCAGGGCTGAGCCTGGTCAGTACCTGGATGGGAGACCACATGGGAAAACTAGGTTGCTGTTGGAAGTGGTGTTAGTGAGGCCACCAGGGGGCGCTCAACCTTTGAGTCCTAATGCCTCAGTAAAAGTGAAGGGGACACTATACTGTCAGTGGGCGCTGTCTTTTAGATAAGATGATAAACCGAGGTCCTGATTCTCTGTGGTCATTAAAATCCCATGGCACTTCTTGTAAAGAGTAAGGGTGTAACCTTGGTATCCTGGCCAAATACCCTCTTGGCCCTTAATCATCATGGCCTCACAATCATCCCCATCCACAGTTGTATTGTGGATGCTGCACACTGGTGGTGGTGATGTGGAAAGACTCCCCTCCTGAATGTGAAGCGCTTTGGGTGTATGGCCATACACGATACATGCGCTATATAAATACACATCACATTACATTTTTAATGGCAAATACACTATTAAAGTGGGTAAAATGAGATAAAAACATCTGATTTGTTAGTTTCAAATAATAATTTGTTAGTTATAATTTGTGAAGTTGTCTCTCATAAAACAATTATAAGTTAACAATTAGATTAAGTGGCCTAATGCAATTAATAGTTTGCATCTGAGTCATCACATGGAGCTCTAGAGAAGCAAAAAACCTTCAGAAATCCTAGACAAATTGGCACATTTTCAAACTGAAGAACATCTTGAGAAGATGTGCACATAATGACGGTCAAGTCTTTACATGTAAATAAAATCAACATTTTTAGAATTACACTCTACATCTACATGTCAAGCAACTAAAAGGTTCAGACAGGGCTGTGCAGAATGTATTGACTACAGTAATCTTATAATTGCTGTTTTGATAAAGTACAAGCTGACATTGTTGAGTATGCCACTAGCTTTGAAAAAAACATGCCTTGAGGATGAAATCCCTATATGTTTTAAAGCTTATTAGAAAGCAGTTAAAATGGCAACAAAAATAGTCAAAAAAAAAAAAAAGAAAGAAGAAAAAAAATTGTTGCTTATTTTTAAGCAAAATACTTATAAAATCTGCTTACTACAGTTACTAGCTCCATTTTTTAAGAATATGGTTTTAGGTGAGCTTGAGGCATGAGCGTATTAGAGAGTACCTCCGTGCTGACAAAGGAAAGTGTGATTGGTGATGGGTCCGGGCTCAGTGAATGTGTTGAATTTGTTGAGCCACTCTCTGGAGATGTAGAACTGCAGCAAACTGGGCTCCTTCAAATTAGCCAGAGCGACAACCCTTTGTCTTTCTCTCACAGATTCTTCACTGCTCTTCCTGAATGACAAATTAATATTTCAAGTATTTATAGCTGCAATCAGTATGTGTTTATCAATGTTTATATGCTGCTTATATGAGACAGTGAGTTTTAATTGCTAGTACCAGAAAAATGCAAACATCTCTCATATTGAGATAGATAATATCTCATTTAATAGAGAACAGAGACATTTCCTTTTATTTCCCCAATTAAATAAAAACTGTATTGTTTACCTTTTAAAACAACTGAAACAAAATTATTTTGTTATTTGTATAGAAAATAATTATAATTATAAAAATTAGCAATCTTATGTGTTTCCCCAATTTGTTCTACATGTTATTATATAAATAATGCAGGTACAGTTGTGTGTGTCATTTCTGAAGACATCAGCTACTGGCAGGCGTAGCAAAAATTCAGATTTTAGTTTTTAGATTAAAGTCAAGTCTTTTCTTTCATATTGAATGATTACTTGAAAAACAAATATGCTTATTTGGTGTTATCTATCAAATGTTAAAAGAATAGAAAAAGATCTGAATACAAAATTGTTACTAAATTGATGACGTCATTCACCAAAACGATGTGTATAAAAAAAGTTCCTTACACTTAGATCTATTAGATGCATTTAAAGAAAAGAATTAATTTCCATTTCATGCCTAAAACTACTTTCAGTTTTCGCAACATTACATTAAAATCAGTAAAAAACAAACAAAAAAACAAGTGTACCTGTAGAATAGGACATATGCTTCAGCATTCTGGACTACAGTCTCGTGCACTTCTGTTACATACTGATCGTCAAACTCGTACCACTGTCCATTGATCACATTCTGGCAGTACGCTATGTAATGCCCACCTGCCCAACAGAAATCGATGAATGAATGTCAGTCCATGTTCTTCAAAGTTCCTATTATACTTTGTAATATTCCGAAGAAATAACTTACTTCCAGCAGTGCCGTGATGACAGATGACAGACAGCAGGTCATAGGTAGTAATCTGGGACGGGCTTTCCTTAGCCAGGAACGGTTTGAGATCCAAACCCTCCAATGGGAATGACACGTGGCTATTTATTTTGAACGAGTACATGACTTCATGTCTGAAGCGCTTCAGGTGAATGCACAATATCTGCAAAAGAGATCACACTCACTAACAATGTAAATTGCAATATTAAGAGCAGAACATAACAAAGCAGGATACTTACTTCTGGTAGACGCAGAACTTTACAATATTTCACACCATTTCTTAATCTGAAAAACAGAGCAAGTCATTCATCATCATATACACATGTTAACCCAACAGCTACAGTACAGTTTTGTCTATAAATTCATTAAACTATAGTAAATATCCAACATCCACTATATTTTCACAAATTGATCTAAAAAAAAAAAAAAAACTCTTACTTTTTACACCGTTCACAGCTATACATGTTGTCTCCTGTTTGGAAAGAAAATGAACATCAATGCCAAGCAGAACAACATTTTTTTTTATGTTAGACGCAGTGTACTTGCCTTTCAGCTCATCAGCAGCAAAGAAAGCTGCCAGACAGTCCTCTAGCGTTACCATGGGGCCCCAAAACCAACTTGGAATACAGGACACTACAAACCTGCGTAAACACACAGATACAATCACATATAGAGATCAATGTTTGTTTCCAGTGCACTTACATTGTCTTAAATTCAGGTTTTGGTTATGATACACTACGGTTCAAACGTTTGGGGTCACTTAAAAAATGAATGACTGCTACTTTCATTATTATTTATTGTCTTTTGTAGCACTGCACATAAACAAAGCTGTGGCTACTTACCATTTTGAATATAACTTTGGTTATACAACTATGAAGCCATTCATTCATGTGGCAATTAAACTTTACAACTCCTCCCTCTGAGGTCAAAATAAGCTTTGAATAATGAAATATGTATTCAAAGTGTATTACATATGTATACTGTAAAGCTTGTCCATATTGGATGTCTTTTTTATCTTAATCCTTAGCTTTAATCGGATCTTTCTTATCCATTTCCAAGTAGCACCTGAAACAAAAGCAATTTCCTACTGGGATTAATAAAATACTCTGATTATTCACTGTCTTCAATCCAGGCGGATCATATCATTATATATACCCGTATTGAAATACTTAGATGAGATGATAAAATGAAGTCTCATGTCTGTCATTGTGATTTTGTTGTTGTTGCTTTCAGCACTTTTGATATTATTCTAATTCACTCATTTGGTTAACTGCCAGTCAGAGTTCTTATATTTACTGCACCATTGGCAACAGACACATATTTTATGTGCTCAATTATCCAAAAAACTCCAAGATGACTTTGAATAAAAGCTTTAATCTGAAACACATAACAGACATTGACTAATGTTCAATGAATGAATGTTCAAAAACAGCCTGACGTTGGTCTAAAAATCAGCTTGGTGCAACAGGGCCTTAACTGATTAAAATGCTAGCTTACCCAAAAAAAAAAAAAAAAATCTCCTTCACATCACTTAACCTCAAGCCCTGAGAGCCTCCTTTATCTTCAGAACACAAATTTAGATTTTTTCAGATAAAATCTGAGAGCTCTCTCATCCTCCACAGACAGAAACCATCCTGAGTTGATCAAAGTCCAGATATAGAACCAAAAACATCTAAATATTCCATGTGACAACAGTGGTTCAATTGTAAACATATGCAGCTCCAAGAATTCTAATTGTCTTAGTTCACCTATGTTTTTTCTTCCTTGTAACGTTGTCAGGGGGCACATTTACTACGGGCAATACAATGTATTTGCCATTAGAGTCAAATTGCCCATACTAAACGCACACACACAGACATAGGTAAACAAAGCCATTTTTACTGATTGATTACTTTGCATGATTATAGTAGAACCACTGAAGTCACATAAAAAGATTACTAACATTTTAGTTTTGGTCAGAATTTATGCTATTAACTACTGGCTTATTACCTGCCTATCATAAAGATATTAACTGTTGATTAGTAGTTAGAAAGTATGATCGTATTATGCATCCTAAATTCTACGCAAAACCTAAACCCAACTTTTACATTACTAATAAATAATAATAATTCCTTACATTTATCTAGAGCTTTTTATGTTACTCAAAGTGCTTTACGCATTGGGGGGAATCTCCTCATCCACCACCAGGCTGCAACATTCACGGCAGCCATATTGCGCCAGACCCCACACCACACACAAGCTGATTGGTAGATCAGAGATCAGAGTGATGAAGCCAATTATGATATGGGGATGGTTAGGAGGCCATAATTAACAAAGGCCCATGGGCAAATTGTGGCCAGGATGCCGGGATTAAACCCTTAGTCTTTTTCGAAGAACATCCGGGGTACTTTTCATGACCTCAGAGAGCCAGACCTCGGTTTAACATCTCATCTGAAAGATGGCACTCACTGAGCAGTGTAGAGTCCCCTTCACTATACTGGGGCGTTAGGACCCGCACAGACCATAGATTGAGTGTCCCCTACTGGCCTCACTAACACCACCTCCGGCAGCAACCTAGCTTTCCCATGTGGTCTCCCACCAGGTGCAGCTCTGCTTAGCGTTAGTGGGCAACCATGTGAGAGAAGCAGAGAGATTGCTGCCAGCATACAACTATTAATAACTATCAATAAACAGCCAATTAGTAGTTTATTAAGTCAGTAGTGTTAGTTAATGGTTTGTTAAAGGTTCACGAAACCCTCGAGTACTTTTTTTGAGATTTTAATAGATTTGTGTTTGTTTTGAGCATCGGTTAAGAAAATGTTAGCACCTGTTAGCTTTAAATGTGGGGAAAACTGGGTAATTTTGAGCTTTTGTCAACTAATTTCAGCTTCCGGGTTTAAAATGATTTTTGGGGTGGGATCGAAATCGGCGACGTAGCGCAGAACTGAAAGTGCAAAGAGGACGCATCGGTTTCTCATTATTATTCATAGCGGAGTTTTCATATCCTATGAGAAGAGCAGGCTTCTTAAATATTTATGAGAGCATGTGCTTTCCAAAGGCAAAGCAGACCTAGCTGCCAGTGCCAAGCTCAGCGGTGTAATCCTACGTAAATGACTGGGTGAGACAAGTCCGCGGACCCACGGCAAGCAGTATTTAGTCGTTCACGAAGGGTCGTATGTGTTTGTTTCCTTGATCCACGGGGTTTGTTGCATGTTTTTCCCCGCGATCCTGTCAGGGCCAATACAGCAAAGTTGTGCACACACGCGTCTCACCCAAGCATTTTTGTCAAGAAAGCAGTACTAGAATTGGAGAATGGTGGGCGTTGTCTTTTATCAGAAGTTCGTTCACATTTAGACACATCGCCGTGCTGCTGTGTTCGACTAAATCCTTAATTAACAGCAGGGCTAATGGTTAAAATAGACAGGGCAGAGACCTGCTGCACTGAGTCTGCATTCAGATCCGAGGATTGAGATAAAAGTCCTCATTTAGGGTTTATATGAACTTTATAATGATATAAATTGTGGTTATGTGTATATGAAATTCTAAATGTAGCAGGGCAATAAATTACTGTTAATTTCTTTGCATTTTAACTTTGTAAACTATAAAATCATGGGTCTCCGCATGGTTTGTGTCTCATTTTGTAAACTGACTGACAGTTGCTCGCTCCCCTCCTTCTCCCCTGCTCTTCTGGCCACGCCCACTCCTGCCCTTTGCTCGTGGAGCTCCACGCCCACTATGATGCATCTTTTGAAAAAATTCTGAGGTGGACCCGAAAGTGGGGGTGTCATGACCCTTTAATGCTGTGATTGTGACCTAATCTAAAGCGTTACCAAATGTTCTGACGTTTTAGATTCATCTTAGGACTGTTGCTGTCCATGGAGGGTCAAAGAGCTAAAGAGATTCATTTCTGTTCTGAAGATGAATAAAGGTCTAAGAAGGTCAACATAAATGTGAAAAATTAAAAACTAAATTTTCATTTTTGGGTGAATTTTTCTTTTTGTCAAATCCTTTTTTGACTCTTTGTTCATTCTCTGTCCAATCACTGTCTTACTATACCTTCGTATAGAGTCCATGATGTAGGAGATCCAGCCCTGTGCAGCATAGCCATCAGTGCAGACACCAGCTTTAACAGGTGCACTCTGGTGAATGGAGGAATGAAGCTTAGCCAAATCTTCTTTACCGGGTATAGGCAAAGAAAGGTCCTGAAACGTCTCCACAGTTGTCGAAACCTGCAAAGCCAAATAGTTTTGTTAAACCTTTTGTGTGTCTGCAGTCTTAAACATACTGTATTTTTGAAAAATATCCTCAATATGATTCATGTATATAAGGGCTGTTCTGTGCTGCTATGCATTGCAGTTTTTTTCTAGATGTGACCTTAAATGAACTACATGGTTTATAAATGAGCACAGTCGCGAATAAACTGTAGTAGTGCATTTTGAAGTGTTTTAAATGTAATTTGATGCTTGGCGCCCTCTAGAGACAAAATAAAAGATGCTGGCATCCCTGCTCACCCGGTCACATGTCAAACACTGAACAAGACTCAGAATGGATCCATCAAAGATATCGGAAATAACACTACGGAAACGGGACTGCTTCTTCTTCTTGGTGCTCAGTAGCATCTGAGCTATTAGAGAAACAATTATAATGGTTAATTAGTACAAAGGAAAATATTACATCAATGCTGTATATGTGTAAATTAAATAAGCAAGCAAACCTTTCTTGAAAGTATACGTGGGTCCAGTTCTGAGAGGGCTGGATCTTGGTGGGTTACTAGAGAGTCTGGAGTGAAGCTCCTGTACACTGTGAGCGGGGCTACAGGGGCGAGAGGATGGACAGTGCATGGAAGCTTCATTATCAGGTTCTGCAAGAAAAACAGAGGGATCAGGAAGCGCAAAGATTTGTTTTCACATCCAAAAATGTAATTACCAATGCAAACTTGCTCTGCTGTTTGTAAGATTGTATAAATCAAGAATATTAAAAAGAAATGAACACTTTTTTTGCAGCAGTGACGACTTTCACATTGTTAAAATCTTGTATTAGAAATAAATGCTGTTCTTTTAAAATTTGAAAACTGCATCCCAGTTCCTCACCAATAATATTATAATATAATAAACTTCACAGCAGTATCAAACGCGATAAGAAGTTTTTTTTTTGCTTACCACATATACTTTTGGCAATTTGATAAAACCCCACTTAATATAAGTACATTTTTAAAATTGTATTTGTATTTTTTTACTTGATATATAATAAATAACTTAAAACTCATGGAGAGACATTTTTAAAGACATTTAAAGTCTTTCAAATTTCACATAATAACAAAAAATGTTATGATGAGGGAGGCTTGTCAGTTGTCACATGTTAGTGGGTTCATCGTGATTCAACTGATACAATTGAGTCAAACTAGTGTGACAAATTAAGCATCTAGTAAATAGAGTGTTGTCATGCCTGGTTTCAAAAATAATATTTGAGAAGTATCTTTCATTTATGCTTGGCATGATTCCTTTGCCACTTTACATTTTCAATCATTTACAAATGAATTATAGATAGGGGTGGCCTATATTAAATGAGATTGCTAATGTGATTGAGCAAAGCTATGACTGTCATGCACATCTGTCATAAATCTCCTCTGAAGGCCAGAGGGCGCTCTTGTGCAGAAACTCCAAACACCTATTAAGAAAGCCAGGAAATAACCTTAGCGGTTGCTGAATGAACAAGGCCCAGTTTTAAAAAAAAAAATTATCTTGATCAAAATGGTCCAGATTTGAAAATTCCATGTTTTGCTATCCAGGATTAACTGATCTATCTAACTTTTATGACAGTTTTTTAAGGGAACATTGGGTTGGACCACTGTGATCTACATTTCAAACAGTGTAGCCTACTGGCTTTGCAGAGAACAAGCGGTAGGCAAAATATCAGTGGCCACAAAAAGTCATTGTTTTAAAGGAGTGTTTTATTTTAGCTTGTTCTAATACATTCAATATTGTTTTGTCGTTGTCATATCTCATTAGATGTGACATGCTTCATAAAGGTTTCAAATATGAAAGAATTTATATATCATTAGTAACCATTAAGTATGTGACAACTTAAAAAAAAAAAAAAAAAAAAAAAACATTTAGGTTCAAAAACTAAATCCACACTTCAGATAGGATGAGGATTATCACGTTTTTTTTTTTTTTTATCAAATAGATCCCAATCTAAGTTTAAAGTTTTGAATAACCCAAAGGGCAGGTTTTATCCAAATCAAATGTAAGATTTCAATACATGATCTGATCTTAATTAAAAATCCCACTGTTACTTTAAAAAACCCATTTCCAAATCTTGATCCAATCTGTGATCCAAAATCCCACTGGACTGCTTTTGAAAAAGTGGGCACAGATTATTTAACTGATGCGATTGATTCAGTGTGACTAATAAACGCACAACTATAGAATCATCTCACAGCAAGATTCATTTCAAACACTGAAGTTATTGCGAGTTTGGAGTTAAACCATGTTATTATTTGTTGCATGTTATTATATGTTACTTTTATTATTTACTAAACAGAGCTATAGTTCACTGAGAAGCAACTCAACAGCTGTTAATATTACAGAACAATGATTTTAATGTCATTATCGACCAAGCAAATCAAATAAATTTTTTTACAAATTTTTGTGTAGCTTCTCAGTGTACTACAGCTGTGTGTAGTAGATGCCGCTCCATCTGATGAATAGAAGTTTTACTAGAACCGTCTTCACTGAAAAAATGCACATAAAAATCCTCTTTGATTAATTTGCCAGCCCTAGGGTTAGAAGAAGAAACATATAATGCATAATAGAATAATTACTGATCACGTGACACTGAAAATTGGCAAAATGGCTGCTGAAAACTCAGCTTCTTTCCTTGCAGCAGACGCCCTTCCAGCTGCAACCCATCACTGGGAAACATCCATACACGTTCATTCACAGACATACACTACGGACAATTTAGCTTACCCAATTCACCTATAGTGCATGTCTTTGGACTTTTGGGGTGGAAACCGGAGCACCCGGAGGAAACCCATGCAAACACGGGGAGAACATGCAAACTCCACACAGAAATGCCAACTGTCCCAGCCGAGGCTCGAAACAGCAACCTTCTTGCTGTGAGGTGATTGTGCTACACACTGTGCTGCTTGCAGTATTAATATTTCACATTATATTTTTAATAAATGGTAAGCATAACTCTTTCAACAATAAAAACATGAAAAAATCTCAATTTTCAGGCCATCACACCTGTGTTTCCTGGTGCCGGCACAGCTGTGGCTGGTGTCGCTGTTTCAGTTTCTCTCTCAGCCTGTCCGTCTTGTGCAGCTGTGTCCACATCTGCATCCTCATCCATTTCACGTGTCCTCTCTTCTCCTCTTCTCTCCTTCAGCCTCTCTTTCTCCGAGATGCCTCCGGTTCCTCTCACTGCCACACATTCATCTTGAATGAGGAGCTCTGCTTCTCCTCCTGCACGCTCTCCATCTCCCCTTTCGCTTCCTGATCCAGAGTCACACGACAGGAATTCGTCTTCAGAGGGGCTTCGGTCTCCGTCCACAAGATTACAGCTGTCCAGACTGAGGTCAGGCTCGACTTCAGAGATGCCACCGCTGCAGTCAAACAAAGGCTCCTTCAGCTCCTCGTGAAGCTGGTCCATCAGACATCGCAAAAACTCCTGAGTGTCCTAGAAACAGGCAAGAAACAAAATGTCAATGAGGTTTATATTATTTCTTTGAAAATAATAGTCTTTAAAAAATGCACAGTAGACATCATATGAGTGTTATTACTGTTTAACAAAACTATTCAAAATCAATGTTGTCTGGCACCGGTAGCCTTGTGGGTGGTATGCTGACATGTAGCACCACTGCATTCTGGGCAATTAAAGTTCGAATTAAAGCTTGCAGACTTTTCCTGATAACCCTCACTCCCAAATACTCTAGCTTGTCTCACAAATCTCCTTTAACAATACAGGTAAAAATGTTTTTCAAATATATAAATAAAAGAAATAAATCTTTGAATAAAATACACTCACTGGCCACTTTATTGGGGTACACCTGTCCAACTGCTCATTAGCACAAATGTCTAATCAGTCGATCACATGACAGCAACTCACTGCATTTAGACATTTAGACGTGGTCAATACAATTTGCTGCAGTTCAAAATGAGCATCAGAATGGGGAAGAAAGGTGTTTTAAGGTATTTTGACATGGTTGATGATGCCAGAATTTGGCGTCAACAACATGAAAGCATTGATCAATCCTGCCTTGTATCAACGGTTCAGGCTGGTGGTAGTAGTGTAATGGTGCAGGGGATATTTTCTTGGCACACTTTGGGTCCATTAGTACCAATTGAAAATTGTGTCAACGCCACAGACAGCCTACCAGTGTATTGTTGCTGACCATGTCCATCCCTTTATGACCACACCTTTATGACCACATCCATCTTCTGAAGTCTACTTCCAGCAGGATAACATGCCATGTCATAAAGTGCGAATCATCGCAGAGTGGTTTCTTAAACCTGACAATGAGTTTACTGTACTCAAATGGCCTCCACAGTCACCAGAACTTCAATAGAGCACCTTTGGGATGTGGTGGAACAGGAGATTCACATCATGGATGTGCAGCTGAAAAATGCAGCAACTGCAACTGCATGATGCTATCATGTCAATATGGAGCAAAATCTGTGAGGAATATTTCCAGTTCCAAGTTGAATCTATGCCACGATAAAGATAAGATAAAGACAGTTGTGACGGCAAAAGGTGGTCCAATCTGGTACTATTAAAGTGTACCTAATTAAGTGGCTGGTGAGTGCATAACTTACTGATAAATAAAAAATCAAATAGCACTAAAATACTGAAATAAAAGAGATCTAAATCTAAAATTTTTTAAGCCTAAATAAAAGACCTGACAGAATTGCAAATAATATAACATACTATAATATTACCATAATATAACAGAAAAAAAACATTAAAATAAAAATGAAATAAATAAACACTACACACTATAGTGGAATTTAAATAAAACACACTACACACTATAGTGGAATTTAAATAAAACACACTAGGGCTACTACAATGTATTGTTTCAGATTGTTTTCAGATTGCACATCCACTATTGGCAGAATGTGCAGTGTCATGTAGGGATTATCAATGACTTGAAAACATGAAGTGGTCTACATATATCAATGGTCTTATATATATATCATCATTATATTATATATATATCATATATATGATATATATATATATATATATATCAAAAATATATATCAAAAATGCTAAATATTGCTATGTATTTTTTCCAATATTGTGAAGCCCTAGAATACACCACAGTGCTTCCCACGGGTTTGAAATATATTTGCGGTGCTAGCTGGATTGAAACACACCTTTTACCCACATCAGATAAATAGTTAACTATATGCAACAAACATAACAATTTAATTGTTAACAATAATTAAATTTATTAAGAAACAGTTTCCTTACAATGGGTTAAGGTACAAAAAAAAAAAAAAAAAAAGAAATTCACTATTTCTTTTAATTTTAGGCTATTCAGGAGCCATGTACACCCACTGACAGATAAAATCTGCTTTACTCTATCTCACAATTAAGTTCAGTTTGCTTTATTGGCATCAAATTAATAAAATATAAAACAAATTAGAAATAAATGACAGAAAAAAGGAATAAAAGTAGACAATATCTCAAAAAAAATATAATAATTACAAGAATAAAACATCTAGATAATTTAAATAGGGCAAAATAATTGATTACCCATACTAATAATGTACATATATTTTTCAGCTAATTTAGAACTCATAATTTCTTTCAATTCCTTTCCTCTCTGAGTATATAGAATTAAAAAATAATTATTTAATGTTTCTCTCACTCTCTGTGTGCATAATTGATGACAGCTTTAGAAAGCGAAAGCAAAAGTCAAATCCCGGTAATTTCAGATTTAGAAACCCCAGTCTGACAAAAAAAGCGCATCTCTGTGGGTGTTTATAGAATGTGAAACTGTCTGTGAAAGGGTCGACAGGTCTTAACCACACAGATCGAGCATGAAACGGGTAAACGAGAGAAGATTTTCCACTACTTAATCGATTGTAGATGTTTCGTTCTATTGGGCGGATACAAAAAAAAATTAACATACTTGAGCGGTAAGCTCAATAAAAGTTTACCTGTGGGAAGCACTGCATGAAATAGTAGTATACAGACTTTACTAAAATAACACTGCTTTATACCTGTTGAGCATAGCCACGAAACATGGGGTTCACCAGTTTGATTCCATGAAACAGAGTAGTTGGCACAACATAACTCGGCCTGGACAGAGGGCCAAAGAAAGCACAAAAGAGAGAAAAAGAAAGGCCATAGGCAACAATATGGATACTTAATTATGACCAAAATCAATAGATTAAGTTCAACAGAACAGGCCAGATCTACGTTAACGGTCTGGCAAGTCAGTGCTTGTTACCGTTTCTTGTGCCAGAGTTCAGAGATAAGCTTCTGATAGCTTTTACACAATGCCGGCTTCTTATCCGTACGCACCAATCCACTGCAATCCTGGAAAAACTGAGTCAAAGGAGGACTGGGAAATGAATATAAAGAAGCAGGAAACCCAAAGTCAGTTAAAGAGCTGGACGCGCAGACCTGAGAAATCAATCAGTGCAATCAGTCACTCAACAAATCTGTGTCAGGATTTTAAGCCTACCAGTTGGACAAGGCCTGCAGTGCAGCATTCATATAACAAGAGTTTCCAATGTTTTTCATCCCTGTCAGACCTGGGAAGGGTAAAGAGTATTAGAAAATAACACAATGAAGCTTACTATGACTAATTTTGAAGTGTTGAATTTTAGCTGTTGAAAACACAACAACTGACAATAAGATACAATATAAAGGGCACATATTTTACCCTTTTTACAAGATGTAAGATAAGCCTTTGGTGTCTCCAGAATGTGTCTGTAAAGTTTCAGCTCAAAATAGATTATTTATTATAGCCTCCAGAATCTGTCCATGTTGGTGTCTAAATACAATGTGGCTGTTTTTGTAGCCTGTGGATTTAAGTGCAAATGACCTGCTTCTCCCCGCCTACCGTTCCCATGTGCGTGTCTGCTTTTCATCATGCGTTATGTCAGATAAACAGCAGTCAGTGATAGAGACAGGCACAGATGAAGCTGAAATACAGCTCATTAGTCAAAAATACCAAGTAGGTTTATTTGATATATTTGTGGTGGTTTATTTAAGCCTTTCTGAAATGAAGAGTCTCACACAAATGCCATTTGCACGGCACACACACACATATAAAGGCCATTTACTAACACAATGCGGCAGTGGTGATTATAGCGGTTTATAGCAGACTACACAGTGATTTTCCTGTCTTTACTACAAACATGCTATGCTTTAAAACAGCCCTAAACTAAAAAAAAAAATCACAGAGAGTTGTGACATGTTTTACTCCCAGTTTATTTGCAAAAAATCTTTTTATGGACATGTGTATACATGCTATTATAGAAACATTGTGCCTGTCAATCAATTCGGTGGGTGGTGAAAAGGCGAACTCCTATGTCAAGTTGTGGTGGGTCTCAAAATCTCTGGGATTTGGGTCCTATTTCAATGTCATTAAATTTTAAAAAAAGAGACTTTTTGGATTTACATCAATCCTATATGACAGTGGACACACTATACTTACAGTGCTGTCCAGCTTAGGTGAATTCAAGTCAGCTTTATGTTAATGTATTTTAAAATTATAATTCAAGCTTAACTGCTTCCATTAAGGTTTTTTTTTTACAGATTAATAATAATTATCATTTAATTCTCTCCTTTAAGATGTTATAAAAAAAACATAAAAGTCCAACCTGTTTGTAAAAAAATAAACAAAAGTTAATCTATGAAAACAACTGTTAATACTTAGACGAAGGTGTGACATCAGTCATTTTGTTTGTTTAGTTTCCATTTGGGTAATCATATTTTCATGCAGGAATGATACTTTTAAATATTAAAAATTACATTTATTTCAAATAAACAGTGTTTGTTTGGACTTTTAACTATATTTTTAATATTAATTCTGAAGATCCCTGTGACAATGATGACTGGAGTAATGAAGCTGAAATTTTTTTGCCATAACAGAAAACAATTACACTTTTTAAAAACATGAAAGTGTCTAGGTTGGTGCTCTTGCTTTTAGCATTTATTAAAAGATTTGAAATGGTATGTAGCATGTACCAGCTTTCAGTATACATGATACCTCTAGGTTTGAGCTCATCCTCCTCAGACTCTGAGCCCTCCTCATCTGCCACTGCGATAGGCACCGCCTTCAATGGGTAACATGTAGTCTGCGAAACAGGATCCTTTGTGAAACAAAAAAAGACAGAACTATGTATCTTGTATTGTACATGACCTTTATGAAGCACATTGTCTAAAGAGGATCTCCAGACTGATGTTAATTATATAGGAGACAGCCAACCTCAAACAGCAACCTTTGCACAATACTAAAAGTGCAACTCTATGAGCGGTTTCAAATAGTCTAACGTATCTACCTGGTCATGTGGTTTGCAGCGGTGAGCTGATGATACAGGAGTAACAGGCTTCGGTTCCAGAAACACCTCTCTTTCGCAGACATAACACCACACCCTGAATGTGGTCAGGTTTACTGTCAGATTGTGCTTTTTGGCCTGGAAAATAGTTAAAAGAAGATAAACAGATGTACAAAAATGTACATTCGAGAGTTACATATTATTACACCTGTTACTTACAGCAGTGAAATTTAAACCATGCTGAACTGAACTAAACTGAACTTCAACTCTGAAATCTGGACTTTACTAGAACTTTTATGTTAAGCAGCTTTGACAAAATCTACATTTTGCTAAAAGCGCTATAAAAATAAGGATGAATTGTATTGAATACCTATATAATGCAATGTTCTGTCATAATTATCCAAACAAAAGAGCATGTTACATTTAAAGAAGTAGTTCACCCAAAACTGAAAATCTTGTCACCATTTTCTTTCCCTTCACTTGTCCCAAACCTGGTTTGAGTTTCTTTCTTCTGTTGAACACAAAAAAAGATATTTTAAAGAAAGTAGAAAACCTGTAACCATTGACTTGCATAGTATTTGCTTTTCCTACTATGCAAGTCAATGTTTACGGTTTACAGTTTTCTTCAAAATATATTATTTTAAGTTCAGCGGAAAAAAAAGAGCTCATAATAGTTTCAAACCAATTTAAGGCGATTAAACAGTGAGTAAATTTTCATTATTGTGTGAACCATCCTTTTAATACTGTCTTGATTAAACTATTCCGTGTTTAGGAATTCAACAATGCTTAAAATTCTGTTTAAAGATCCAAATGAACCTGCAATTTAACATGAAGTTTTTGTCTATTCTGTATATAGTTTGGAAACTCATGAGCAGAACTGTAGGATGAATGCTTGAGAATGGACATAATAACCAATCAAATCATAAATATCACCTGTGCATGAATAGTACTGTGGTCTGAATACGACTCTCCACAGCCTACATAAGGACAGTCACACTGTAAAAAAATAAAGTAAGAGGCATTTGATTGAACTGTAGTGACAGCTCTTTTCCTCCATATTCTAATCTGAATGGATAATCAAAAAAAAAAAAAAAAAACTGCAGGGGCACTTGATTCTAAAGTTTTTTTTTTTTTTAATACAATGAGTTTATGATAAGATCATTAACACCATTTAAAAAACAAATGATATTTATTTCATGCCTGCTTCAAAGTAATGTTCTGGACTAATCTTGGATTAAACCATACTGACCAAATGACTTTGTAAATCCTTGTATAAGCTAAAGATCCACTGTACTTCTCAAATAGTTTGCCATACCTGCAGACATGCCCAGAGATTTGGTCCACCTACTCCACATGACTGACACGTGCCCTTGAAAAAAAAAAAACATAACAATATTCAATCCACTGCACTCATTATATTAAGTCCTGTACATCAGCTAAATTAATTCTAACCTTTGATTTCTGAATCAGTTCTTCTTTAGTAACTTCACCAATCGAGTCCAAGTGAGGACAAAGATCCCCGCTGTCAGTCATCCTGATTTTCTTCTCACTCTATTGAAAAGCACAAAAATCACTTCAAAGTTACAGCTCACCCAAAAAGTCTGTCAATAAGTATTCTACCTAATGTTGTTCTAAACCCAGTCAAATTAAAATATCTTAGAGCTCCCTCATCTTCCATGGATAACAATGGTCCCAACTCATTCAAAATCCTCAAAGATACCACAAAACATAATTAAAATAGTCCATGTATCTTAAATGGTTCAATCGTAATATTATGTAACAATAACAAAATGAATAAATAAATAAAAATAAATCATTTATCATAAATAAAACACCTTTATTCAACAGTTTCTTTCTATTCTGGTTAGTATATGGTGCACTTTCATGAGCACTGATGTATACCTCAGATGTCAACACAATCTTCCTCTGTTTGAAACAAAGCACAGGCACATCCAAACAATACATCAGAAGCGTGACATGCATAAAGGCCACAGCATGGAGTGCTGGACTGAGGAGAAGAAATATTGTTGTTTATTTTTGCTTTAGGTGCACACAAAAGTAATCTTGTATCTTTATAATGCTCTTATTGAACAACTGAAAGGATATGTGGGATGCTTTAGAATTTTTCTGGACTTTGAACAAGTCAGATGGTTGCTGTTTATGGAAGATCATAGTGCTCTCAGATTTAATCTAAAATAAGGCTGTACAATAGTGGAAAAATCTAACATTGCAATATTTTTTTTTTTTTTTTGCAATATATTTTGAGATATGAACACAATTTCAGCAAATGACTCTACTTCTATTTTCTATTTGGAAAAAAGTTATAATGTTAGATTTATTGGGATGATTCTGCAGTGGAAGTGCATCTCCATTAAATCTAATAAACAATCTATAAACTATTTGGAGTCCCCCTGACACATTTGCATTGTGGTCTGTGCTATTTGCAAGGTATTTCTGTATTTGAATGTGTTGTGGGTATTTTCATGAATAACAATCTATAAATAAAATTAAGAAAAAGAAACAATTGAAATTAAGTATTTTATCGTTTTTTGAGTCTAAAAATATTTAAGTGCAGTAACTGAATGATAAAAACAAAAGTAGTTAAGGTCACAAGTTGTACAATTTCTTATACCTGAATGCTTTTAAAATCATTATACAATCACAGGCATCAAAAACAAACTCAACATAGCATAGATCCTGCTATGTGACTATTGTGTAATACTGATCATGATATCGATGCTGAAGCAATATATTGTGCAGCCCTGATCTAAAATATCTTACTTAGTATTCTGAAAATGAATAAAGGTCTTGTGGAGTTTGGAACAACATGAGGTTGAATAATAATCCTTTCTTTTTATTTTATTTCTGGGGTAAACAAACCCTTTAAGAATGTCTGGTACAGCTCTGAGACTGCGCAGCACCAATACAGTAAATAACATTGATTTTTAAAAATCTTTCTCCAAAATTAACAAAAATCAAAAAGTCAGAAACCATAAACTTTCATTAATATGAAATGATGACAAAATTATTTGATAAACTGTCCCTATAAGAACCTTACACTCTCATTACCAGTGAGAATTATAAATAAAAATCTACCCTCATTGAATAGATATTAACGGAAATATATACCATATTATATAATATTTTTTTATAAGCATAAAAATTTTAAAATATTTATAGAGTATTGAGGATGGTATCTATCTAGCATATCTGCTCAATGTGTGTTATGTTTCTGCCTAGAACTGTTAAGAGGCCAAAATTGCTGTTTCATTCGCCTAGTCAGTTGATGGGGAAAAAAACATTCGTCCCGTACCAACACTTCCATTACAGCAAAGGAAATATACAATAATTGATATAAAAACATGATTCTATGAATCAAATTTTCACTAGAAAACTAACTTCAACTGAAGTCCGAAACGACGCAGAAAACAATCGCGTTAATATGAATGTAATGCAAACAATTCATCTGAATTAAAACATAATATCTAAAACAAAACAAATAGTTTTTCCTCTGCGTCTTCGGTATTTATTATGTTCATAAACACACAGCAGTCCTCAAATACGTCACGGTGAACCACCTAAAAGCTGTTTAACATCACGATCTTGCAGAATAAACAGGCCATATTTCCACTCGGTCTGCAAGACACTATTCATACGCTGAGTCGACATGATGTTATCATATCAAACAACAGTGACAGTCCGATTTAGCAAAAGGAAAGACAGAAACAGATATTTACCTGTCATACAGAAACAAAAATATCGCTCATAGATAGTCATTTTAGGCCAATCGGAGGTGTTTGTAACAGTGGTGGGAAGCAGTGTAACGTTACTACTAAGCAGCATCCATACTGAATACAGCAGAAGCGTGCGTCACGGCTTTGACCACAGCCAATGAGCGCATTTCGTTCTTTAGCATGATCAAATAATTTTTTATTTACTTCGATTATAAAATACACATACTTCTTGTTTTACACGTTTATTTATCGTATAGAGTGTTTATTATTAAATTTACACCGTTTTTGTTTCGTTTTTCTGTATCGTGTCATAGAAGCAGCCGATCTAGAAACAGTCTCATCATTCCGCTTTTCGCCGTTCAACGGCTGTACAAAAAACAGGCAAGCTGATCTGAGATCAACTGTTAAGACGACAAATGTGATGCCAGCGAGCGGAAGTTTCTAGAGAATGAGGTCCGTCACTAAACATAGACCGCCACCGTTGCGTACAGACGGACGAGGGGTAACGTAACGCTTATCAGTAAATAATTCGACGAGTTTTAAAAACAAGTCATGCCACCAGGTAAAAATTTTAGAAGAAGGAAAGAGGATTCATCCGACGAGGAAGATGATGAAACAAAATTCGTAGTCAGGTAGATATATTCAACACATTCAGGCCAAACAAAGTAAACACAGCTGTTGTAAACCGCTAGGTAAAACGAGCAGAAAAGATTAATGCAGCTGACTTGTTTAGTTTGTACATGCATTCAGAGAGGACAGAAACCTATTGAATGTGAAAATCTATTTAAAGATGTTACTTTTATTATATGTTTACCCAGGTCAAAACTGGATGAAGCCAAGGAGCTACAGAGTCTGCGAAAAAGGCAGCATGGAGTGAGGTTGGTCATGAGCTGCTTTGTGGTTGTTACTGTTGGTGGTGTTTACATTTTTCTTTCTTTTCATTGTGTAATTAAAGTGAGAATAATAAATGCTATTTTCCATTCTGTTTGCCCAGCATTGCAACGTTACTTGTTGGAGAGAAGCTTCCTTTAGAGGCTGAGCTTGAGGTGTTTTATTATTTTAATCAAACTACATTTTGCACTACAATACAAGCCTTGCAGTGTAACTTTGTTCTTCTCTATGAGCTAATAGAGGTTTGACATTTTGTCCCTCCATGTTTATGTCATAGGATGACCCATTTAAACTGAAGACTGGAGGTGTTGTTGATATGAAGAAAGTGAAAGACAGAAGCCGAGACATGTAAGCATTAAGTAAACATGTTAGCTTTTCATTTCAATTTTTCTCTATATTTGAAGTGAAATGTTCAACTCTTCCTCTTGTTACAGGACAGTGGATGAAAATGACCTCAATCTTGGTACATCCTTTTCTGCCGAGACAAACAGAAGAGATGAAGATGCTGACATGTAAGTGCATGCTTCTACATCACATACTTTCTGCATTGCTGGTTTTGTCACTATTTATGTTTAAAGCCTCTCCCATCATGCATCTCATTTCACGCAGGATGAAGTACATTGAGACAGAGTTAAAGAAAAAGAAAGGCATGGTGGAGGCAGAGGAGCAGAAGGTGAAGGTGAAGAATCCAGAGGACCTCCTGTATGAGCTTCCAGAGAACATCAACGTCAGCTCTGCCAAAAAGACAGAAGAGATGTTGTCCAATCAGATGCTGAGCGGAATTCCAGAGGTGGATCTGGGGATTGAGTGAGTAAAGACACAAGCTAATTCATGGACATCAGTTGTTTTCTCTAGACTGGTGGCTCCAAACAAACAAATGATTGATGTCAACCTAAAAGCCTTTTTTCTCTCTTTCTTCTCAGCGCAAAGATAAAGAATATCATCAACACAGAAGAAGCCAAAGCAAAGCTGCTAGCTGAGCAGAGGAATAAGAAGAAAGACAGCGGGACCTCCTTTGTTCCCACAAACATTGCGGTCAATTACGTCCAGCATAATCGCTGTAAGTGTACACACAAACAACTGTTTGTTCAAACGTTTGTCAGTAAGATGTTTTTAAGTCTCTTATGCTCACATTTAAGGGATAGTTCATTTTTTTTTCATTTGTTCTCCTTCATGTGGTTTTAAACAGTTATTAGTTTCTTTCTTTTGTTGAATCCAAAAGAAGATGTTTTGAAGAAAACTGATTGCTGGAATCCATCATCGTCAATGGCTTCTTTGTGTTCAACAGAAGAAACTCAAAAAGGTTTTGAACAAGTGAAGGCTGATTTAAATGATGGCAGAATTAAAAAACTTTGAGTTGAACTATCCCTTTAAAAATGTAATCTTGTGAAATATTTTTGCAGTCTGTAATTGCACTCATTTTCTTTTTTTCATAATCAGGTTTTTAGATTATAAAAAAATGTTGTAAATTGTTCATTGTAAAGCTGAATTGTTCAGCAAACATTAGTCCAGTTCTTCACAATTCTTTCTAATACGATGATTTGGTGCCTAATTTACACATTTATCTTTCAATATTCAAAAAAACGGAAATTAATGTAAATTTCAAAAGCAGAGCATTTACTTAAAATACATTTTGTAACAAAACTGTACAAAGAAAAGGCCAACGATTGATTTCTCCAAATTGTTCACTAACCATATCTGTTTTCAAGTGTAAGCTTTTATCAACAGCTCTGTCTATGCCTAACAAATAAGTAAACAGTAAAATGTGAACCATATTTAAAACATTTGCTATCCCAAAGACGAAAGATTAAGTCATCATCTGTTCTATTTTGTCAAGTCTACCATGAGGATTCAAACGCGCCCCAAAGACGCAACAGAGAAGAGCCTAAAGCCAGGCCATTGCGTGTAGGAGACACAGAGAAACCAGCACCTGAGGGTAAGATCAGATTGAAAATCTCTTCAGCTATTATGCCCTGCTGTTTTTAATGAATTCATGTTCATATAATTTGGTGTATTTTTTTCGGTCTCCAGCCTCACCACCCAATTTCCGCAAGAGACCCAATAACGAGAAGGCCACAGATGACTACCACTATGAGAAATTTAAGAAAATGAACCGACGATATTAATCCTTCACTAATAATTCAGCCACCATGATGGAGTTTGTTTTTCCTTTCTGTAAACTGAAAGATGTAAATACTTTGTACTATATTTAAAACAATGTCTCTACTAAATATCTGTAACTTACGATAAGCTTTTTACAATAAAACTTCACCCAAATTGTTGGTAGTTTTTTGAAAATATTTTATAACAGAAGAACTTTTAGTTGCATAAATTTAGCGCATTGTTCAATTTCATAATTATATAATGATTGTAGAACAATTCCACATAAATGCTCAATCACTGCATATGAATGAAACTTTATTCTTATTAAACGGTTATTCTACAGGATTTGATAATGAAATACTATAACCTCTGTTACACTAACAGCATATTACCTTTTCTCTAAAGGTTTTGTTTTGAGGTCTCAAACTAAAATCGAAAGGTCATCACAAAGTTACACAGCAATACAAATAATGTATGAATGAATAAAAAAATGACAAAATGAGAACTCTTCCTTAGCAGTCACATTTAGGAAAACAGTGCACATGTAACATAAAATTTAAGATTTTTTTTCTTGTTAAAATTAATATCTCTTATCCAAAAAAAAAAGTTTCAATATTCATTGATTTTGCAGAATTGTTGTAATATTACTCAAGCTGACAAAAAGATAAATACTTCTTTATACCATTGCCAAGTTACCCAGCTACAATATTTTTTCCAGGGTCCTGTACCCTGAAGCCAGATCAGCTGGATAAACAGTTATGTTTCAGTTTAGCTTGCACCATTTCTAGGTTTCGGGTAAAATTAGTGGTTATTAAAGATAATACCACGACAGCAAAGTGTGATATAAGTGGAGCTGCTTTCATCTAAACTAAAACCCAATATTGGAGCAAACTAAATTGAAACTTTATCTAGCTTCTTGGTACAGGCTCCAGAAATGTTATCAGTATTATTTCAGTGTAATTATTTCCAGACAAAATTGCACCATATCAAGTAGTTCTCAGATTTGCAGTCTGCAGTTGAAGGTTTCTGGTGAAGCTTAATGTGATGGCAAGTTGTTTAGTTGTGCAATCTAACAAGTCCGTAAAGAAAGTCCCCAGTATTTCATGACTGCTCACTAGTGCCACTGCCGTTGCGGTGACGTTGCATAGACTCCTGGGATCCCAAGTGGTCTGAGTCCTCAGGGTTGGCATTTGAGGGGTCAGAGGTCATCTCAGGGGACCCCCAACTGTCCTGCCGATGAAAGGCCTCACAAAGTGGCAACTCAACACCATCCCATTGTCCACAGCTAGAAACGTTATACACACACATTACACACATGCACACAAACTAACATTTCTTTAGTCCACATCTGCCTAAAACTTTCACTATATTATTAGGATTAAACATGATACTGCTAAACATTCATTCAGTCATAAGACAAAACATACACAAACTGTATAGTATGGTATATACTATACAGTAATGAATATATGAAGGACTGAGAAAAGAAGCACAAGCAGAGAAAGGAAGTTGTGGAAAGCATTATTTAGGACTGCTACTAGTGATTGGAAACGTGTGGTCACATGATGTTCTCAAGAGTTTTGGTCTTTCAGGTGTCATTTGTCTTCTGTTTGCTGTTTTGTTGTGCACTCAACAGACGTGTGTGCTCTAATGTCAGAATTGCTCAATAGATGAGAAGTGAAAGGCTGTTAGCAGCAAAGAATTTTGACTATGCACTCAGCAGACAGAGGCAGAACATAGATTACAAATCAGAGGTGAGCAAATAATAGATCAGACACTAAATATGCTCTCTTTTCTCTCTGGTTTATTTATGAAATTTGAAATGACCCGTTGGTTTGTGGGGGAAAACTTGACAAATATTGTGATACATTCAGAACAGGTACTAATGTGACCAACACTGTTTCTACCCAATACTTCACCACATCAAAACAGTGTAGTGCAATATCAAACCACTGAGGGAAACAAATGCTCTATAAATAATAATGTTACATCTCGACACATTTGTAAATAAAAGATAAAATACACTATATTGTCAAAAGTTTTGGAACATCTGCCTTTATATGTACATGAACTTTAATGACATCCCAATCTTAAGCTGTATTATATAATATAGCGTTGACCCACCCTTTTTAGCTATAAAGGCCACAAAGATGCTTGTGATTTCCACAAGGTTAAAGAGTGTTTATAGAAATATTTGACCATTCTTATAGAACGCAAGTGTCAATTTCAGTTCCTGGAAGGCCACAGCTAGGCACAGTTTAGCTTTTACCCTAATTAAAGACACCTGATCAAAAGTATAGAGTACTTAAGGCTTGCATGAATTCTACAGGTTAAGCCTGGTTTATACTTCTGCATCAATTGATCAGCGTGTCTGTTGAACCAGGGTTGAAACTAAACTGTGCAGAGCTGCGGCCCTCCAGCAACTGCATTTGACACCTGTGTTCTAGAAGCACATTTGTGAGGTCACGCACTGATGTTGTACAAGAAGGCCTGGCTAACACTCTTCACTTCTTTCCAAAGGTGTTCAATCAGGTTGATATCAGTACTCTGTGCAGGCCAGTCAACTTTCTCCACACCAAACTTGCTCATTCAATTTTTTATGGACCTTGCTTTGTGCACTGGTGTGCAGTCATGTTGGAACAGGAGGGGGGTCATTCTCAAACTTTACCCAGTGTAAGGAGCATGAAATTGTCCATGTCTGATATGCTGAAGCATTAAGCGTTTATGCCACTTGAACTAAAGGGCAAACCCCAAACCCTGAAAAACAGCCTCCAACCATAATCCCCTCTCCATCAAGCATAACACTTGGCACATAGCATTCAGGCGAGATGTCGTTCTCCTGGCAACTGCCAAACCCAGATTCATCCATTGGATTGCCAGACAGGGAAGCATGAAACGTCACCCCAGAAAACATATTTCCACAACTTTAGAGTTCAGTGGCGGTTTGCTTTACATCATTGTATCCGCCACTTTTCATTGCACTTGGTAAAGTACAGCTTGAATTCGACAGCTCGACCATGGAAACGAATTCCAGCTTTCGATGCACTGCTCTTGAGCTAATCTGAAGGCCACATAAAGTTTGGAGGTCTCAGACTTTGAGAGTTCTGACCCGCTCTGTGATTTTTGGTGCCTACCATATTGTTGCTAAGGTCCGCATGCCTAGGAGCTTTATTTTTTGGAAGTGATCAGAATCCCTGAATTTGGGATTTTGAGTGGTGTCCCAAAACATTTGGCAATATAGTATATTTTTGCCAATTTACAAAAACTTCCATTAAAATTTAAAGAAAAAAAAAAAAACATGCCATTTGTGAATGATATGGAACATGAAAAAAAATCAGTTTCTTGAGCGTATCAAATCATTTTCTTCCAGTAAGCTAATTTATATGCTGTTTAACGTTTGATTATACAATAAAGAACCCTACAGGTGCATTCATGCCATGTCGTAATTATGAAATTCTAAAGAGCAAAATCATTATTGCAGTTAAACTAATCATAAACTGGTTATGATTAATTTAATTAATTTTAATAGTGATTGATGATGAAACAAAACTTACAATTTCAAATCCTAGGATGATAGAGAATTCACAAGTAAGCAGCCAAGCACCAGAGATATAAGAGTTTTTATTTTTTTGCACATCTACTTGAATTACATACATTGACTATGATCTGGTCAAATGTTTGAGAAAAGTCAGACAAAGAGCCTAGAAACATTTTAGAGGTTTAAAAACATGGCAGCATATTTGTCATTAACCATTTTTGTTAAAATTCAGTTTTTAGTTCTTCTTGCTAAATGTTATTAGCATAAACATTAATGTAAATCTGAGCTGTTGGAAATTCTAGAGCAGGGGTGCCCAAACTCTATTCGTGTCCAAAATTTTCCACATGGCTATAGGCTGCCATAGACTTCAAGAGTCAGACAATTTTAGTAAGATAAGGAATGAATACATAGGTCTCTATAGCTTCTGTGCCCAGCCCCCAGAGATGCGTGTTATCTTGAATTCATGGTAATTACGACATGGTCTGAATGAAGCCTTTACTCTTTATTACATATTTTAAAGTGCTCTGAATTTTGCTAGTCCTCATTGTGTTAAAACTTTATTGCGCCAAACTACTTTTAAAAACATTAACATCTATGATTTTCCAAAAAATTGTGTATTATTAAATAATTCCCATAATACCTCAATCAAAATATATCTTTTTGTGAAACTATTACTGGTCACCTTGTTTCAAAGACTCCTTAAATTCATCTAAAATGTTTGTATAGTACATAAGATCAACATTTAATTATTCAGCACCACTAATAAACAGAAAATTAACATCCTGATTTCTGATTGCAACATTAATATAAAATAGATATTCTAAAACAATCATACAAGGCACCTGGGATGGAATCTTTATATGCACTTATAGTTGTATAACGGATAAGAGATTTCTTGTGCAGTTATACTTGCCCAGTTATACCGAAAGTGCTTGATAACGTCTTTGGTGTGAAATTAATACAATGTAAATACATATGTTATTTTATGAGCATAGCAGAAAAAAACATATAATGATACCCTGCTTGTTATAAATATAAACTATAGCAAAACTGTAAGTCTAACTACAAGTTTCCTTAATTTTCCTATGTCATTAATGCTTACCTGCAAGAATCTGCACTCTAATTAAGGCACACAATGGTATTAAATGCATGTGTATGGAAAACCAAACTTGCATGGTTTGATCAAACAAATAGCCCAATGTTAGCATTGTTAGCAATGTTCAGTGATTGAAGCCAGTAACTGGTTATGCAAATTAAAAAAACCTTTAAACACAAGAATGGCTCCATGAATCACCCTGTGTTATGTTTTCTTATGATGTACATATACATCAGGTTTATGGCTCTGGTAAGCAAGTAAAGGCAGGGGTGACTGCACACACGTTTGGGATCACTGCTCTATTTGTACCTGGAGGAGTAATACTCTTCCTCGAGCTCATACAGGTCGATGGCAATCTCATCCCGCAAAGAGATGAGCTTCTTGTCGCACTCCTCCTGCAGCGTGCGGAGCTGCTGGTTACGCAGACTGATGGCCTCGTTGACAGACGGGAAATCATTCAGGATAAGGAACTGCTTCAGGTCTGAGACAAGCTTCATCAGAGACTCTCCTGCACGTACCTAACACACAAACACATTTAATCCGTTAATGTCATCCAAGTGTGAGATGTGCGTTAGGGGTCAACCGATTATCGGCACCGATGTTAATTGTTTTTATGGTTCGACATCCAACTGTGAGGTGTCCATTCGGGGTCGACCAAATATCGGCACAGCAATAAAATGCTTTAATCATGGTTTATCATCTAACTGTGACATATCCATTAGAGATTGACTAATTATCATCTATTATCTGCATTAGTTATTTGCATGGCGTTTCATCAAACTCTGAGTTGCCCATCAGGGGTTGACTAATTATCGGCACCGATATTAAGCAGTTTTACGGTATGTTAGTCAACTGTGAGGTGTCTATTAAGAGTTAGTTAATTATTGGCACCAATATTAAGCATTTTATTGGTATGTCATCTAATTAAGAGTTAATCAATTATCGGCACCGATATTAAGCATTTTTATGGTATTTCAGCCAACTCTAAGGTGTCCATTAAGAGTTCATCAATTATCGGCACCAATATTAAGAATTTTTATGGTATGTCAGCCAACTGTGAGGTGTCCATTAAGAGATAATCAATTATCGGCACTGATATTAAGCATTTTTATAGTTATTGGTCATTTTCAAACCTATATGCTAATTTTATTATTATTTTATTTTGTAAATCACTAGGAAATGCTGCTTCAACTGAAAGCACTGCGAGTTTAAGTTGCTTATAATGTGTAAAAAAAAAAAAAAAATCAATGTGTCGAACATCTTACCAAAATTGAGAAGCATATATGAACCTCTTGTCCAATATAAGATAACATTTATTAATACATTTTACTTCAGTATAACTTCATAATGTTATAGGAGTTTTAAAATATTATAAAATTGTTAAACAAATTTAACAAAAAAAATTGTTTTAAAAGGCTATGTGATAAAAGCTAGTTGAAATACCATTGTATTATAAATTTACTTTATTATAATAAAAATCCCTGATAAGGTCTACAGGCACTCCAGTTTCCCCACAGTCCAAACACATGCATTATAATAGAGTTGGATAAACTGAGGGAAGGGTATCCGCTGTGTAAAACATGTGCCAGGGTAATAGGTAGTTAATTCCGCTGTGGCAACTACTGATAACCAGGGAACAAGCAGTAGGAAAGTGAGAGAGTGAGTTGTGTTTAAGAACAGATTTTGCCAGAGCCCTAGTTTTTCCTTAATTAACATTTTACACCAGGCATAGTTCAAATTATCTGTTATTGGTGCATTAGATCTGTGTCAGCACTGGCCTTGAAAAACACCTGTCGATTGACCCCTAGTGTTCAATTTATTTTATCTACATTACAGAGGATCTTACAATGTTGGCAGCTCGGACATGCATTTCAAAATGGTCCTGTTCAGCTTGAGTCGCCCTGGAAACCTGAGTCTCATCTTCCACCTGATCAAAGAAATGACAATATTGAATTAATTGAATTAACAGATAGATGATATCAGTGTGAACATGTTTCATATGCGAACCAACATACCTTAGCAGTTTTAATTATTTCCGTAAAATTGTCTAGAATTGACCTGATGTCATCTTTGAGTCTCTTATTGTAGTTCTGCAAAAGAGTCTCTTTGCTTTGCGGGAGGACTCTCGGTGTGGACATCTCAGCTCTTGTGTCACTCTTTACTCAATGCTATAGAATCACAAATAAGACTTTACAGTTAAAACTGCAGCAACATGTCACACTAGGTGTTTCTTTAGTTTATACATACAATTGAATAGGAATTGTTTCATTTATAAAAAGGTTTTTATGGTTGCAAAGTTGTACTAATTTTTAAATTCCGTTTAATGCAGGTAATTTCATGTTTTATACTGTCTGTTAAACTGATCCAGGATTTCTGCCTGATTTCACCAAGTTACATTTAAGACTTTTAAGACCATTATGAATGAAACTTTAGACTTATACAGGGTTAAATACTAAGATTTTTTTTTCTAATATCCCAGTTGGAAACGATTATCAGTTGCCCTATCAAAAAAGATTAACATTTATTACATTTAATAATACAAACATAATAATTATTTAGTTTATATATTTTTGTATTGATTTTCAAATATATCCATTCACAAACCCTATAACCCTAACCAAGAACAGAACAAAACATAGCTGTCAGTTACTTCAGTTTACAATAAAAACAATTACACAATAAAATATATAGGTCAGGTCAGTATCCTCAGCAGTAAATAAATGGAGAACTTTTAAGCAAATGTAACTGTAAGGAAAGTAAATGCTTTTTTTAAAAGTTAAAAGTTGTATTGAGATGGATTGGTGGTGATTGTATGGGTGTTAATGGCCAGACTGGTTAGTTATTAACAAAAGAAAATTAAGACCTGTTAAAAAATATTTAAGACCTACAACACATTTCAGTAGATTTCGGACTTTTTAAAGCCTAAAATTTAGCTTTTGAGATTTAAGACATTTTAAGACCCTACGGACACCCTGTGATTGTTAGTTTCGATCCAATTAAATAACAGAAATCATACTATGGGATGACACGGTAGCTCAGTGGGTAGCACTGTCGCCTCACAGCAAGAAGTTTGCTGGTTTGAGTCTCGGTTGGGTCAGTTGACATTTGTGTGGAGTTTGCATGGTCTCCTCATGTTGGCGTGGGTTTCCTCCAGGTGCTCCAGTTTCCCCCACAGTCCAAAGACATGTGGTATAGGTGTAGTAAATAAACTAAATTGGCCATAGTATATGAATATGTATAAGCGTGTATGGATGTTTTCTAGGACTGGTTTGCAGCTGGAAGGGTATCCATTGTGTAGAACGTATGCTGGATAAGTTGGCAGTTCATTCCGCTATGGCGACCCCCGATAAATAAAGGGACTAAGCCGAAGGAAAATGAATGAATGAAACTATATAATGATTATCATATAATTTATTGAATCATTAAAATATAGCCTAGGGCTATATGGATTTAAATCGTATTATTTTGCTATCCAAAAAAATATTTTTGATCATATTAACTGCATTACAGCAATGCAGCATTACAGTAAACCAATATTATTATTATAAAAGGGTTTACATTTCCATCACATTTTACCATTCAAATAATGGAAATCATATTATAATGTACATTTTTTAGTCAACATTATATTTTACATGAACCAATTTTGGTATTTTATTGTAAGCACTACAAGCAAAAATAATATTCAAGATACCAATTATAAACCATTGATCAAAATTTGTTCTATAGTAATATATCTTCTCACGCAGTTACATACCGTTAACGTTGATTCGCGATCTACAGCTTTACACCCCGTTCTTATCTGCATGCGTAATTATATTGAACTGAGTAATTCTGCTGGCAACTTTGAAACTAGAATGTATCATTTGAGAAACATCTTTCAAATAAAATAAAACACAAAACAAAATATTTTCTTCTGCGTACGTTAAATTGAGTTCGTCTCGGACACTGAAACTAAGTTAGTTAAACAGCGCGTTAAAGTTTTACACAGCAATTTTCGCAAGCGTAATTAATTAGCTAAGAACTGATTAGATACTGGTGCTCAAACTTATAAAAAGGTTACTCACAGCTGCAGGCATTATTTTATAACCTTTCTTCAAGTAAACGCGAGCCTCCCGTTTTTGTTCTGTCGCATACAGATGATGTCACTACCCAAATGTCGCGGTAGTTATATTTCCCACAATACCTTTCTTCTTCCTTTCCGTCTGAACCAACATGGTGAGTGTTTGATGGTTTTGACTGGGAAGCCTTCTCTTTTAAAAATCCTTAAGCATCCTGACTTATAGCGTGTTGCAGCATTAATATTATATCAGCTATGAGAAATAAAGACCCAACACCTGCACCCTGAACGAGAATTGTGATCTTACCATGTAATTACATGAAGAATTTTAACAACTCTTCTGCTAGCTGTAGTGTTGGCTTACTGTCAGCACTAACGCCTCGAAATCCGACGCCTTCAGTCTGAAAAATAACTTGTTTTTATACTTCAGTTTAACATCAAGTTGCTGTGTATGTTTTGAAGTATTCTGCTGTTACGACTAAATCAAACACGCAGTAGCGCGAATGCTAACTTGCTAGCGGGATTTTTTTATAGGCCAAAATGAATTAGCTCGGCCTTCAGCTGCTTAATAAACACGTGAGAGAGTCAGTGTATTATAAGGATACAAGATAACCTGCTAGTTTATCTATGTAGAAAAGTTTCAGAGATCATATTCGTTTTGTCAACGCTCACGTTTGATTCTTGAGTAAAACAGTTCCACCTTTTCGGCATCAAGTAGTCTATGCCACAACTTGAACTACTGAACACAAAGAATAGGGTTTAGCTTTGCAGTGATGTCTTGCACCTCTTTTGTCTGGCTTGTAGACTCTTGACAATTTTTGTAATCTGCTGAACTTATTGCTCACTGTGGACAATGAAGTGCTTTCAAGTAATACTTTGCATCTCTCCACAGCCCAAGGGAAAAAAGGGTAAGGGGAAGAAGGTGGCACCAGCCCCTTCAGTGGCCAAGAAACATGAGGTCAAGAAAGTTGTGAACCCCCTGTTTGAGAAGAGGCCCAAGAACTTTGGCATTGGTGAGTCCTTGCAGTTGTCTGAAGTGTGTAGCTGTCTGAGTGCAGATGATGTAATGAATATTTGCTATCTTAACAGCAATGCAGACAATCTCCCACCAAGATCGCTGATGCACATGTTGAGTTTGAAAACCTGTTAGCTGATCCTAATACAGTTTGAAAATGAAAATCTTGCATTTTAATGTCCAGGTCAGGACATCCAGCCGAAGCGGGATCTGACCCGATTCGTGAAATGGCCACGTTATGTCCGGCTGCAGCGTCAGCGAGCAATCCTGTACAAGCGACTGAAGGTCCCCCCTGCGATCAACCAGTTCACCCAGGCTCTGGACCGCCAGACCGGTGAGTCTGATTGTGTACTTAAGCTGGATATTTTTACTGACAAAAAAAAAAAAACTCCTGTAAGAGGTGATTCACCCAAAAATAAATTATATTTTACGCAATCTTCATTTGAAACCTGCATTTTTCTTGTTAACCAAGATGGTATGTTGTGATGATAGTAGCTGGCACCTATTTACTTCCATTTAATTTTATTTCTTATTACTTAAACTGTAGTTGTATTAATGTGGAAAATAAATAACCACAGTTATTTTAAATCAGAATTTTTACTAACATATGGAAAATGTATATTGAGTGTTAAAATAATGAATTTAGCATTATGGGGCTTGTTTAAAATGTAATTGCATAAATATTCTTGACCAGGTTTTTTGGTATAAACATTGCATGTTGGCACTGGTTCTTCTGTGGCATATGGTATTAATACAGTCTTGCCAAGTAAATTGACTTGTTGGGGAAATTATGTAAAGCCATATTAGACACTGATGCATAAAACATTTTTTCACGATGACCAACAGAAGGAAATGCTTAAACTGACACTAATGCTTTAATGTAATAGCACTTTATGCAAAGATGTGAAGAGTAGAGTAGTAGGGAACAATCCATTGTTAGATTTCATTAGATTGTATTTTTTTTATAATCGATAACCAATTTTGTGTAGAAACTATTGGTGCATGTTAACTGGTATAAATGTAGTTTAAATTGTCAGTATTGAGTGGCCTCCTAAATGGCGTTTTATATTTATTTATTTATTTTTACACTTATTGATGTGCAGATGATGTGAAGAATATTTGCTATCTGAGTAGTAAATGCGGACAGTTTCCACCAAGATCACTGATGCACTTTTTTTTTTGTGAGATCTCTACTTTAAAATCAACTTAAATTGTATTGTGAGCTTGTTTTCTTGGAGGTCCTTCTGGCATTTATGCTGGATTTATAATTGCAGAAATGCTAATGGATTTTATTTTATTTATTTTTTAACACTTTGAATTATTTTTCTGTAGCTACCCAGCTGTTCAAGCTTGCTCACAAGTACAGGCCTGAGACCAAGCATGAGAAGAAACAGAGACTGTTGGCTCGTGCAGAGCAGAAGGCTGCTGGAAAGGGAGATACACCCACTAAAAGACCACCAGTTCTGCGCGCAGGTGGCTTTTTTTTTTAATTTTTAATTTTATTTTTTTTTTTTAAAGATTGTTTAAACAATATAAAGTTGTAAGATTTTAAAATTTTCATTTCTTTTCTTTCTCAGGTGTGAACACTGTGACCACACTTGTGGAGAGCAAGAAAGCACAACTGGTCGTTATTGCTCATGATGTGGATCCCATTGAGGTGAGGATCTCAATTTCTACCAAATAAAGTTCTGTTTTAAAGTAGTGGTTGTCTGCAATGATGTCTTGAATTTCTTCACCTGAATTCAAACTGAAGATCAAAATACGAGCTTTTTAACCCTGAGCAACAACCACTCCTGCATCTCAGTAGCTTTTTGTTTCTGGTTTGTAATTTTATAATAGGGCTGAAATCGGGGAATGTTAATTTTTTATTTCCTTCTTTTATAGCTGGTGGTGTTCTTGCCTGCTCTGTGCCGTAAAATGGGTGTCCCATACTGCATCGTCAAGGGCAAGGCCAGACTGGGCAGACTGGTGCACAGAAAGACCTGCACCTCCATCGCCTTCACACAGACCAATCCGTGAGTAAAACACAAACACTCAGTTCACTTTCCTTTGCTGCACATCCTACAGCTATGATGTCTGAATTTCTTCACCTGAACAACCATGTGGTTTAAATGAGCTTTTTAACCCTGAGCTAAATGGTTTGCATCTAATCATACATTTGGTGGTTTTTGAATAAGTTTTTGTTGGTTAATTTAATTTTTTTCCCCATCTTCAGCGAAGACAAAGCAGCTCTTGCTAAACTGGTGGAGGCCATCAAGACCAACTACAATGACAGATATGAGGAGGTCAGTTTATTACTCGATTTAATAACTGGATCTGGTGCAACACAGACCATCAATTTTTCTATTGTACTTTTTCCTTGAATAACATGACTGCTATCTGCTAATTTTATTTTAATGCTCTCTTCAGATCCGTCGTCACTGGGGAGGAAATGTCCTGGGTCCCAAGTCAACTGCTCGTATTGCTAAACTCGAGAAGGCAAAGGCCAAGGAGCTGGCCACTAAACTGGGTTGAGCTGTCTTGTTTAATAAATATAAAAAATGTTCACAAAAGCGTCAGGCGTCTGATTGGTTCTTTTTTGTTTAGTTTAAACACCATTTTCTTCTTTAATAATGATTTGGAGACGTACAGGTAAAAATTCCAAAACATGAAACCATATGAAAATTAGCTATTGCGTTCAACACCACTTTCTTAGTGTTCATTATTCATCAAACCCCTCATTGAGTTCAATATTAAGCAGCAATTTATTTTTATTCAATTGTAATGTTATTTTAACTCTTAACGGATATTGATTTTGTACTATGCCGTACAAACAAGGGGCATGTATTCTAATTAATGCTATTGCATTGCTGTGATTTAAGATATTCTAATTACTTTAAAAAATGTCATTGAATTTAAATTTAGCTAGATTGCCTTAATTTTACACGAGCATTGCTGTAATTGTTAGAAAAGGAATACACTTTTACCAACAGTGTTAAGTTTAACATAAAATAGTTTTTATTTTACAGCTTTCAAAAAGGGCAAAATCCTGAATATTTTTCATAAAGCAATACGCATGATGAATTTTGCATACCACATGTAGGAAGTAGCAGCACACAGTCCATACCTGGGAGAAAAATAAAAACAGTATGTTATCTTTAGAATTAAAGCAATTTTTTCAGAGCAAGGGTATATATAAATATAATAGACTTAATAAGAAGTAACATTTTCTATAAGAAAATGTGTTAGATTGAGTTTAACAAACCATGTGATGACGTATTGCAGGTGTTCATTCCTCAAGGTCACTCTTGTCTGCCCTCCTATTGGCCCACCAGGTACTGTGCTATCTAAATAATAATAAAAAAAAGATTTTTAATATTTTAAAACATTTGATGTGATCACTGGTAAAACAAGTTTAGAGTTTGTTCTAAATATTCTTGAAAAGTCAGGATATTGGGAAAAGCACTTAACCAAGCACAGCATCAATGAAGATCTCTTCGGCACCAGTGACCTTAGCCATGGCCTCCAGGTCACGATAGTGCCATCTGTTTGCCTCCACATTATTTTCAGGGACAAATGGTTTCCGTTGTTCAGTTAAACGCACAACACCAACAAGATCCACATCCTCAATCACCTTTTATAAAATATAAACTCAACCAATAAGAGCATTAAAAAGTCAAGAATTAAGGGTATACACTGCATGTGAAGTGTACATATGTCACCAGTTGATAGATTTCATTAGTAAATACAAAATTCATGTTTTTTTTTTTTTGTTTGTTTTTTTTAAATGTTGCATCTGACTGCTAATTTGCATAACCTTGTGTGTATATAAGCCAGTTTGGACTAACAAAGAAAAAAAATTAATTGGCAATATTTACGCCTAGATTTGATCTAAAAAGAAATTAAGAAAAGCACTATATTACCTGTCCTTTCGTCCTGGTTTCTGGTTTGATCTTGTTTTTGGGTACATAACCTCTGTTCACCAAGATAGTGATCCTAAAAATGTGCTGCAGTGAGTTGCAAATCAAGTATATGCATAATCCAAGTAAAATTCTAATAGTGTGTGTTTGTACCCCAGATCAGTGCAGAAAAAGGGTGTAATAACATTTGCTCCACTTTCACCACTGGAGGATATCCTCCCTGCCTCTCGAGCCTCTCTCTCAGGGTCCACAGGGGAACGGGGCAAAATATACAGCTCCTTAGAGTGATCAAAATGTCCACGGACCGTCACACGCCTGTACTCCAGCTGCTTGATTTCCATAGTACTGCCTCACACATACATAACATTGTTACTTCATTATAACATCAAATCATTATAAGTTTGTGTATTACCTCCACATGGAGGAACGGAAGGCACAGAGACTCACTCTACAGGCAGTGGGATTGGCACTGAAGTCGTCAGACTCTGAAGTTCACTGATCAGCTCCAACTTCCACTTTCTACGTTTCACCTATAATGTCAAATAGGGCTTTTCAGAAACTGCTAAAGGACTATGTGCACACCATTGAAAATCCTGAGATAAAATATACTGCATGTACCCCATTGCTTCTTTAGTTATGGGTTTATAAGATAAACACTACACTTGTGTGTGTCTGTACCTGCCATGTTCCAAGACAAAAGGTGGTGACGGGTATCAACAAGAGAAACCACTTCAGAAAGGTGTCTTCTCCTTTCTTTGTTCCTTCGACAGTGGAAGTTGATTGTTGACTAAACCTGGCCAGGTTATCTAAAATGAAACACAATTTTCAAGTAATAATAATAATAATCACACCAGACTATGGGAAATCTTCTCAGTGCCTGAAAGAAAGACATTTTACTTCTACATCTAGCCCCTTCCATTCAATTGTTTGGAGACAGTAAGATAATTATTAATCCTCAGCAAGGCTATTTAAAACTGAACAAAAGTGACATTAAAGATGCTGTCCTTCCAAAGTTTCCACAAACATTTTTAAACTGCAATATATTTCTATATTTGAAGTGTTTCATACATGTTTTTTAATCATAATACTTATAAAATAGTTAGAAATGTTCACTCTGAAGGGATCAGAAATAGTTTTTAAAAAGTGGAAACCAATAAACATTTACTGTCATTTAAACATTTAAATGCAGTCTTGGTTGGTGTTTAAAACATAAACACATCCACCTCTACCTTTTGAACGGTAATATAGACAATTTAATCAATAGATTAATAATAAAATCTGAATTACACCGGAGCACTGGAGCATCCTGACGTCTGAATAAACTCTGTCGTGTCACAAACAGGGTCCTCCTTGGTGAAAAGAGAGCCTAAGGACAAAAATATAAACGAATAAACTAAAATGTTACTGTCAAAAAAGAGTTAGAAATAACTTGATAATAATCTTAATTACAGCAAACTACTTTAGGATGTGATAACTTACACTGCATCGAAGAATCTTAAATGTCTGGTTAGAGATCATCAGCATTAATCTAAAACTGCTCATGTTAGCCTAAATAGCTGTAACCCAAACACTGAAATTTTCAAGACAGGTCGACTACATAACATGCCTTCTGCTTTCAGGGGAATGTTTTCAATGTAACCATTTCCGGGGATTCTGAGACATCCTGCACATGCGCAAGATCGTACACACGTGGGGCATGTTTCTGAATTCATATATGGAAGAATTATTAGGGGTTTTATTGTTAGTGCGTATTGTGGTCTGATTCGCTTTGTAATTTCCAATGAGGTAAAATGTTTTTATAACTTTCTTCCCCATCCAACTGATGAATCGCCGCAATCAAATCACTGAAGTTGTGCGGTGAAATTTCTGTTGACATTTTCAAAGACTGTGTGAGGTAAACCAATCAACATTTATCTACTTCGGTAGTCGACGTGTTTTTTATTGTTATCCAAAAATACTGCATGAATTTCATAGCACTCTGACTGCTAAAATCATAAGTAATGTGTTGCTATCAGCTGTTTAGTGGTTCAATGTTGTATGTTTACACATTTATTATATTGTTAACTTTCTGTTACAGGAAACATGGCCAGCCTTGCTGCCAAGTATGATTACCTGGAGAAGTTAACACGTAAAGTGTGTGTGTCTCACAAACAGGAGCCAAAGAAAAGAACCTATGGTAAAGTTTTGATATTGAATTGACACTTTCATAATGTCATAAAATTTGAAAAGTCTTACAATCCAGGGTTTTTTCAATCAGGATTTCATTAAGTGCTCTATAGAGAGTTTATATGGCTGGCCGATATGACAAAAATCTCATATCAAAAAATAAGCAGGACCGTAGCCAGCCTGGTGAAAAGGAGGCAGTTATTCACCTCATTTTCTATTTAACTAAGAAGTTAAGTATTTAACGTTATGGTTTTAATACTGCATTTTAGTGTCATTTTAATTTTATTTTTGATGTACCAAAAACATTTCCTAACGATTAAGAATAAAGAAATATGAAAAAACAAGTATTTATATATCTTATTTTTATCATGTATCATTAAGAAAAAAAGGAAACTGTTAAAGTTATAGCCTAATTTGTATTAAACGTTTATACGCTTTAAAATTTGCTTTTGGTGGTTCACACCTTTTTATTTATTTTTTTTTCTGTCAAGAATAAGGTGCAAGATTTAGAATAAAAGCTACTTGTAAAATGTTTTCTGTGTTTAAAAACAAAACAGCAGGTCAATTGTGAAAGATGACATTACTTGTGTCAGATTCTTCTCCGTCTTAAAGACTTCTTGGATGAGATATTTTCACAATTTAAGATGGCACACCAGTCAAAGTAGGACAAATGAGCTCATGTATGGGATAAACTCTGGATCTTTGTCAGTGGGGGCTACAGGACTAATAAGTCATGTCATTCCTGGTATCTTTTCTGTAAAATCAATCAGTTACATATATTTAGCACATGGAAAAGACCATAAGCTAAATGATAACATGAATTATTGCTCAATTAATTGGCAAATGTAAACATTGTGCTTTCAATTTTTTACTACTTTCTTGCCATGCTGTAATTCATGGTTCTGCCTGGCATTTAAGATTGTGTTCATACAAATATTAAAAAATATTACCATATATACTTTGTCAATAAGTCCTAAGGGTTAATAAAGTTTTATGTATTCCCCTTTAGTTCCATTCAGAGGAGGTGGAAATGATGCAAATGAAGCCGCTCCTTCAAAGAAGAAAAAGAAGAACAAGCAAAAGCAAGTTAAAGGAGATAACGCAAATGCAAACAAAAACAAACCTGTGCCTAAGGGCACTCCAGCTACAACACCTCCAGCTCAAAGGAAAACTGTCCAAAACGGGACTTCAGTAACACAAAATAAGCCTGGAGGTAAAAAAGCAATTTGTATAAAGAGAGAGTATTAATTCATTCATGACGCTTTATTGTATTTGAGAGTACTTGTGTTTTAATTGATTCATCCCTGTTAGGTGCAGCATCAAAGGACTTCAATGCTGTTGACATTCTTCGCCAGAGGCTTCACCAGAAGATCGAGGAGTCTCGTGGACAGGTACATGCTGTTTTTGAGCCAAAGATTGAAAGTGATTGAAATCGCTGTCATTCAGAAGAATATATTATACTTTGTTTCACATGCAATACTATTTTAAATTTAGTGGCTCATAAGAATAGTTCTTTGGGTACTAAAAATTGCATATAAAAGCAGTTTTGAGTTCTGCTGCAAAAACAACATTACATTTATTACATTTACATTATTTATATTTACATTATTCATTCATTCATTCATTTTCTTGTCGGCTTAGTCCCTTTATTAATCCGTGGGATAATTACATTTATTAAAAGTATTATATGAGGAACAAAATAAAACATTCTCACAAACTTACTTCAACTAAAAGAAAAAGTGCTCCAAACACTTGACAAAATGCAAGTTATTGAAGTTTTACACGTTTATTGTCAGTTCAGTCTGCAAAAGAAATAAAGTGTCGTGCACGTGTCATACATGTTCAGTTAATGGTGGACTAAACCGCTGTATGTGTGAAGATGCACAGTGCTGTTTACAAAGTGACATTGCAAATTACCGGCCTGAAATGTGTAATACAGCATCACATTTTGGCACAACTCGAATTGGCATGAATTTTATTGTCTTGGTTTTTGTTTCCATTGCAGTTTAGTAATGTTTTAAATTGTGTGGTATTATAGATGTTTTGTTATAGTTGCGCTGCTTCTACAGTCGTTAAATCATTAATGTTTGCCCCATTCTTATGCTGGATTCACTCCATTTTATCTTGTGTGTGACATTCATTTAAAATACTCCTATGGTGGCTGCTGCTTACTATTATTTAAATCTAGCCTGTTTGGATTATCATGTTGATTGTTTACTGATGCAGATAGTGATGTTCTCTCTGGCTAATCAATATCTGTTTCCATTCACCTGTTTTTATGCACATTTTGGATATCCGCATAAAAAACAGTTAAAGGAAACGCCAAGATGTATATACAATTTGAAAATCCGCATAAAAAACATTTGCGCATAACTGAGTAGGTTAAACTTTTTATTCAACAAGAAAAAATGTGTATCAGCTACAATAGAAACACTTTTATTGAACAAATTCCAGTATAGGCACTAAAAAAGGTCATGTGATTTTGTTATAAGAGATCATGTGATGATAAAAATGTGTGTGAATAAACAAACCAGCAGGCTGAGCACACTGTAAAACTTCTGAAATGTTGCTGAATCAATTTTTGTGCATAAATTTAATTAGCAGTTTTGTATGGAAACATCGCTAATGATGTGCAGTCACATTTTAGTATCGGTATGGCTGGCCTGTAAAACCAACCCAGGAGGTACTAAAAATATCCAGTATTAAGCAGCACTGTACTCCAAATAAGTGGCATTTGTAAACCAGGGTTATTTTTACAGAACTGTATCCTTTTTAAAAACACAAATGATAAGTACTTGTTCTCTTAAAAACTGCATTAAATCCCTTCTTTATATTTCAAGCCAATCATTTTAAAGTCAATTATATGAATGTTTTTTCCAGGGCTCGCCGAAAGATCCCTCCTCTGATGAGGTCAAGATGAAACGGGAGAAAAGAAAACAAGAAAGGGAAAGGCGGAAGAGGAAAAGAAAGGAGTTTCGATTGAAAAAGTTAGCAGATGCTGCAGGTTTGCAGCCAGTAGATGTCAAAGAAATAAAGACAGAACCAGAAGAAGACTCTACTGCTACATCGAGCGTGCCTGCCAAAAAGGAGCAGAGCTTTATAGTCTTCAACAAGATGGAGGTTGGAGAAGATTATGTAGACAAAGGAACTAAAATGATGGAGAAGAAGAAAAGGAAGGTGAAAGGAACGCTGACTCCCCTCACTGGCAAGAACTACAAGCAGCTTTTAACACGCATCGAGGCGAGGAAAGCTCACCTGGAGCAGCTTAGGGAGAAGGATGAAGGCAAAGCAAAAAAAGAGGAGGAGAAGATGAAGTGGACCAATGTTCTCTACAAAGCTGAAGGCATGAAGATCAAAGACAATGAGAAACTACTGCACGCGTCACTCAAGAAGAAAGAAAAAATGAAAGCTCAGAGAAAGAAGAAGTGGGCAATGAGGAGTGAGCAAGTCGTGGAGAAAATGCAGAAGAGACAGGACAAGCGCAAACGAAATATTAAAAGACGCGCTGATGCCAAGATTGAGAAGCGCAAACAGAAGGCAAGGAAAAAGGGTCGTGTGCTGCCTGGGGATGTCAAGAAGGCTGGCTTATAGACAGAAATGTATGAGGAAAAAAAGTTTGTCTTGTGTTTAAGAAAAAAAAAATGAAATTTGTATTCTATATAAATGACTTTTTGTGTTGTCACTTTTTAGATGACAGCTTTATAAAGAGCATTTTTATGTCCACAGTTTGTGTTTTCATTATTTATTTAAGGTAATAGACATTTAACGAGATTATCACAATAGGTGCCTTTTCTCCATAATGACATATTAGGACGAATGCAAATTATATGTATATGATATTGGCCCCGCCCATAGCGGAAGTGGTTTTACAGACTGGCATCCGACTGGAGGAGGAGCTCTCCTCGCACATTCATTGGCTCAGACTGGGGGAAACACTAGAGAAGTAAATATGAAGGCTTTAACAGCTGAGGAAAATAAATGAACGAGGTTTCCCTGCTAAACAGAAAGTTTCCTGCGGTAGGTCATAGATTACAGGAGGAAATTGGCATGTACCACAGTATCGTTAGCTTGTTTTGTCTGTTGATTGTCTGAAACCCAAGGACAGCACTTCTGTCATGTCACTGAATTATTGACTGCACGGCATTTAACATTAAAGGTTGACAGTTCAAGCGCTGGGTATGTGATTATAATGTCTTACTAACTTATGCGTTACTGATTAGCAGAAAACCTGCTGTGAAGTGTATTGAAACACTGTAATGTGGAGGAGAGTGGCTGTGTATGGACCTTCGCTCTCAGTCAGATCAGTAATCGCAGGTTTTCATGATAAGGTAGGAAGCAGTTCACTCCAGCTGCACTGTTGTATGCATTATCATGGTTCTGTGGCGTAATTTGCAGTCATTTTTTGATATCTAATGCTTTTTTTGTTTGATTACGCAGGGCATCATGTCTCGTAGGTTGCACGCGAGAAGACTTGAAGGAATTGACAAAAATATATGGTAATAAAGTTTCATATCCTGTTAATAATGGTGTATCGACTACAGCCATTTAGTGTAGTATATCCGGGTTATTACACGGACATTAAAACTAGAAAATACATGAAAATACATTAAACTCATAGTATACAATATTCAATTCATAGTATTTAAATTTCGTTAATAAGATCATTACAACGCAGAAAACAAAAACGCTAATTAGCATAAGATTATTATGTTCTATAACAGTGTTTCTCAACCATGTTCCTGGAGGACCACCAGCTCTGCACATTTTCCATGTCTTCCTAACCAAACACGCATGATTCAGATCATCAGCTCATTAGCAGAGACTGAAAGATAGACAAGTCAGACTAAAGAGACGTCAAAGACATGCAGTGCTGGTGGTTCTGGGAATGTGGTTGAGAAACACTTCTATACTATGATATAGTACATACAGTAAAGAACAGTGTTTGTGTGTGTGCACGAAAATAACAATATTCCTGCATATCAGGGCTGCACAATATTGTAAAAATCTAATATTTTATTTTTCTGTGATTAAATATTGCAACTTGAATACAGTTTCACCAGATGATGTGATTAGCTTTATTTAACAGCAGTATTCAGGTACAAAAATTGAATAATCACAATCCAAAAAATACTTTTCGTACTTTGTCTCGTTTCGACTCCAAATATCTGAATGTTCTTAGATTTAGTGAAAACATTTTTACCTAGTTTTTCCTTAAAACAAGCTAAATTATCCACCAATGGGATAAGTGAAATAATCGTGTTTTTCATTGAAATGTAGATATTTGGACTCGAAAGAAGAAACATAATTTTCTGTGCCCAAAAGTTCTAAACTCTCTTGAAATGCTCAGTCACAGTTCTTAAAAACTCAAAATTTTAAACCTTCACTCTTTTATGGCTAAACTTACCAGTGACTCTACAAACCCCATGTGTTCTGTAGCTCATACTCAACTATTGTACTTCAATACAATAAATTGTGCGGCCTTCATTCCTATATAAAAATCAATTGTGTCTTTTAAGTGGTGCTCAAGATGGCGCCAATAAGCTATTCTTGTTTTGCACAGAGAACTGTAATAATGTAATATTACTGTGATTGATAACAGTAAAGACTGAAGTTTAAAGTTAACCTGCACATTATTGTTCCTTATTGTGAATATTTTGTGATGTTCATGCATGTCTTCGGCAGGGTGGAGTTCACTCAGCTGGCTGCTGACTATAAGGCTGTGAACTTGGGCCAAGGCTTCCCTGATTTCTCTCCTCCCAGTTTCATTCAGGAGGCCTTCTGCAATGCACTGACTGGAGGTTTCCGCATGCACCAGTACACGCGTGCATTTGTAAGAGATGTTTTTCAATTCACAATGATTCATCAACCACTACGATATTAGTAAAGTTTTACTAAATAACATTGCAACATGGGCTCATACAGGGCCACCCAAACCTAGTGAAGATCCTGGCCAAGTTCTTCAGTAGGATTGTTGGTCGGGAAATAGATCCAATGGAGGATATCTTAGTTTCTGTTGGAGCATATCAAGCACTTTTCTGCACCTTCCAGGCTCTCGTTGATGAGGGCGATGAGGTACCATTAGTATTATTATCAGTATAGTATTATAATGTAAGAGTGGTATCAGAATAGCCCATTTCCCCCATTTCTGTGCAGGTGATTATTGTGGAGCCATTCTTTGACTGCTATCAGCCAATGGTTATGATGGCAGGAGGAACGCCTGTGTATGTGCCTCTTAAACCTGTACGTTCAAATATCACATGATCTGTTTGCTTAATCTGAGATTAAAATGTTTATTTTGAATAATGCTTTGCTATGTGTCGACAGAGGGAAGGCCGTGGTCCTGCTCTGACCAGTGCTGACTGGGTTTTGTCTCCTGAAGAGTTGGCCAGTAAATTTACTTCTCGAACCAAAGCCATTGTTATCAACACTCCTAATAATCCTCTTGGCAAGGTGAGTTAGGCACCGACAACTTAAATAAATTTTACATTTTTATTCTTAAATCAAATATTTTTTGATTGGTGAACATTTTGAATGCTAATCAATTAAGAAATCAATATTTTTTTTTATTTCATACATAGTGATTTTTCATCCTATATATAAAAAAAGAAATAATAAATAACTTTTCAAAGAAATTATATATTTTTTTTTTGTCAAATAAGTTTTATTGATGAAGACACAGATTCAAGACAAAATGAATTCTGTTTACATATTTTGTCCACAAATAACATGGGTACAGCAAAAAAAAAACACCCACCCACATAACAAGCAAACTTGTTACAAAGACCTGTTTGAACAACAGTATGATGACAAAGCAAGTTAAAACATTACAGAAATGATGCATTATTATGAGAGTTTTTTTCAAGGTAACAGATAAAAGGATTCCAAATTTGGTCAAATTAGTCAAGTTTTCTTTTCAAATAGTATCTAATTCGCTCCAAATGTAACATAGAGGCAATTTCTCCAAGCCACAGTTTACATGTAGGGGATTCCTTTTTTTCCAAAACAGTAGCAGTAGCTTTTTGGAAAATAAATTTTAAAAATGTTACATTTTGACATGTATGTATGATAACACCGAAATGTTAAATAGTCCTTTGTGTAAAATATTAAATAAAAGCATATTTGTTTCTCGCCATATAGGCGTTGCAGAACTGTTTTTTTATTACATGTGGTTATTATATACAGTCCATTTGGAAATTGTTTATAGCGCCTCACTTTTTCCACATTTGTTTATGTTACTGCCTTTTTCCAAAATTGGTTAAATTAATTTATTTCCTCTAGATTCTACACACAATACCCCATAATGACAATGTGGAAAAATATTTTTTAAATTGCTGCAAATTTACTACAAATAAAAAGCCTGAAAATTCACATGTACAGAAGTATTCACAGCCTTTGACGTGAAGCTCTAAATTGAGCTCAGGTACATTCTGTTTCCACTGATCATTTTTTTTAGCCACTTAATTGGAGTTCACCTGTGGTAAAGTCAGTTGATTGGACATGATTTAAAAGGCATACACCTGTGTATATAAGGTCCCATGGTTGACAGTGCATGTTAAAGCACAAGTCAAGCATAAAGACAAAGGAATTTGATTGTCTCAAAGCACAAGGCTGGGGAAGGTTACAGGAACATTTTTGCTGCTTTGAAAGTTCTAATGAGCACAGTGGCCTCCATCATCTGTAAGTGGAAGATGTTTGGAACTACCAGGACTCCTGCTGGAGCTGGCCGGCCATCTGAGCTGAGTGATCGGGGAGAAGGCCCTTAGCCAGGGAGGTCATCAATAATCCGATGGTCATTCTGTCTGAGCTTCAGCGTTCTTCTATGGAGAGAGGAGAATCTTACAGGAGGACAACCATCTGTGCAGCAATCCATCCATCAGGCCTGTATGGTAGATTGGTCAGACGGAAGCCACTCCCAGCCTGGAATTTGCCAAAAGGACCATAGGAAACAAAACTCTCTTGTCTGATGAGACTAAAATTGAACTTTTTGGAGTGAATGCCAGGCATTACGTTTAGAGAAAACCAGGTACCGCTCATCCCCAGGCTAATACCATCGCTACAGTGAAGCATGGTGGTGGCAGCATCATGCTGTGGGGATGTTTTTCAGCAGCAGAAATTGGAAGACTAGTCAGGATAGAGGAAAAGATGGTTGCAGCAATGTACAGAGACATCCTGAATAAAAACCTGCTTCAGAGCGCTCTTGACCTCAGACTGAGGTGACGGTTCCTCTTCCAGTAGTACAATGACCCAAAGCACACCACCAAAATATCAATAGAGTGGCTTTACAACAACTCGGTGAATGTCCTTGAGTGGTCCAGCCAGAGCCCAGACCTAAATCCTATTGAACATCTCTGGAGAGAGATCTGAAAATGGCTGTACACAGTTGCGTCCCATCCTACCTGATAGAGCTTGAGAGGGCCTGCCAAGAGAAATGGGCAAAAATTCCCAAAAACAGGTGTGTTAAGCTTGTGGCAAATTATTCAAAAAGACTTCTGGCTGTAATTGCTGCCAAACGTGTATCAACAAAGTATTGAGCAAAGGCTTTGAATACTTATGTACATATGATTTTTTTTTAGGTTTTTTATTTTTAAAAAATTTGTTTCAGTTCTTGCTTCATGGCTCCAGTCTTCAGTGTCACCTAATTCCTTAGAAAGTGTTCTAATGTGTGATTTGTAGAAGAAACATTGTTAATAAACCTTTCTAATTAAACTGTCAAAGCCATGATACATTTTCTATAATTAATTTATCATAAAAGGTTCAGCATATCTTTGGTTTTGCTAATCTTTAACTTGCTAAATGCAATTGCAGAATTCCATTTTAAAGCAGTAATTCGCTGTTTACTCACACTCAAGTGGCTTTAAACTTTTATGAAGTTCTTTTGTTATTCAATGAACACACTGAGGATAATCTGAAGAATGTTGTAAAGCAGCAGCCATTGATATCCATAGTAGGAACAAAAATACTTTGGAAGTCAATGGCTGCTGCTTTTTAATAGTATTCCATAACTGTTTTTTTCATGTTTAAAATATGTGAGAGTAAATAAACAGAATTTAAATTTTAGGATGAAATATCCCTTTAAAACTTTTTTAATCTAACAGACCTAATATTTATACTCATATAATTTTTATCTCTCATTTTAATCACAGAGTTGCAACTGCAATTAAGGTCATATGTCAAGTATGTCCAGCCTAAGCTTAACCTTCTTCTTTATTTACGCAGGTCTATCAACGGGAGGAACTTCAGGTTATTGCAGACTTATGCATTAAACATGACGTCATTTGCATCAGTGATGAGGTGTACGAGTGGCTCACATACGATGGAGCGAAGCATGTAAAGATCGGTAAAAGCAGAACTCTTCAAGTAACTCCAATGACAGTTTTGTGGACTTTTAAATGAGCAGAACTTTCCTTTTTTTAGCCAGTCTGCCAGGTATGTGGGAACGTACTGTCACCATCGGCAGTGCAGGAAAGACCTTCAGTGCCACAGGATGGAAGGTAAGCTAGTCACAATCAACAGGGTTTGTTTCTTCACTAGTTGTTTTGCCTGTGTTGATCAGATCTCATCTGAATGTAGGTGGGTTGGGCAATAGGATCAGGGCACATCATGAAGCACTTGAAAACCGTCCATCAGAACTCAGTGTATCACTGTGCCACAGCTGCCCAGGTAAAACTGTGCTTATTTGTTTTAAGGGTAATGTTTGTAATGTTTTTATTATGTGCAGTGAACTGACATTATCTCTTATTGATCTTTAGGAAGCCATATCAGTGGGTTTTCAGCGAGAATATGATGTATTTGGGACAGAGGACAGCTATTTTCACCAGTTACCTATCACTCTTCATGAAAAGAGAAAAAGGCTGACAGATTGTCTGAAGAGCGTTGGTCTGAAACCCATTCTGCCCCAGGGTGGATACTTCATGATTGCAGATATATCCAATATTAGTAAGTGATAACATTGTCAAGCAAAGAGTTAAAGGGATAGTTTACCCTAAAATGAGTTTCATAGACATCCATAGTAGGAACAAAAATACTATAGAAGTCAATGACTGTTTTTTTCTCACATTTATCAGTAAATCTTCAGCATATCAAATGGGTTTTGGAACAAGTGTAGGATGAGTTAATGATCATTTTTAGGTGAACTATGACTTTAAAGCATGGATGTCTGTTTCTTTAAATATTATATAAATATTAATTTTATATTGAGCTTTCCTAAACTCTGTTTGTCCGAAAAATGTTCTGAGTTGGTTTGTTTGAATTTGATTGTTGTCGTGTACCATGTTTACCTATTAATTGATGTTGCAGCGATTACATATAACATGCATCCATTATAGAACATTGCTACAATGTTTATTTTATGCATTATATTAAATTTGCATTATTTTGAGTTGTGTGATAATATGAGAAATATGAAACATAGAGTGTTTTCTTTTTTATTTGACTTATAAATATTTTTATGTAATTGATTTTCTTTTAAGATGTTGACCTTAATGACCCTACTACTAAGGACGAACCATATGACTACAGATTTGTGAAATGGCTCATTAAAGAGAAGGTAAGTGGTTGGGTTCTAAAGTCCACTTGTAACATCTATGAGAAAAACATTTTGTCTAATAAATAATAATAAACAAATATTATTGTCATTCACTTCTGAATAGGGACTGGCCACCATCCCGGTATCTGCTTTCTACAGTCCAGAACACAGAGACCAATTCCAGAAATACATCAGATTCTGCTTTGTTAAGGTATTATCCTCGCATAATATGATGCAGAACATGAAATGATTAAAATAGATATTTTAAAAATGTTTTACATAATTGCTTAATTTTCTGAAGTGTCAGTATTATTATAATATTAACCCCAAATATACAGTATAGATATCTAATGGGCATACTTGGTTCTAGTTTTATGTTTAAATTATTTTTGTATTTTATGTTTTTAGACAATTAGTAACAATAATTATTACAATTCTAAGTCCATTAATTTTAGTTAAACCTTTAGTATTGTTTAGTGCTTTTGTAAACAGATTTTTTAAATGTTGGTATTATATTTAAGATACATATAATATAATATAATATAATATAATATAATATAATATAATATAATATAATAAATATAATATAATATAATATAATATAATAAAATATAATATAATATAATATAATATAATATAATATAATATAATATAATATAATATAATATAATATAGCCATATCACACAGCCACAGCCATATAACCCTGCAGCCCAAGATCGGTTATTCACTGAAGCTAAGCTGGGCTGAGCCTGGTCAGTACCTGGATGGGAGATCACATGGGAAAGCTAGGTTGCAGTTGGAAGTGGTGTCAGAGAGGCCACCAGGGGGCACTCAACTTGTGGTCTGTGTGAGTCCTAAAGCCCCAGTAAATAGTGAAGAGGACACTACACTGTCAGTGGGTGCCATCTTTCGAATGAGACGTTAAATCGAGGTCCTGACTCTCTGTGGTCATTAAAAATCTCATGGCACTATTAAAGAGTAGGGGTGTTACCCCGGTGTCCTTGCCAAAGTCCCTCAATCGGTCCTTAAGATCATGGCCTCTCAATCCTCCTCGTCCTTTAAATTGACTCTCACGGTCTCTCCACTCCCCCAGTAGCTGGTGTGTGGTGAGCGTACTGGCGCCATTGTCCTTTGGCTGCCGTCGCATCATTCAAGTGGATGCTGCACACTGGTGGTGGTGTGGAGAGACCCCCCTCATGATTGTAAAGCGCTTTGGGTGTATGGCCATACACAATAAATGCGCTATATAAATGCACATTGTATTACATTACATAATATACAAAATTTAAAGTTGCTATTATAATAACAATCATCATATTTTTATAATGTTAAAATGTAAAAATACTTAATATCTTTACATTTTCTGTCAACATTAATAGGAGGACTCGACCCTGCAAGCAGCAGAGAACATCCTAAAACAGTGGAGTGAAAACAAATGAAAAAATCCTGTCAGAATAAAACTGCACAGACAGTCTGTTTGGCTTATGAATAGTTAGCGAAACGTGTTTGATGATGTTATTGGGCTTAAGGTTGAATATGCTTGCAGGATTAGCAGATGGTGTAAAAACTTTGAGGGCATTTTTGAGCAAACAAATTGAATCTATGTTCTAAATCCATGAATCATTGCTGCCATGAAAACAATCATTACACAATTTTCTTCCCTTAACAAATAGTATAGGTGGAATTTCTCTCAGTCTTTTAATCATTATTCTCCTTTGGTTGTAATGTTCTCGATTTTCTTGTTTGTCTTCAAGTAGCCACATATTGTCTTCCATTTGTTCCGTTCTTGGATTATACTTTAATCTGATTATACTTCATAATGTCTGTTATGACCCTCTGGTTCCACTCCATGTAAGAAATTACACATTAATATTTTTATATAACACCCTGTATTATGTTCAGCCATTTTTAGTAAAGGTCCTGTAAACTACCTCATACTTTTGCAAGAAAATCAAAACACAAATCTGTACTTTCTCAGTTCTTCAGAAGAAAGCAATTATGAGGCATTGAGTCACACACTGGTTTGTTTTGAAAACGGAACATGCTTTGCCGATTTCAGCATGGGAATAAAACGAATGTGAATGAACTCTCTATGGTGGATTGTCATTTTTGTTGGATGCTGTTAGATAATAAAAAGTAACATCCTTTATTTTGACGTGTCTGGAAATTGCATGTGTTTTCAGGAATATTGGCTAATCAGTTTTTACCACAGAGAAAACATCCCCTAAAAAATATCCCAAGGAAAAGTGCGGGTTACTTTTTTGTGTTTAAAATCCTCTCCATTATTTGTACACACAGCTGTTCAAACTGTGATTGGTAGGATTTTTTGAAAGGTTTTGGAAAGAAATGTCTTCTGCCTGCCAAGGTTGCATTTGTTTGCAAAACTTTATTTAGGACACGTTTAATGAGCAAGCATATAACATAACTCATAACTCAATTTGTGAAAATGTAAAAAAAAAAAAAAAAAAAAAAAAAGGCAAAGGTCATGGCAGCTAATGTTTTAGTTACTTATTTTAATAAATTAATCGAGTTTCAACTATTTTTATACAGAGTTTATTTAATATTTTTAGTCAGTTTGATTGATGCAATTTGAAAATGACTAGAAAAGTCAAAGGTGCAGTAAGTGATTGTTTTCAGAAACTTTTTTTTGTGTGCTGGTTGAAAGTCTCTTCACATTCCTATATAATGATTAAAGTAAATGATCTAAATGTATTTATATGTATTTTTTATATTCTGGCTAAGGCAGAAAACTAAAAAAATGTTTGTCCAATTAAATGTTGTGGGCCGACAATTCCTGTAATTCTGATAAGTAGCCCAAACTGTCTGTCAGCATGTGTAGATTTGTACATCTGCGCAGCTGTTCAAGCAGATTCGCCGTTCGCGCCTGCACTGCATTCATGTGCACATGAGAGACAAACAGCAATAAAAACAAATGCTGAATCAAAACTTTTTAAAATCCTGAATCAATATTGGAGTTATGTTTGCATGCTGGTGGAAGAATGACACCATGGCAGATATGTTTCTTTTAGAAAGGTATGTTATGTTTAAAACTACGCAAAGCTTTTGTAGATTGTATTGTTTTATGAATTGGCTATATGCACAGAAGTGTTGTTGAGCCACTGGTGTCTTCCAGTAAAAGATTGATGTGACTTTTCAATTTCATAAGGGCCATTTACAGCATCGATAATGTACATTTTTATTTAGTTTAACAAAACTTAAGTAAACAGCCTTATTTTGCCTAGCCTGCTTTACTGAGGTGAAGTTGGTTTTATATTCACATGGTTCATTTTTGAACGATGACAACCTGTGATGCACTCCCTATATTGTTTGCCATGCTATTTTCAGTATTCTGTCTAAAATAGCATGCAAATGTGGCTTAGTAATAAATGTAATTTCTGCACCCCGCCAGACAAACACTTAGCATACAGTAGTCGCTTTAGGACAAAGTGTGTGAAAAAGTGAGACCAGCGATCCTCGCATGCATGAAATATTGCAAATATTTGACAAGTTTTGCTCGCTACACAACTGAAAACGAGCTAAATATAATACAGTTTTTTGTTCAGAATTGTTGTATTATAAAGTACTATAAAGGTTTTTATCTGGTGCATGACATGAACTAGTGGGTCACTGTCGTCTGTAATGTGCAAGTTCTTCATTTCAGAAGGTATGGCTTTGGACAGCAGGGAAGGGAGAGTAGTTTCAAAGATATTATGCTAACGGTTAGCATTTAGGCCAGGGGTGTCCAAACTAGGTCTTGGAAGGCCGGTGTCCTGCAGATTTTAGCTCATCCTTGCAGGTGTGTTGAGGCAAGTTGGTTTCTAGAAAGCCTAGTAAGAGCTTGATTAGCTAGCCCAGTTGTATCTGATTGGGCTTGGAAATAAATTTTGCAGGACACCAGCCCTCCAGGACCGATCTTGGACATGCCAGATTTAAGCTGCGGTCACACTAGAGTTTGTGTGTGCGGAATTCTGTTGTATGGCGCTGCGAAAAGGGTCAGGATTAAACCAAATTATTACATATTAAAAAAGCGAGTGATTGCTCCATGTTTTAAATTTCTGTCTAGAGAGGTCATGTTTTGATCCTCAATTGGTCTCACGCAGTCAAGTGATGCAATTTCGCAGGTCAGAGTTCACCAAGTTTGAACTTTGCACCATGTGTATCCAGTCTGACGTATTCGCGTGCGTACGAATGGAAGTCTATGGGGAGAAAAGTCAAGTGTGACCGCAGCTTAAGGCTTTTAATTTGGATCAACTTTAGCAACATGTGTGTTTTACGTTTGTTAAATTCTGACCATCAGGCAATCTAGAATTCTTAAGTTATCAAGAGCCTTTTATTAAGTTACTGCAAACTTTTTTTTAGGCAATGGATTGTGTTAAAATCAATCTTGAGTTTAATGCAGGCATGTCCAAGCCCATTGACAGAACTTTTAATTGAAGGAACTATGCGCAAAGTTGTCAAGATTGAGTCAAGTTTACAGTTCCAAGTTACAACGGGTTTACTCACTATTGTTAAAGTAAAGTCAACTTGTTGTTTAAAGGTTATATTCACTTTAAGAAAAGCTTTTTGCATTGCATTTGTTTACCAGCTCTTCTGATGTAGACTGCTCATGTCATTTCAAGCATCTGATGCAACCTGACAAATCGTGACTCTTGATCTTTTAAAGTAAAGTTCTCAATCAGACAAGGTTTGTTATATAATGGTTTTGTTTAAAAAATGCATATGTTTGGCGGCGTTCTTGATTAGGAGGGAAAAAACCCTAAGGAAGGGGTTTGTTTTGTAAATCTGATATGCGCTTCAACTTGACTGCTTTAGAAGTACAACTTTGCACGCCATGTTCACGATCTTGTTTATCTAACGAAAGAGAGGTACAGCTGCAGTGAAACAAAAAAAAAAGGCTGAACAAGAATCATTTAATTAGTGCAATGTGGTTAAACAACATCTGTATGTGATCATGGCACAACGCAGCACTGTGTCCTTTTTATCTGCTTCCTATTACTTCCAGTAAAAAAGGGGGTACTTGTACAGTTGACGCATATTTTCCAAGGCTGGGCTCACTCAGATCTTATTTCCATCACTGAATTGAATAATCTTTCATTTTACTGATTACATAACTGTATATTTTAAAGTGATTGAAAGGATAATATGACATAGGGACACATTATAAACCTCATATAGTTTTATGGCAATGTATGCAATGTAACTAAAATATTTTAAAATATGTTCATATAAATTAGCTATATTTTAACAATCTATAATTATCACTGTATATGTTTATATGTTTATATATTTATGTATGGAAGAGAAGAGATCCAATGTACAGATATGAATTACAGGAAAATAGCCATAAGAAAATATGTTCTGGTTTCCATCCAGTCCAAATTTCCAAGTTATCACTACTTCAACTTGAATAATGACCTCTGCTCTTCAGGTTTCCATCCAGATCAAATGTAAACTCGTATAAACAGTTTAAAGTTTAAAGAAGATTTTTGTGTACATTAGTGTAAATATGATATATGGGGAGATACAGGTGACAATATACAATACGTTTTGCTTTCTAAATATGAACTGTGTGTGCGTCTCAGTGTGTGTTTATTCAGCACTGGCATAAACGCCAGCATTCCTGTTATCCTGTCTGGGACAAGTTGTTTGGAGAAGGATGACAAATGAATGAATGTTGCACATGAGAAAACCCACAAACTCAATCCGTTTTCCCAACAGTGACGCAGTAGTAATGAAAGTGTAAAAACACCCAAGTTACACAATCTGCTCTAACCTCAGAGGAAGGAGAAGACGATTGTGTGGAAAATTGTCAGACCTGAAGGTTTTGAAACCAAAGTTATGTAATTTATTGAATAAAGACATCATGTAGATATATATATATATATATATATATATATATATATATATATATATATATATATATATATATATATATATATATATATATATATATATATATATATATATATAAACATACACACTACCAATCAAAAATTTGGGTTCAGTAGGATTTTTAAATGTTTTAAAATAATCGTATCCCGCTCACCGAAGCTGCATTTATTTAATCAAAAATACAGTAAAAATTGTGAAATGTTATGAGCTCCTTACCCTATCCATAAGAGTGCGCATTGCCACCCTTCGAAGGAAACTCATTTCGGCCGCTTGTATCCGGTATCTTGTCCTTTCGGTCATGATCCAAAGCTCATGACCATAGTTGAGAGTAGTAACGTAGATTGACCGGTAAATCGAGAGCATTGCCTTTTGGCTTAGCTCCTTCTTCACCACAACGGACCGGTACATCGATCGCATTACTGCTGCCGCATCTTTCCCTCACTCGTGAACAAAACCCAGAGGTACTTAAACTCTTCCACCTGGGGTAAGGACTTTCCTCTAACCTGGAGATGGCAAACCACCTTTTTCCGGTGGAGCACCATGGCCTCGGACTTGGAGGTGCTGATTCTCATCCCAGCCGCGTCTCACTTGGCAGCAAACCGCCCCAGTGCATGCTGAAGGTCCATGTCTGATGAAGCCAACAGAAAAACATCATCTGCGAATAACAGAGATGAAATCCTGTGTTCCCCAAACTGGGCCCTCTCCAGCCCAAGGCTGCGCCTTGAAATTCCGTCCATATAAATCGTAAATAGAATTGGTGACAAGGGGCAGCCCTGCTGGAGTCCAACATGCACTGGAAACAAATCTGACTTATTGCCGGCAATGCGAACCAGACTCCTACACTGTTCATACAGGGACGAGACGGCCCTCAACAGATCGCCTCTTACCCCATACTCCCTAAGCACCCTCCACAGAATGCCGCGAGGGACACGATTGAATGCCTTCTCCAAGTCCACAAAACACATGTGGACTGGTTGAGCATACTCCCATGAACCCTCGAGCACCCTGGTGAGGGTATAGAGCTGGTCCAGTGTACCACGGCCCGGACGAAAACCGCATTGTTCCTCCTGGATCCTAGGTTCAATCATTCGCCGGATCCTCCTCTCCAGTACCCTGGCATAGACATTCCCCGGGAGGCTGAGGAGTGTGATCCCCCTATAGTTGGAGCACACCCTCCGGTCCCCCTTCTTAAAAATGGGAACCACCACCCCAGTTGCCCAGTCCAAAGGTACTGTCCCCGACCTCCATGCGATGTTGTAAAGATGTGTTAGCCACGACAGCCCCACAACATCCACAGACCTAAGATACACAGGGTGAATCTCATCAACCCCCGCTGCTTTGCCACTGCGGAGCTTGCAAACTACCTCAGTGATCTCAGCTTGATGGGCGAGTCCACCCCTGCATCCCCAGTCTCTGCTTCCTCGATGAAAGACATGTTGGTGGGGTTAAGGAGATCCTCAAAGAATTCCATCCACCGCCCGACAACATCCCCAGTTGAGGTAAACAGCTCCCCACTTCCGCTGTAAACAGCGTCGATGTGGAGATGCTTTCCCCTTCTGAGGCGCCGGTCAGTTTACCAGAATCTCTTTGGGGCCGACCGATAGTCTTCCTCTATGGTCTCCCTGAACTCTTCCCAGGCCCAAGTTTTTGCTTCCGCAACCGCTCGGGCTGCAGCACGCTTAGCCTGTCAATTCCCATCAGCTGTCTCGGGAGTCCTGCAAGCCAACCAAGCCCTGTAGGACTCCTTCTTCAGCTTGACGGCATCCCTTACTTCTGATGTCCACCACCGGGTTCGTGGATTGCCGCCCTGACAGGCACCACAGACAACACGACCACAGCTTCTCACGGCTGCGTTAACAATGGAGTCGGAGAACATGGTCCACTCAGTCTCCATGTCTCCAGCCTCCCTCGGGATCTGGTCAAAGCTCTTTCGGAGGTAAGAATTGAAAAATCCCTTTGACTTGGGGTTCAGCAAGATGTTCCCAGAGGACCCTCACAATACGCTTGGGCCTACCCGGTCTGTCCAGCTTTCCCCCTTGCCAGCGGATCCAACTCACCACCAGGTGATGATCAGTTGACAGCTCTGCCCCTCTCTTTATCCGAGTGTTCAAGACATGCGGTCGGAGATCAGATGATAGAACCACAAAGTCGATCATTGACCTCCGCCCTAGGGTGTCCTGGTGCCATGTGCACTGATAGACACCCTTATGCTTGAACATTGTGTTGGTTATGGACAATTGTGATTAGCACAGACGTGCAATAAAAAAACTCCACTTGGGTTCAGATCAGGGAGGCTGTTCCTCCCAATCACGCCTCTCCAGGTATCACTGTCATTACCCGCGTGGGCATTGAAGTCCCCCATTAGAACAATGGCCCTAACCTGCCTAGTTAACCCTTACCTGCCTAGTTCAAATGTAAATGTAAAAATATTTTACAGTAATTCAATTTGATTTTTTTCTTTTTTTAATATTTTCCAATGATGTTTAACAGAGCAATGAATTTTTCACAGTATGTCTGATAATATTTTTTCTTCTGGAGAAAGTCTTATTTGTTTCATTTCGGCTAGAATAAAAGCAGTTTTTAATTTTTAACAAAAACAACTTAAGGTCAAATTTATTAGCCCCTTGAGCTATATTTTCTTTCGCTGGTCTTCAGAACAAACCATCGTTATACAATAACTTGCCTTATAGCCCTAACCTGCCTAGTTAACCTAGTTAAGCCTTTAAATGTTAAAAAAATCAAGTGAAATATTATTTACTGTCATCATGGCAAAGATAAAATAAATCAGTGATTAGAAATGAGTTAATAAAACTATTATCTTCAGAAATGTGTTGAAAAAAAAAAACTTCTCTCCGTTAAACAGAAATAGGGGAAATAAATAAACAGGGGGGGGTAATAATTCTGACTAATCGAAGTAATGCACACACACAAGCATTTTTTCATGGTATAAAAAGTTGTTTTTAGATTTACACTCTTAGAAATGCTGGATTTTTAAACTCAAATTTGGTAAGTACAGACAAATCCAACTTTTGTATTAAAATAAGAATTTAAAATAATGTAAAATTGTAAACCAAAATTTGCACATAAACATATCTGACAAAACATTTAATTGAAACAAGCCAGCATATATCCAAGCATACTTTCAGAGATTGTTTTTGGGTGAACTCTCCCTTAAACTCCACCCAGAGTTTTTTTTAACATTGCAAAACACACACACACACACACACACAAAACTTGGACCCCTTTATAAATAAGAGCTGACCACTAACAGGCATCACTGCGTCACAACTTGGTGAATTAAGACAACAATGCAGAGCTACCCGCTTAGAGGAAACCCAATGCAGGATGACAAAACCTGCAACGGTCAGCCAGTGGTTGTGTCCATGCCTGCACAAAAATTAGATGATGATATCATTTTTTCCACATTCAATTTTCACTACTGCAACCCTTGTTGTCTTGGGTTTGGAGCCTTTTACAACTCAGTGAAGGTAAGGGATATAATTATTTTTAATCCTGTACTGTAACTGTCCTGCTGTTTTACAAATATATTAAGGTTAAATGCTTATTTGAATTTGTCAGGCCAGAGACCGCAGATTGCTTGGAGACTATGCATCAGCGAGCACGTACGGCACTAGAGCTCGACGTCTGAACATCGCTTCTGTTATTCTTGGCGTCCTCTATGGCATTTTACTGATTGTCATCCTTGTCTATGCTTATCAGCTTAGTCGTTTTAGCCACCAATAACCCTTCAACGAATGTCTGTTTGTACATCAAAGCATTTACTCTGTTTCCATAAAGCATTTTATATCTGTTTAAACTGTTTGTTAAGGATTATTTAAGTCTTTTTTTATTCCATACAGGCACATTATTTACCTTATTTAGAGATGTGCTTGCATTTCCTTTATTTGTTTTATTGTTTTCTTGTTTATATCACACTCATGGTGTGATCTCAGCAATTGTTTATAGAATAAAATTATTTTTTTTATTTTATCTATATACTGTATATTTTTTTAGCCACACCCTATATACACATGTGGAGGATGAATAAACACAGAGAACTCTACATTGTGTCTGTCTTATTCTTTGTCTCCTGACCTCAGCACTCCCCTCTCATCTGATCATTGGAAACGATTTGTTTAATTTAGTCATATGTAATCTCTTGCAGTCTTGTTAGATTGTTATGTAGCCTTATTTCAATTAAATTCAATTCAAAAAGAGCTTTATTGGCATGACTTGTATTGTCAAAGCATCGCAGATTACATAAACAATGATTAAAATAATAAAGTGGTTACATAACACATGCACATCATCACATAAAAATACACAATTAGATATTTGATATGGAAGTACATAATAAACTAATAAAGTGATAAACTAATATGGTTATTAAACATTTAAATAAAGATAAAGGTATCTCTTGTAAAATTTATTTGTATTCATAGAAAGCATATTCAATTTCATCGCACGTTGCATTGTTAGCTTTTAGAAAAATGAAAATAAATGTTTCTTGGTAATTTTTTCTGTTATTTTGACCAATTGCCATTTTACGGAATCGGTACTCACTGCAGATCCACTTGGGCAGAGCTTAGCTCCAGCAATTGGGAGCTTGAGCTCCAGCTCCTCCTTCCTTGCACTTTTACAAGTGATGTCACTGGGGTTGGGGTTAGAGGTGGGGTGGGTGTACACATTAAAACAGCTTATAGGAGGAGGAGTTGGAGCTCAAGCTCCTGCACACTGGAGCCCAAATGGCTCTGCAGCGAGCAGTGTCTCATTTTATGCAGTAAGGAACTAAATTTTTGTTTTAAATTAAAGAGAAGTGTCGTCAATCATTTGTTGGTATTATTATGAAACGAATAATAATATCATGTACCTGTATTGACTTTTTTTTTGACTGTTGGTGGCCTCAACTGAGTCTGATGTCATTGTTAATTTATGGGTGAAGGGTATTAATATTTAAATTTCTACTAAACAACTTCCTCTAGAGCAAAGCAGTGGCGCAGTAGGTATTGCTGTCGCCTCACAGCAAGTAAGTCGCTGGTTCGAGCCTCGGCTCAGTTGGTGTTTCTGTGTGGAGTTTGCATGTTCTCTCTGCATTTGCGTGGGTTTCCTCCGGGTGTTCCGGTTTGCCCCACAGTCCAAAGACATGCGGTACAGGTAAATTGGGTAGGCTAAATTGTCCGTAGTGTATGAGTGTGTGTAAATGTGTATGTGTGTGTGTGTGTGTGTGTGTTTGTGGATGTTTCCCAGAGATGGGTTGCGGCTGGAAGGGCATCCGCTGTGTAAAAACGAGTTGGATAAGTTGGCGGTTCATTCCGCTGTGGCGACCGCGGATTAATAAAGGGACTAAGCCGACAAGAAAATAAATGAATGAATGAATGAATAAACTTTCTCTGGTCAACCATTGTTCCCCAGACACCTCTTTTATAAAACAAAATTTTGACATGCTGCTCTTTTTTGGTATTAATTTTTTTATTCTGTTTTATAGATTATTTTATTTTGTCAAAATATTTTTCTTTTTTGTTATTCATTTTAAATCCTCAGACATTGTTACATTTTTGCTATATCTTTTATTGAATGTTTTTATCTCTATATTTGCTTGTGTGTAATCCTCTTTATGGCATGGTTGGAAGCGAGCAGGCCCACCTGGCCATGACAGCATGTCTATAATTCTGAATTACATGCTAGTGTTTTTTTCTTCTAATTTTTCTTTCTCTCTGTTTGTCTGTCTGTCTGTCTGTCTCTGTCCGTCCGTCCGTCCGTCCGTCCGTCCGTCTGTCTGTCTGTCTATCTATCTATCTATCTATCTATCTATCTATCTATCTATCTATCTATCTATCTATCTATCTATCTATCTATCTATCTATCTATCTATCTATCTATCTATCTCTATCTATCTATCTATCTATCTATCTATCTATCTATCTATCTCTCTCTCTCTCTCTCTCTCTCTCTCTATATATATATATACACATTTATATATGACAGTTAAACAGCTGAGCAAGCATCTTTTAAACTTTAGATCTGCAGTGTCTATATATATATATATATATATATATATATATATATATATATATATATATATATATATATATATATATATATATATATATATATACACTAATTACTGTGTTTACTGTTTTTTATTATAAGTGTATGTTCTTTTTTAATTAGATTTTATAAAATGCTTTGGCAATACATTTTTAACGTTTGTCATGCCAATTAAGCAATTATTAAAACAAACAAAACAAAACTCACCAGAAAAAGGCTCAAGGGAGAAAGGGGGCGTTTAAGCCATATTTGTATGCGCTTGCAAATAATAATAATAATAATAATAATAATAATAATAATAATAATAATAATAATAATAATAATAATAATAATAATATAACAAAGAAGAATTAAGTACGTTTTTTATTATATTTAAAAATCAAATATTAATATTTAAGTTTTTTTTTTTCTCTTGGTCTTGATGTATGTCACAATATTCTGTTCTAATGTCTCAACGGAAGCGTCAGTAGATTGTGTTTTGGCGCGCTCCTCTTCACCGGTAGTCGTCAGTAGAGTCACCGCTCGTCCCGCCGCTGCCTCTCTCTCTCTCTCCCTCCCTCTCTCAGGTAGGGCCTCAGAGCGAAGATGGCGACGGACAAACAGAAACATGAAGGCAGGGTGAAAATTGGACATTATATACTGGGAGACACGCTAGGAGTGGGGACGTTCGGAAAAGTCAAAGGTAAAACTTTCCAGGGTGTTTCGAGCTGATTGTTATTGCTGTGTTGAGAACAGCAAAGCTAAACTGCTGATGGTCGAGTGTTTTAATGCGGCTAAAGATGCAGCACTTGTTGGCTAATGACAGTGTAGGGCTGAAACAAACATTAAACCATGAAACGATCCGCTATTATCACTGTTGATATGACTGTCAGCCGATCGATCATGACGAGGTTTTGTGAACGGTTTCACGGATGTGGTGTGTTTGAGTGGTTTGTTGAGGGACTGGTCTCTGCTAACCTGGTTAGCTTCATGGTTTATGGAGTGATTAGTAATTCTGAAGTTGCAGATTGATAGATGCCCTCATGCACAGGCCAAATGATAAGCAAAGACACACAAAGTCAAAATGACAAGGTGGATTATTCATTTCTGAAAAGTTTCTTTAAAAGAGCTTTGCTGTGAGTCCGGTTGATTAAAAGTGCTAGCTCGTTTATGTGCTCCAAAATGTTGCAATCATAACTTTTAAATTAATCCAGTATTACAAATCAAACGCGTATTGGTAAAGCTAGTGTTAGTTCAATATCGATAGAAATCAATAGTGAAAATGGTCGACATGTTTTATTATCTTTAATGGGCCGAATGAATGAAAAACAATAGCAAATAACGCATTTCTACAGGCAAAACGCATGTTGAAAAGTAACGTTAGCACATCTCATACACTGTTGACATAAACTGACATAAATATAATACTAAATGACAGAAACCTGAATAAACTTGTTGAATCTATGCAGTTTTGTTATTATGAGTTGTCAAGTTTTAGGATGTAATGTTTATATTGTATACTTGTGCTGTCTTTTATGGCAAATACTTACATTTAACCAGTGTCAGAATATTGTAACTTAAGAAAGAAGGCCAAAGTGTTTTAATGTATGCAAATTACATTTTGTAAACCATTTATTACATGGTGGTAAGGCTGCAATATGATAATCATTACATATTATTGCTTTTAATGTAATGTTATTGGCAATTAATTGAATGCATATAGAAAGTTTGTAACAATTGTTTTAGCACTTGTACATTTTGTGTTCGTGAATACTTTCACATTTCATTAAGGAGCCTTGATTTCTGTTCCTACAACTTTTGATGTTGAAGGTTTAACAGTAGTTATTGAAACAGTATGTTGGCTGTGTTGTTCGTGTAAATTGAAGTACAGAAATCTGTAATGAGATGCAACTACTTTTTCTGTCATTCTACAGATTTCTTTCTATATTCTTCAAAAGTCACTGTATTAAACTTGTAGAGTAAAAGTTTGCAACAGTGATCAAGGTCTTAAAAGGCAGTTCAGAAGTGGGAAAAAAATGCTATCTAGGGCCAGGCTAATAAACGATATTATATTGATTCACAATAACAATGATAAGAGCCAATCATACAGCAGAAATGTGCAACAATTGGAATCATAAAGTGTGTTTATATTTGAGATGTAGTACATTTTTGGCCACCGAAAAATTATGGTCCGAAAATATGTTATGCCATTTTTTCGACCCTCTAATTTTTGTATGTTCAGTCATTGTTGGGGTACACTTTTAAATCTGCAAACATTGACTTATATCGAAATATAAATCATTATTGTTCGACATGCAATAAAATGATCGAGATTGCATTTTTTGTCATATCACTCAGCCCTTCATCCACGTGTTAAATGTTAAATTACAGGAGTGGGTTTTTTTTCAGTATGACACAACACCTTTTTTCATCACTTGTTAAAGCTCTTATTTTGTTTACCCAGGAACACCCAGTAGTTAATTGCATAATTCCATTTTTTTCTCAATCATGCTTTCCTTTTTTTCTTGGGCAATTTGTGATGCAAGTGTTATTTCAAGACCAGAAGTGTTTTGAGTACAGCCCTTTTTTTTTATCTGAAAAATATACTAATTTGACATACTTCTAACAAAACATTGATCCTGTTTGTGTACTGAAATGTGAGATCTTTGAACATGTATGGACACGCACAGTTACCTCTGCAGGGCTGAGTCTGTGTTAATGCATAACTAAAGCAGTCTAGCTAGAACACACAAGCTGTTTTTAAATGTTGCAACTTTTAACTGAGAGCATGCACACATTGTGGGAGCAGTTCAACGTATGACCTTCAGCACTAACTGATGCAGCAAGATCCAGTCTTAGAAGAAGCTGAAGCACGAGGTTCACTCTTTTACATCGCATTCTGTGTTTCAGCTTTCTCAATGGTTTGCGCCACGACGCAAAGCTGAATTTTCCGTCCTTATATTAGCAAAAGTGGATTCTGACACGCCCTTAATGCGTTTGTGCCCTGCAATTTGCACTTTAAAATATACAAAATAAAATTTACAAAATAGAGCCCCTAGTGTTTATCATCCAATGATGAACTTCCGGTGAATACTTAATGTGGTTACTTTCAATTTCATAAGGTTGCTTTTACAGCATCGATGTTGTAATGCAATTCAAATATGATCAGTTAAATAGACTTAAGCATTCATTAGGTTATTAAAACAAAAAAAAAAAAAGAGACAAAAAAAGTTTAAATGCAGGCACCAACATTAGAAGTCAGAAGTCAGATCTTAAATGCAGCGATTTTTGTAAGGGATGACAATTCATCAGAAGCTGAATGAAAAATGTCCCTTTTTAAAATGCATATAAAAGCAAATGTGTTATTTTCTGACAGGAACTAACACTGGGGAAATAAATAACAATATTGCAAGAGTGACCTATAAATTTGGACAAGCACAGCCATTACCACAGACACTTTTTTTCCCCAAAGACTATTTTATGGTTTTTTTTTTTGCTATATTGAACGTTGTTTGAAAAAAAGAGAAAAAAAAAGCTGACATTTAGACCAATTTGCCCAAAGATAAAAATCTTTGTCATGTTTTAATAACAGATAAAATGAGCAAAGGTCAAATACTCATAATATACAAATAAATCAAAAAGTGGTTATTTTTTTCTGAATTGATACAGCAGGTGCATTTAGCAGTAGCATTTAACCAATTAATTGAACAAATATAAATATAATGTTTTGTTTTACATTTTAAAGGCATAGTTGACTAAAAAAATGACAATTCCAGCATTTACTCGCTCAAGATGTTTTAAACCTGAATGATTTTCTACTTTTAAACATAGGTGTTTTTGAAGAATGTGAGTAACCCAACATTCGCTGCTCCCACTGACTTCCAGAGTATTTTTTATAATACCCAGAAACCGTTCAATAACCTATCTTCTTTAATATATTCTTGTCTGTTTTGCACGAGATATTAAAACAGATTATGGACTAGGCAAGGGCCGGTATAAGATTTTGACTGTATGAGAACTTTGGATAAAAATATCACGGTATTGTGATTACTGCTTTAAAATATATTCTTTTTAAATTTGGGGAAAAAACTGCAACTTTTTTCCTCTTTGAAAACAATATATTTTATTTTCTGAACGATTTATAATATTTGCCACAGTAATCATGTCTAGCTGAATAATTAAAATCAATTGTTGACTTCTGCTGTCTTCGTTTTTCAAAAACACAGATTTCTTTACAATTTAAAATGCCATCTTTGTTTTTGTTTTTTTGCTGGAGATACTGTTGTCCTAAAAAATGTACTAAACAAATAACATAACGCATACCTTTTTAAAACCTCGACTTTTCCAAACCACGGTATACCTTGAAATGGCTATCGTCCCATGCCTATTATGGACATCATCAGGAAGAGCCAGTATTGACAGAATATTTTCTCTTTATTTTGGTGAATTATTCATTAAAGAGAAGTGGCAGCATGCATAGTATACATTATTTTGCTGTCCCTTTAAGACCTGCACACATCGTCATCATAAATATATACATGTAAACCTACTGTGTTTATATATAAATCTTGTGGGGTTTTGACCAGTTTAGTGTGATTATATCTGAAAATAATCTAGTTCTGTAATTAGTTGGCTTTGCAGTGTGCACTTTGTAGTGTATTTCTCCAAATGCAGATTTTGAAGACAATTTAATCGGTTACAATCAAACATCATCAAACTCCACATCGCTATAATGATGCAGGGTCATATTTGAGGTTTGCTGCATTTTTTATCACATGCATTCAGAATATATATAAATTTTTACCCATCAGCAATGACTGAGTTTGGATACGAGTTTGAAGTTAAATATTCGGGATGATTTTCCTTTAAAATTGGTATGACAGTCAGTTCTGTTTTTAATGTTTTTTATAAAAACATTCTCCAGATCTTGATAAGTCATTGCAAACATTTGTCTCTTCAACCTGTCTGTTCAGTTGGCCAGCATGAGCTGACGAAGCATCAAGTGGCCGTGAAGATTCTAAACCGACAGAAGATCCGCAGTCTGGATGTGGTGGGGAAAATTCGACGAGAAATCCAGAATCTCAAACTTTTTCGTCACCCACACATAATCAAACTGTGAGTAAACATGATCTGTTTAGGAAACAGTAGTTCCCCCCCCCCCCCCCCCCAATTTAATTAGTTTAAAAAAATATTTATAAAATTGAAAAATGTATTTTTTAAGTACTATATTGAAACTTTAATGTAAATCTAAATATTACATTTACATATAAAAAAAAATATATACTATAAAATTTAAAAATGTAAAAATATTTTTTTAAATACTATATTGAAACTTTAATGTAAATCTAAATATTACATTTACATATAAAGAAAAAAATATATATATATCTGCTTTGTATTAGAAATCAGCAGCTCTTGTCTCTAAAATATAGACATTGACCTGATAGAAAAGTATCAGTCCAACACTAGTTTAAATTATATGCCATAAGATGTTTCCTTTCTCTTTTGTCATAAATAATGCACAATTAGCCAATACATTGTTTTGTGTTTTCTTGGCAGATCCATGCCCTTAGTGCTCTACTAATAATGATAATTATTATTTGTCAGAGAGAATGCACACATTTGATCTACACATAGTCGTAAATAATAAGTCAATGTTTTGTGTGATTGTAATGGATATTTATCCTGGAGTAATCATGTGGGAGCATTCATTCACACTCATGTGTGATAAATTGACAATCCTTGCATTTTTTTCTTTATTTGTTACTTGGAAAAGAGACAAGACGTGCACAGAACTACAGATGATTGGAAAAAAGGGGATTGCCATTTCTTACTACTTGGAAAAAAGATATAAATCTTTGTTTATGATGCTGTGAAACTTTTCTTCTGCAAGAAAAAGACATTTGAAGTCAGTCATCAAAAACATTTGCTATTAAAAAAAGAAGACATGGAGTAATGTTGTAGCTGTCCACTCTCATCTCAAACCCATTAGGGGGGATTTACTTTTGCCATGTTATTGCAACCTGCATAGTTTGACCACAACAAAAAACCTCATTCCTGAATTCATCATTAAACCAGTTCTTGAATGGATTTATTTAGTAATTATTTTGAATTATATGAAAATACTCATATACAATATCAGATGTAATTTTTAGAGGATTGTGCATTTTGTTTCTTTGGCAGTTACCAAGTTATCAGCACACCGACAGACATCTTCATGGTGATGGAATATGTGTCTGGAGGAGAACTCTTCGACTACATCTGTAAAAATGGCAAGGTACATCTTCAATTTTGAATGATTAAAATCAAATCAAGATTAACATTGATTCGATTAGCCATATTTGTGGTGATTTAATCACCGCTCACATTGTTCCACAAATCCATCGTAGAGCTTCTGCATGTCTGTCAATAAAACAGCTCAACAGAAAGAGGAAGTGCAATCATTTTGAAAACAATTGTTTACCAATAACTGTAGGATTCAGTGATTAAATCATCTGTATTCTTGAAATCCTAAATTTCCTGTGACCTTCTTGCTGTGAGGCGAAAGTGCTACCCAATGAGCCATCCTGCCATATACAAGTCATCTATACATGTTGACCATTTTAAAGACAAAATTGATGAATGTATTCTGGACATTATACCATTTTAATGATGGAATAGAGCTGTTTTTTAGTTTAGATATAGCTATTGTTACTGATGTACTATTCATTTGTAAATTAATAATGCATTTTAAATTGTAGTAATATTTAGCAATAATAATTTCCTACTGTTTATTTAATTAAGTAAATTAAGCCAGAGTAAAAAGAAACGTTAACAATATTTTTTTTTCACCAAATTTACTGTGTAATAAATATGACATAAAAATCACATATTAGACATTACAACTGGGAAAAGTAAAATGGAGAATGTTCAGTTAAAATAATACACGGTCTTTTGTGTCTGGTCAGTTGGATGAGAAGGAGAGCAGGCGTCTGTTCCAGCAGATCATCTCAGGGGTGGATTACTGCCACAGACATATGGTGGTGCACAGAGACCTCAAGCCTGAGAACGTCCTGCTGGATGCGCACATGAATGCCAAGATTGCAGATTTTGGTAAGTCAACTCTTCATTTTTGAGAAAACAGTTCAGTTGTTGCTGGATTTACTCTTGTTGTAACCTTTATATTTGAAGCTATAGAGACTTGAACTTAGAGTATTTGTCATGTAGGCTTATCAAACATGATGTCAGATGGAGAGTTTCTAAGGACGAGTTGTGGCTCTCCTAACTATGCTGCTCCAGAAGTCATCTCTGGAAGGTACTCTTTCCATTTGTGTGTGTGTGTGTTTTTTAATAATCTTCTTAAAAGTCTGCTCCAGTCTATTACTAAATGCTGCTTTCAAGATCGTCTCCACTAATTTTGCTGATGCAGGTTATACGCAGGGCCCGAGGTGGACATCTGGAGCAGTGGAGTGATTTTGTACGCTCTACTGTGCGGGACGCTGCCGTTTGATGACGACCACGTGCCAACATTGTTCAAGAAGATCTGCGATGGGATCTTCTTCACGCCTCAGTATCTGAACCCCTCCGTTATAAGCCTTCTAAAACACATGCTCCAAGTGGACCCCATGAAGAGAGCCACCATCAAAGAGATTCGGTCAGAAACTGCACCACCCATTGTCTGCTTCATTTAGTAACAAAACCAATTAGTTGGTCCTGTGACTTTACTATACAGTAGACAGTTGCTTGGTTTGAAGTAGGGATTCACCAAAATTAATTCTGTGCTGAAACAGAAATTCTGGATCTTGAACACAAGCCAAAATAAAACTCACACATTTTATTTGCTTACATTTTTTATTTGGCAGTAAATGAGTTAAGAGGCTTTGTCATGACAGCACAGTAGAACTTTTGCTAGCAGCAGGAATAGGTATATACCAAATAGTTCTGTTATTGAAACAGACTTTGCTTTTCTGGTAAGCATGTGCAGTTCATTCAAAGATGAGTGTACTAGAACATGAGCAAAATATCTACCAAGTGTATTTTTGAGCTAATTTGCGTGGTGCAAGCTATTGAAATGCTTGGGTTTTGTGGTGTAAAAAGTTTTATAAGCGTGAAAGGCACAGAGCTGGAGGAAGAGCGAGGCTCATTGCCCTCAAAGCAGACGATCTGCTTCATTCCAGACATTTTTAGAGATATAATTGTATACCTACCTAGGCTACTGAGTATATAACATAATGATAATGTGTAGTCAATGTGATGAAGCTGCTGATAATATGCAAGATTATGAAATCGCTTTAAATGCATGTGCGGCTGTGCACACTTTTTCCACTCTCACATTTGCATGTCACGACCATGTGCGCTCTGTGTACATTATAAATACAGCTGCAGGACTCGCATTTGTTATTATTCTCTTTTTTTGTCTTCATTTATTCAGTGCTACAGCATAGCACCTCAACTTTAATACCGGAAAGTGTCATAAGTTTAGATGATATTATACTTTTTGTTTTTAAATATATTTTATAATTAATTAGAATGAACTAAACTGAAGGAAAGGGAAACTGAGATCTAACCAAGTTAGTGGCGCCATCTAGTGGCGATGTGTGAATCTGTTCTGACATTGACTGACAAAGTATGAGCCTATTAAATATTACTTAGGTCACCAATAAACTGCTAAACCTTTACAGTTATATAAACAAAAAATGAAACGCATTGCTTGGCCAATGTCAAATATTTAATTAAAGATTATTATTTATATACATTTTTAGAATTATAATTTATTTTATTTAAATTCCCATGATCTTGTCTCGTCTTCCTTCTTTTTTGTTCTTGGCTGATCACATGCCTGATATGCTTTTTTGGCATATATCTTCAGCCATTTTTGTCTTTCAGCCAAAAAAATTTAATTACCATTTTTTTGCCAAAATATAGTGCACCCTTAGTTTGAAAATAACTTTAGTATGAGCCGAGCTTTTTTCTCTATTCCTCTCTTGACAAAGTACAATGGACCTGTGTAATATGGCTGCACCTTAATATTTGGGAAAAAGCAAGTAAATTTATTTCCTTTTTTTCCACTGCTTTCCATTGTCAGGGAGGACGAGTGGTTTAAGCAGGATCTTCCCAAATATCTGTTCCCTGAAGACGCTGCATATAGCAGTAATATGATTGATGAGGAGGCGCTGAAGGAGGTGTGTGAGAAGTGTGAGTGCACTGAGGAGGAGGTGCTCAACTGCTTGTACAGGTTTGTGTGCTAATTTGGTTCTGCATCACTGTGTTTGCCGTTTGAGGTGAATAGTTTCGTTATGTTGCACCACAACAAAGGAGAGAGTTTTAAAGCACAAATTACAGGAAGGGTACAAACTGCAGTTAAGATGTATCTAGTTAGAATGCAGTTTCATCTGCTTTTTTGAGTGTTTTATTAAATTGGATAGTTCAGTAAGCCATCCATAAAGACCGTCACTTCAAAACAACAAAAATCCAACCGGCCTTCTTTTGATAAATTTTGGTAATATTACAGTACATTGATGTGCATTTTGTTTTGCTGTAAAATAAATTTTTCTAATAAAACGATAGCATTACAGACTTTTTCATATTAATCTTTATCTAAACTATAATTATAAAAACATAAAGTCAGATTTTTCTGCTGCTCATTTTGTTTTACATTTGAACTACTAAATACATGCTTAAGCCTATTTAACTGATTATATTTAAATAAGGCAAAAATCATTGCTTTAAACACAGTCGTGTGGCAAGAGTCTGCAAATTTAACCAGCTTCTAATGGTAAAAATTTAATAATTTAATTTCTTTTATGATCACACTTGATAAAATCTGTGTGCAGAAAGGCTTTGGTTGACAAGTCTCCCTTTGTACATGTCATCAGACGGGGAAAGCCCCACCTATTGGTCACAGTTTCTCCTTCATTTGCATAGTCTTGTTTGTGAATCTGCCTCTGTGCTGACAGCTGAAGCTCCACCCTCTTTTAAAAATAGCAAAGTCTCATTTGAATTTAAAGCGACAATCACCAAAATAGCTCAATGGCACCAAAAAGGGCATTATAGGTCCCCTTTAATTAAATCACATTATCATGCTGTAAAAGAACCTTGTATAATTAAAAAGTCACTTCAAACTTTTACTGTAAGTTTATCAGTGCCTGGAAAACACTTGCTGTGCATATAATCTATTGGTTAGGATTTAGGATACCATGTAGCGTGAACCCAGTTAAACTCATCTTTTTAAACGAACTGCTTAAAGAACAGGCTCCTGAGAGTCAGATATTTGAGTCAGATCATTTTTTCTCTCTTCTTCCCTCGACTCCTCTGCAGTCGCAATCACCAAGATCCTCTTGCTGTGGCCTATCACTTGATCATAGACAACCGCCGCATTATGAGCGAAGCCAAAGACTTCTATTTGGCCTCCAGCCCACCAGACAGCTTCCTAGACGATCTTCCCGCTCATCACTCAGCTAAGGTTCACCCTGAGCGAGTGCCCTTCCTAGTGGCTGAGTCTCAGCCACGTCCTCGGCACACACTAGATGAGCTTAATCCCCAGAAGTCCAAGCATCTTGGTGTACGGCGAGCCAAGTGGCACCTGGGAATCCGCAGCCAGAGCAGGCCGAATGACATCATGAGCGAGGTCTGTCGTGCCATGAAGCAGCTGGACTATGAGTGGAAGGTAAGCCTCTGTGCATGTGATTTTTTTTTTTTTTTTTTTTTTTTGCCAGACCCCCTTTTTTTAAAGATTTATTTTGTCTTTTTTTTTTGCGATTCAAAAAAAAAATTTGCAACACTGTTGAGAAACTAGGGGGTCTGCTACATTAAACTTATAGGATCAGTGCGTTGTTTAGTATTTGAAAGGAAGGTTCATTCTGAAATCTGGATTTCTGTGGTTTCTTAAAGTGTCTAAATACAAATCCAAATTTTAGACCCTTAAATTCACTGAAGAGTTGTGTGAAAACCGTATGAAATGTATGAAACCGTGTTAAAAGGAGTAGCAGTGTGGGAATAAATGGATTTAGTTATGTCTAAGCTCAGGACATGCATCAAAATGTTCTATTAATGTTCATCAAAGGGTTCCAAACCAACAACAACCTGAAAATATTCAAAAATAACACACAAAGGTCCTGTGAAGTGCTTTGAAATGTGCATTTTTATTCGATGTTTGTTGTAATCTCAACTTAAATATGAAGAGAAGGCAGGACATAAAGTAGCCCTGCCCCTTTTTAAAAATGACCAATAGCATTTGGTTTTCATCACAGCTCTGCCAGTGAGTGGTTGAGCTCAAGCACATCAAATGAAAAGCAAAGTATCTTGAAGGCGGCAGGACATGTCAGATACTAGAGAGCATTTTAATTGGTCAAGATTTGAAGAAAAACTTAAGTATGAGGTGACTTGGGGAAAAATTGTTGATCTACTTTGGCAGAAGTAAAAAAAAACTCCAGGCTTAATGTCAGTTTTATACCTTGTTTTATATTTTTGTCACTGTTTTGTCTTATAGATATCATTGAAACTAACATACTGATACAAACTTCTAAAAAAAGTTTGTTTAATTTTCCTGGACCTTCAAGGCATTACACCAAGTTTTGCATCTAAAATTAACAAACAGCAAATAAACCATGAATTTTGGAATCTTGTGTTTATTTTTTTGTGCTTTTTTTTTTAAGACATTTAAGTTTATAGTTCTATCTTTAACTAGTCCACAGATAATTTGCTGTATTACATTTACAAATGAGACCATTATATTAACCAATCTTAAGTTTAATTCAAAATAGTCCTAAATACGACTGTGAAAAATTCACATCCACATTTTCATGACTTGTTTATCAAATAATACAGTATTTTGATGAATTTTAGCTGTTCTTCTCCACTTTTGTTTCATTGTTTTGAAAGATGTGAGGGTGAGTAAACGGCGACAAAAATGTTGTGCTAGCTGGCCCTTTAAGATGAATCATACAGTATGGTGTTGCAACAGACTGTGGAATTAAATTACATCCAGACAAAGAAAAGTTTGCCCATGTAGGGCCTGGAAAGCATAACTTCCAGTAATGGGGAAAGAGTGATAAAAATAGATGGCTGCGGAGCATTTATTCTGCTTGTCCCCTTGAGGTTTGTGATCTTAGAGTAAATTCCAATGGACCCTTGTGGGAAAGTGTTTTTTTTTTTTTTTTTTTTTTTTTTTTTTTGGTGGGGGGACTCAACCTCTCACTCTCTCGCACACACATGCTTACACATACAAAGGCAAACAACACGTTAAAAAAACAGTTTGCTATTTGTCACCTACATTGTTATGACATGTAAATGGAACCTCAAGTACTAAGTACTGCTATTTAATGATATGCTATTGTTCAATTTGGGGTCAGGAACAATATTTTAATGTTGCAAGTCTTAAGTTTCCCTCAAGTTGCATTCTGTTATTAAAAATACAGAAATATTTTGAAACGTTAAAGCAATTTATACAAACAGCCTTCAAAAATACTTCAGACAATGCTTGAATCCAGTCTTAAAGGGGACCTGCTATGCAAAACAATTCATTGTGTTTTGAGATGAAACTTCTCTCACACACACACACACACACACACACACACACACACACTCTGAGCCATCAGATACTTATTTTACATCTTGTAAAAGAGGCATAATGGGTCTCCTTTAAAAGCACTGAAGGCATGACCTCGCTCGCGAGAGCGTATATCGTGCGCACAGATGATGATGTGCGTACGCGGGACTTGTTTTCTCGCGCTGGATCAGTTGAGCGCATGCGTGAAGATCCCCTGTGCGCTCGCGAGCTGTAGTTTTCTCGCGTGTAGACCTGTAATCTACTCACGGTTCACTTCTCCTCGCGCGCAAACATCACCTCTGCGCTCGAATAATATTGGCATTGATTTGCCGCCATAGGCGCGTCTTAACTGTTTACTGTTTTGAATATCAACATTGTTTGGCAAAATTGTTATTGTAAAGTTCAGGAACTGCATTTATTTGAAATGGAACGCTTTTTTAACTTTGTCAGTGTGTTCACTGTAACTCTTTATCAATGTAAAGCAATCATGTTGAAAATGAAACTGTAGTTGACCTAAAATTGCAGAGTCAGTATGTTATATTTTATCGGCCATGCTTAAGTGTTGCTATAGCATTATTTTTGTTATCTGACAAGGTATCATAGCTGCTGCCATAATAAATAGACCTTTTGTATCTTTACATTTTAAAAGTATCTAAACCTGAATATTCTGCTCTTTATTAAGTGAATTGAAAAGTGCTTTTGAATGCAGAGCTTCCGAGATGTGTGCTTTGTTTTATGCCTTTTACATGGCATTGATTGTTAGCCGGTGACTGAAAGTGTTTATATGGCTGAAGTTCAAGTATGCTTGACTATAATGACTTATCAGTTTTACACTGAACTGACCTGCATGCCTTTAATTTAGTGGATCTAATTCTTTGTTTTATCTCACGGCGGTCTCTCTTATCATGTGAGGCAGTATTTACTGCTGTTCAGGAATAGATGCCATTCAAACTCAAAAGCAAACTGCATTACAGTGTATTGAACAAGTCGGCAGAGTCTTTTTCAAGTTAAATATTAATGAACTTTAGGCCTGTTACAGGCAGATTTATTAATCCTGTTGACTTTTTTCTCGTTGTTTGATAGGTAGTAAATCCTTATTACTTGAGAGTGCGAAGGAAGAACCCAGTCACTGGCATGCATACAAAGATGAGCCTCCAGCTCTACCAAGTGGACAGCAGGACCTATTTACTAGACTTCAGGAGCATAGACGGTAAATCTCACTGTGTTTCCATGAATATTTATTTACTCATTTTATTGCTTTAATAATACCAACAAAAATGAATTCAGTGCAACAGTCATGCAAATGAGATTATGAAACACAGAGAAGATGCTGAATAGTTGTAAATCTGATAAAAGTGATTTGATGCAGCAATAACCGAGCTAGTTTTAACTTTGCTAATTTTTATTGACCAAAAGTGATGTTTTAGAATTTTATTTTCAATAAGTGAGCTTGTAAATATTATGAATAGTATCAGAATCTGCCAGTAATTTTAAATTAAAATTGATATGTATTAAGAATATATTCCAAAAAATCACTTGTTGCATTCCTGAATTGTTATATCTGCTCTGCTTTTTTGTTTGTTTGCCGACAGCAGTAAATGCAACAAGAACTGCCTCAAATCATAATCAAATTTGTTAAATTCCTGATGATTCCCATTCATGTTCTACAGCAAAGATGCCCAAACTACGGCCAAAATTGGCCCATGGTAAACCTTTGATTTGGCCCGTTATTCCATCTCAAAAGAGAGGAAGAATGATGGGGATGGTTTAGAGATTGTCATTTGTAATCTAATGTAACCTTTTGATTTATTGTTTGTTTGTTTGTGTGCTTATTTGTTTTATTGTTAAAAGCTAACTGAAATTAGATGTTTAAATTAAACTGTAAATAAATCAGATTTAGTTTAAATGCACATACAGTACTGTAACCCGACGGGTAGAGGACACTTGAAGGCAAAGGCAGACTCTTCTTGACTAGTGTATTCACCATTGAATTCCACTGTGTTACAAATGTGATTTATTTATGTTTTTATTGTAATAGGTTATCATTTTAATGCCATACTGCATTAGTTAATACGATTTAAAGTATTTTTTCTAATAAATAGGGAATTTACCCATGGCAACTTTAATCTAATATGGTTTGGTATATATACCTTCGGCCAATTTCTTTCAAGCATATTTGGTTTTTGGCCCTTTGTACTAAAAGGTTCGGGCACCCCTGTTTTAAAGTGTGTTTTCTGTATGCTTCATCATCTGATGTTATCAGTTTTGTTCTCGATTGTTTCGTTCAGATGACATGATGGAGGTAAAATCAGGAACCGCTACACCTCACCGCTCGGGCTCAGTCGGGAATTACCGGACTACCCTAAAGAACGACAAAAGTGAGAAAAACGAATGTGAGGACGCTGCAAAAGGCGAAGCGTCTGCACCTTCCACGCCTCCGATTTCCGCAAGTAAAGTGGCGGAAGGCTCTCTGGCCTCTTCTCTTACCTCGTCTGTGGATTCCACCGGTGGAGAAATCCTCCCCCGTCCTGGAAGCCACACCATAGAGTTCTTCGAGATGTGCGCCAACCTCATCAAGCTGCTAGCACGATAACTTATGGTTCCTCTGATGCCTTCTCTCTCTCTCTCTCCCCTCTATCTTCCCTTCACTCTCTAGCTCGGTTTCTCTTTCTTCTAGAATACTACCTCTTCGTTCTCTGATATTTGTGTCTTCATTCACAGCAGTCCTTCTGTCTCTCTCTCTCTTTCTCTCTCTCAGTGTCTTTAGAGCAATAAAGCATGCGGACAGACTCAAGACTCCATGCACCCCAATCGCATCAACAAGCTGAATGGTCAGTCACCAGAATCGGCCTGTTCAAGAAGATTGAGGAAAGATTTGAGAGGGAAATAATGGAGATTGTTGAATTTTTTTTTTTTTTTTTTTTGGTTGTGCCACAGTTAAGATGTCAGAAAGATTGCTTAAGCCACTTTATAGTATCTATACTCTTTTTAGAGCTGGTTTTACAATTCTTTTCTGGGTTTTATCGCAGGGGTTCCCTTGCAGAGAGTGGGGTGTAGAGGTGCGTTTGAGTTAAACACTGAGCTAGCTGTACTGTACACAATGCTGATTCCTGGCGGACCAAGAGATGTATGAAAGAGGCGTGTGGGACGACAAGTAAGACAGAAAGCACTTTTGCACAGTTTTACCTGTAAGGTTTTGTGGGCCAGTGTCATCCCACTGAAGTGGCCTACTGGGAAGGGCACTCGATTTAGGAGGAGCCGACTTTTAAAGCGGGCCGCTGGTGGGAGGGGCCAATTTAGCATGGTGGGCACTTTAACACAAAGGGACAACTTGATGATAAGTCAGCCTTTTTCTTAAGGAAGAGACCAATGTAAGACCCATTTATCCTGAGGGAGTGCAATGTCCTCGCCTCTGTTTCAGAGATGTTTGTTTGTTTGTTTATCACACCTTTTTTCTATTTGCTCACATTTTACATAAATTTAAGTATATACAGAATTTAAACATGCATTTTGATTTATATTTATCAGTGCTTTAAATGGGGTTGTAGATTGTATTGAAATTGTGATATTGGACTGGATTTTTAAAAAAAAAGAAATGTTTGATTATATCGCTGTAAGATGTTTTATTCCACACACTGCTTTATCAAATTTTTTTTTGTACGATTATTTTAGTTGTTTTACAAAACAATTTTTGCTTCTTAAAGAGAAAAAGCAAATGTTTCTTTTTTTTCCTCCTCTAAATTTACAAATCAAGTTTCTGTAGTGAAACGGGCCCAATATTAAAACGATGTGTGCGTTTATACACGCTTTAAGAAGAACTAAGCTGAAGTGTCCATTAGAGTTCAAAAATATATTGACAGGTTTCATTGAAGAGTGAACCACGTCGTCATGTCTTATTCCTCTCTATGAAAGTCTGTGTGGATTCATAAGTGAAGTGAAATACTGGGATCTTCATGTACTCTTATTTAAGTTCCCAAGGAAAAGAATCGCTGCATGTTAACCATGAATGAAAAGTGATTTCATGTGGGATCTCTCTGACCGGAGTAATCCTCTTCTTCAGACGTGTTCTTTCAGTTTATGCAGTGAAAACGTTGATTTTAAGTCATTTGTTTTGCCCATCTATAACCTGTTATGTTCAAAATAAATCCAAAACCTTTTTTTTTTCAGTCATAGATTGATACTTTTAATTTGTATGGCACAGCTTTTGCTTTTTAAAGTCCCTTGATTTAAGCAAGCAGACTGGCTTAATGCACATTCTTTTCACATAAAGATTAAATAATATGTTTGGTCCTTGCAAATGCAGAAATATCATAGCATCAATAATAATAATAATTTTAAAAAATCTAATGCCATTATTCTAATTTGGGTTATGAGATTCTTGAGTATTTGTGTTGAAGTTTAGTTTCCTAAAATGTTCTAAATTGCACTGTCATTTTAGATTATTTATAATTAACCAAACGTTAGAGCTAAAACTTGACAATCTATGCTTCGCAAGCCAGCTTAAGACAAATCTAAAGAAATTTGGTTTTGGTCTCTTCCCTGTATTTCTCAGCAGTCTCATTCAAATGATACTTTTCAGTGTCTCCATGGGCTGTTCAGTCAGCCGTTAAAACCCAGTTTAGGAAATCTGGTGATGTTCTTCTCTTAACTGCATTTTTGTTGATCTGTGCAAAGATGCACCTCACTGAGGCTTGCCAATGTAAAGTTACAGATTTAATTACTGATAATTTACCATTAAAAAGATGATTTGTAAATACAACTGCTTAATAAAATTATACAAGAAGACTTGTTTTGCGTGTGTCAATATATAAACAATATATTACATAATGAGTGTGTGTGAATGAATGTGTGTGGATGCTTCCCAGTGATGGGTTGCAGCTGGAAGGGCATCCACTGCGTAAAACATATGCTGGATAAGTTGGCAGTTCATTTCGCTGTGGTGACCCCAGATTAATAAAGGGACTAAGCTGTAAAAAAAAAATGAATGAATGAGTGTGTGTGTGTGTGTGGATGCTTCCCATAAATATATACTGGCAGCTATATTGCAGGTTTTATTGTATAATTTACATCACCAAACCAGAGAAAAATATATATTTTTTTAAATTCATGCATATTAATGACAAAATGTGGTAAACTTAATTAACACCTTTTTTACAGTACATAGGAGAGATGTGTTAGTGGTCAAATTACAAGACCTCTACAAAAATATCTATGGAGATGTATGTACATTATATGTGTATACAAACAAGCTTTCAAGTCACCAATCTTTTTTAAAGCAAGTTCACACGAAAAAATTCAATTCTGTCATCAATTATTCGCCCTCGAGTGGTTCTAAACCAGGTTTTGGTTTTTAAATTCTGAACCAGTTTTTTTTTTTAACACAAACGAATCATTGACATCCCTGGTAGAAAGAAATAGAAGTACATGGTTTCAAGTTTACAACATTCTTCAAAATATCATCTTTTGTGTTCAAAAAACAAAAAAAGCTCAAATTGGTTTGGAACCAGTCAAATGTGAGTAAATGATTTTAATTTTGGGGTAAACTATCCCTTAAGGATATTTGTAAATAGTTTCTGAATTTTGTTCATATGCCAGCTGCCACAAAAGAACCACTTGTTGATTATCAGCAAAATGTAAACGATAAAATTGCAATGTATGTGAAAAAGGCTATATTTAGAATGAATTACTGATAAAAAAGTATTTTTATATTTTATATTATATTATTTTATATATTTAAAATGTGCCAGCTCGCACTGACCTTATTTGCGACAAATATCTTTTAGATATTCAAAAATGCTAAATACACTGAAAAAATGTCGCAATATTGTTGCAATATGTGATGATTTAACAAACATATCCAATTCAGTAATGTTCAACTTAATTTGTTGTTTAAATTCAGCCCAAATTAATTGTTTACAACCACTTAACTTAAAAAAAAGGAAATCCAAGGAATCATATAAATAATTTTTTTCAGTGTATTTAGCTTCTTTTTTTTTTAATATCTAAAAGATATTTGTCACAAATAAGGTCAGTGCGGGCTGGCACATTTTAAATATCTAAAATAATATAATATAAAATATAAGAAAAACCTTTTTCATTAGTAATTCATTCTAAATATAGCCTTTTTCACATTACATTGTAATTTTATCGTTTACATTTTGCTGATAATCAACAAATGGTTCTTTTGTGGCAGCTTACAAACTGCAGTCCTAAAATGCAATGTCTGTTCACTGGAAAATACACTTTATATCATCTAAAAATGGCAGAAACGATGAACTGATTTTCATTTAGATGTTTATAGGCCTGTGTAATAAATCATTCTGAACGTTTCAGAGAAATTCATAAAAGAACCAGCAGATGTCGACATAATTATCAAATTTAACTTCAGTTTAAAATTTTTTTTCTATATTCTAACTTATTAAAGTATGAATAGTATCTGCTATTTACATTATTAGAGTACATTCAGGGTATATAATTATGTTGAATACAATTTTTAATCAGAAATAAATAACATAATTATATGTCTGGTTGTTTCGGCCAAAATAACATAGGCCTATTTACAATTATTTATTTAGTTATTTAAAATACCGCCTCAAATGATGTAATATGGGAAAGTAAGAAATAGGTGGGATGATTTGCTAGTATAATACGCTTACTTGTCAGATATAGCTCTTCTGAACTAGCACTGATGGAGCTCCGCCGCTCACCTGCCGTAGCGCGTCATGGCGTCAGCAGCAACTCCTCCATACGCACTCACAGAAGAGCATGGTAAAGTTACTGCCAGCACCGTCTGTTTAGGCTGAACGTACATAAGGGGAACCCAAGTTCAAGATAAACAAAACTGATCAGATGTAAACGCTGAGCGAGTGTTCGTGTCCATCTCTGCAGTTGTGCTTCGCTCTGGTATGTAAACAACACAAACGCTCACACACACCTGCACTAATGTAGATGTGATGATGTATACTGGAAGTTTTGCTCAGCGTTATCTTGTTTCATTTTGAACTGCCCATCAGTAATTTGATACATATTTGATTTGATTTTTGAATGTTTTTATGAATGTAAATATATATATTTTTAAGAAAAATGTAAATTAAAAGCATTTATTTCTGGCAAATTACTGAGCTGGTCATTACACTAATTTTCCCCTTATTGTGTTTGTTTACATCAATGTTAAAGGACTGTGGTATTAGTTTTGGACTTGGGCTCTGTGGTACAGCTAGTCTCCAGTCATTGTGTAATCCAGTGATCTGAAGATATACTGGCCTGTACCAGGAACAGATTATGGCTATAGTTGCATATTTACATAGCTCTCCCCTAAAGCAAGTCTTGAGACTGCAGTGTGCACAATTAACGAGATTTGTCTTCCCTCTTCGTAACAATTCAACAAAATAACTTAATATATAGAATAAAGAGCAAGTTTTGATGTAATGCGCACAAAGTTATATGAACATTATGAACATTTATGAACATGAACAATATGAACATTTGTTACATGCATTTAGTTAAGTTGTACCTTTTGTGTTTTCATAGTCTGTAAAGTATTCATTTGTGTTATTGTTATCCATGAGCTGTTATTTATGTCTATATAAATAGTTTGCTTATTTATTATTATCAGTTTTTAATTTTTGTCCTGATGTCTCGATGCTCATACCATATATTTTCCTTGCACATGCATCAGTGTGCCTTCATTGGTGCATGTTTTTCGTCAATGTGTCCTCTTACTGCCAAGCATTTCAGCTGACACACTGCTTACCCAAAGCAGGTCTCATGTTTCAGATATCTGTCCGCATTGACAGTGCAAGCTTCTCCGGGGTTGCAGTTTTTTCCTCGCTCTTTATTTCTGTCATAATCAGAAAGGAGTGACATTACATCGTGGACACAATCGTGACCCTGGGCAACAAAACCAATCCTATATTGAGTGGCTATATTTTTGGCTATAGTCAAAAACGCATTCTATGGATATTCTATGTATAAACTATAGATATGTTATGCCCTAAATCATTTGACTATTAAGTAAAGATCCTGCTGTAAATTTACAAAACTACATTTTTGATTAGCAATCTGCTAAGAACTTCATTTGGAAAACATTAAAAGTGATTTTCTTAGTATTTAGCCTTAATGAAGCCTTAAGTATGTAAATGCAAAGCTCATTGATTAAGCTTTTAGATAATGGATAATACATTTCATTTTTTTTTATTTTTTTTTAGTTTTGTGGTCCAGGGTAACAAATGGTCTTGCTTGTTGTTAGTGTATAACTATGGTTTGATTTCTGCCTCTGCAACTGCAAAAACAATACCTGAAAGCTTTGTTTAAATGAGAGTGAGTTACCCTAATGCTATTCTATAGACATAACTCAAAAGAATACATTTTAGGTATTGTAATATTTTCCATTTAATTACAATAAAATGAGACTGAAACTTAAAGGATAAAAAAAGAAAATGCAAAACAGCTCTAAACTCACCGGCCACTTTATTAGGTACACCTGTCCAACTGCTCTTTAACACAAGTTTTTAATCAGCCTATCACATCACAGCAACTCATTGCATTTAGGCTTGTAGACATGCTCAAGATAATCTGCTGCAGTTCAAACTGAGCTTTAGAATGGGTAAGAAGGGTGATTTAAGTGACTTTGAACGTGTCATGGTTTTTGGTGCCCGACGGGCTGGTCTGAGTGTTTCAGAAACTGCTGATCTACTATTATTTTCAGGCACAACCATCTTAAGGGTTTACACAAAATGGTACGTAAAAAAGAAAATATCCAGAGAGCTGCAGTTCTGTGGGTGCAAATGCCTTGTTGATACCAGAGGTCAGAGGAGAATGGCCAGACTGGTTTGAGCTGATAGGAAGGCAACAGTAACTCAAATAACCACTTGTTACAACCGAGGTATGCAGAAGAGGATCTCTAAACGCACTACCTTCAACCTTGAGGCGGATGGGCTACAGCAGCAGAAGACCACACCAGGTGCCACTCCTTTCAGCTAAGAACATGAAACTGAGGCTACATTTTGTACAGGCTCACCAACGTTGGACAATAGAAGATTGGAAAACCTTGCTTGGTCTGATGTGTCTCAATTTCTGCTGCGACATTCGGATGGTAGGGTAAGAATTTGACACCAACATCATGAAAGTATTGATCCATCCTGCCTTGTATCAACGCTTCAGGTTGGTGGTGGTGGTGTAATGGTGTGGGGGCTATTTTATTGGCACACTTTGGACCCATTAGTACCAACTGAGCATTGTGTCAACGCCACAGCCTACCTGAGTATTGTTGCTGACCATGTCAATCCTTTTTTTGACCACAGTGTACCCATCTACTGATGGCTATTTCCATCAGCATAACACAGCATGTCAAAAAGCTTGGATAATCTAAGACTGGTTTCTTGAATATGCCAATGAGTTCACTGTACTCAAATGGCCTCCACAGTAACCAGATCTCAATCTAATAGAGCACATATGGGAAGTGGTGGAACGGAGATTCACATCAAAGATATGCAGCTGACAAATCTGCTGCAACTACGTGATGCTATCATTTCAATATGGATCAAAATCTCTGAGGAATATTTCCAGTACCTTGTTGAATCAATGCTATGCAGGATTAAAGCAGTTCTGAAGGCAAAACTGGGTCCAACCTGGTACTAGTAAGGTGTACCAAATAAAGTGGCCAGTAAGTTTATATTCCATATAGTCATCTGAGGCTTTTAGACCGGTTCATTCAAATGTTAAAATATGTTGAAAGATTCCCTTATAATTTGTCTGTCTTCCATCCTCTGTCTTATATTTGAGGTGGTGTGTTGCAGATCTACACGAGGCTTCTTTCATTTCATATCTACAGCAGGGGGCAGTATATGAATATATTCATTTTATGAGATTGATGACTGAACAGTTTCAAACTTTACCTTTATCTGTTAACCACAAGTTACCAACTACAAAATCTTTATACACTAAAGCAGTTTATACATAAAATATTGCATCAAAGTGCCTTTATATAAATAAACAGGCAAAATAGTAGAACTGATTATTAGTAACAGGGTGAAAGTTATTAGTTTGTTCAGCAATATGCACAGTTCCATGAAAAACATTGTCATTTACCAGATTTGGTCTGTTCAATGTTAAAACGATTTAGTTCAATATCATTGTCAAAGTGTCTTATGGGTTCTGATTTTGTATTTCTGTCTGTAATTGTTTCCCTAGTGTATTTACTGCTGAGAAGGGAGAAATTTTATCTTTGGTTTTTGTCAGTCAACAGCTGTCATGACTCAAGAAACGCACTTCCACCCTAATCAACAAGGTAAGCAACTGTTTGTTTGTTTGTTTGTTTTTATATAGCATAAAACGGTTTTGAAAGTTCTCAAGTTCACTCTTTTTCAATAATGTAAGAGCAGGTTTATGTTGGGTAATTTTTATTTTCAGCTTAAAGGCGTGTTAGTTTAGCTTTTTTATTACTTTTTGAAAGAAAAGTTTTGCCAGAGTGATGAAAGAGGAAGGGATTAAAAAAAAAAAGCAGTGGGAGGAGAGAAACAAAATAAGAAGCTGAAGGCCTCCTGTTGGAGAAGAACAGTCGGAGTAAGACAGGGACAGAGAGAAGAAAGAGAATTTTTTAACTTTACTAGATATTTATGAAACTGCAATATTACTTTTTGTGAAAATTCAATACTGCAGGTAAGACATTGTATAAATATCTCCTATTTGGTCATAGTTTTTCCTGAGGGAATGCATATTATTTTACAGAAATCAGGCACATTTGAAAAGATACTCTGAATATGAAATATTTATATGCATGTATCAGATGTTCTGTTTTTATTCTTAATTCTGAAATGTATTTGGTATATTTTAAGTCTCAGTTTTATTCACTTTTTTCCATCTGTATTTTATACCATTTTTTAGTCATGTTAGTCATTTCCTCGCTCATGCCATTTCATGTTCTTAGCTTTGAACTGTCTTTTTTTTTCTCATTATTATCTCATAAGTATTTTTTCTCTTTTAAAATTCATCTGCAAAAGTAATTTTGTCTTCATTGTTTAAACAGATTGGAATGAGATCACTTCTGATGCTCTCCAGAAAAGCCCATTCAGCGTTAATACACCATATGGGTACCAGCTCGACTTAGACTTTGTTAAGTACGTGGATGATATTGAGCGAAGTGACACCATTCGGCGATTGCATTTCAACAAACGGCCTGGGGTGGCAAATGCTGCCTCCGAGCCACAACACCCCATAAACCCCACACACCGGATTTCCTCAGAGTCACTGTCCTCAGTGAGCAGTGATGAAGCCAAGAAAACGTCTTCATCTTCTTCTGCTGTCAACAGCAGAAGACCACCACTTCCCCATTCAAAACCTAAAACTTCCAGTCAAAGAGCTGATGTCCCGCAAGACCTAATCACCTATCAGAGGAATGTAGAAGGGAAGCCCACACCAACCACACAACCACCTACCCCAGCCAAATCCAACCCTGTAGTGGAAAAGACTTTAATGGAAACATGCAGACGTTTGGAACATGAGAAAGGCTCTTTACAGCAAGCACCCCCAGAGCCACAGCCGCGGCGTAGACTGGCCAGTTTTGGTGGTGTGGGATCTAGTGGCACCTTGTCTCCATACACAAGCTGGAGTGCCCTAAATCAAGGTGCTAAGATGACAGTATTAGACCAGCCCAGAGAACGCACCTTGATATTGGGCAGTGCCCTTAAAATCAGCCCCTCAAGCTCTGGCCGAGCATCTCCAGCTAGTGGTGTAAGCCCACTCCATCTGCAGATGGTCAGGGATCAGATGGCAACTGCTTTACAAAGGTTAAAGGATTTGGAAGAGCAGGTAAAGGCCATACCTCTACTACAGGTCAAGATCTCTGTTTTGCAAGAAGAAAAGAGACAACTGGCTGCCTTAGTCAAGAGCCAAGATGAAGATCAAAAATCAGGGTCTAGCATAGACAAAGAATATATCAACAAACCATCAGTGGAGGGTTGGGAGCACAACACCATGTCTACATTGACAGATTTCCAACAGCTCAGTGTTGAAATGCAACTGCTTGAAAGGAAGATCCAGGATGCACGTCTTGAATCCTCAGCCTTCAAGTTGAAGGATCGAGAGTCTGTTGACAGGGGCATTGATGAAGCCTTTTGTAAGGATGGTACCATTGGTGCAAAACTTGAGACTCAGTCAGTTGCTGTTGGCGTTACTGAGACTATGCTAGGGGTGCTATCTGACAAAGACGAGATGCAACAGCAGACCATACAGAATTTAACCTACCAGGTTCAGATACTTGAGGCCGAGCTAAAAGAAGCAATGCTTAAGTCAGAAATGGGTCGGATGAGGAGTGAGCTTCGTGAAGCAGAAGCGAGAAACCGTACTTACAAGAGTTCCACTGCACAACCATTGGTCAAATGCACCGCAACCCAGACTGGGTCTCAAAATCACACTAACCTTTTGACTCCAGCTGTTGGGGGAGAATTAGGAAGGATTTCTGTTGGAATCTCCTGCAAACCCGAGGTGAAGATTGTTTCATCTGGCCCAGATACACCTATGGTAGATTGGGAAGTACGGAGAAGAGTAGAGCGAAAAGATCAATGTGTTGGAAGCAAGTGTGCAAAAACACAGAGTCAATGTGTTGGGACAACAGTGTGCATGTGTGATGCCACCACAATTACTTTAGAGACAATGAAGAACAGGAGGAACATTTCCTACCGAACAGTGGGCTGCGGTGACTATATGGTCAATGTGGACCTCAGACCAAACAAATCCTTTGTTTCCCAAGGAACCATCACTGACCCTATCAGAAGTGTCGACTTGGGTGTAATGGTAATGCCTCAGACTGTGTCGCAGCGTACTAGCACAGCCTTTTGCACCATCTCACGCAGCACCAGTACTTTGCAGGCCTGCGTCTCCGAAGCCAGCACCAACACAAAGCACACACTCACCAGAGAAAGACATACCAACACGGCCAACACAGTCACCAGATCTCTGGCAATTGGGGATGGAAAGGTTTGTGACAGAGTGGCTGCTGTTCAAATGCGAACTGTTGGAACCACTGCATACCCAGACGGGTGCACTAGTGCTCCTAATGTCCCAAATGTAAAGACACGTGACATCGGTGTTGGTATGGCAAATATAAATGAGAATATCCTCATCGGACTCCATACACGCAACATTGCATGTGGACCATCGCGTCTCCCGGATCCAGTCAAAACGCGTAGCATCGGTGTAGAAGTGGGAGACGGTAGGATACGTGACCCAGAGGGTCAGATGTTTGTGCAGAACGAGCCTGGTCTTGATCATTACATAGATCGCATGCAGAAATTACTTAAAGAACAGCAGGACCTGTTAACAGACAGTCACACTGGGTCAAAACCTGACCTCATTCTCCAATCCCAGTTCTACTCAGATGAGCAAATCAGAGGTAATGTTGTGTATATTTGCATGTCTGTCTTTTTGGATGCTTTCAGCTAATTACTTGCTTGAATTCTCTTGTTGCCAGTTACTGAGCACAGCCAGGCATCACACGAGGCTTCAGGCATTAAACCGAAGAATCAAATGGAGTTGCAGATGTCCACTGCTCTTCATGGTATATTTTTACAAGTCAAAGACATCTCAAGTCAGTTAACAAAGTAAAGCAAAGTTAGTAAAGCATCTATGTAGAAATGACCCCACCCAACAAAGGAGTGCATGCATGATACAAAAAGAAGCCGAATAGATTTTTTCAAAGCAGTCCTTTGCTGTGGAATTTGTACAGGCGGCGAAAATAGCTCCCTCTGGTTTGTCTTTTGGCTGAATAAGCCCTACACTTAGAATATTTGGGTTGTTGTTGGCTTATGTGGAATGCTCTCATGTCCTCTGGTATGTGGCAGGCAGAGGAATGAATACCATTCACACTGCAAACCTCATGGTTTCTGAAAGGCAGGAATGCCTGTTTCATGAGTTCTTAATGCAGAATAAAAAGAGCCTTCAGCAGGTGCTTGTGTGTGCATGCTTAGGTGATGTCAAAAAGGGGCAAATGCATTCAGTTGGCTTCAGACATTTTTTCATGACAAGAACCAGTAAATGTAATTTCAGTATATTTTATTGCAAGTACAGGGAGATAAACGTCAACTATATGCAGATTTATTTCAAACTTAGCTATGGATTTGTTGTTTGAAGTTAAGAGATGCAATATTGAAGTAAATTGCATTTTCAGGCTCTTCTGTTGATGACCGCTGTACCAGGTCTGTCATGAAAAGGAAAAGCACTAATCTGACGTCCTCAGATAGTATGAAGACTAAAAGTGCAGCAGTTGGGTAAATAAAGTATTTCTTTATTTAATAAAATCTAATGCAATAAACTCAAAGCTCTGAATTATTGCAAGTTCTTTAAATAATTAAAATTATATTTTAGATAAAAAAAGAAACTGGAAGTCACTGTCTTCCGTAGTTTTTTTTTTTTTTTTTGTCCGATTTGAATGTCAGTGGCTACTGGTAGAAGAACTGTACCTTGCTGAATTAGAGCTGGTTTATCATAGCACTGGCTTGTACAATGTATGTGCTTTTTATTTTAATAATGCACATTTTTGCATTGTCCATACACACACAGAGGTATTATGGTCCCGATTTCTGAGGGTGGTGATTCTGAGGATGGAGAGAAGAAAAAGAGGGAGAAAGAGGAGAGTGCCAGAATTAAAATGAAGATTCCTAAAAGAAAAGAAAGGTTGATGTATATAGCAAGATTTGTTTTATGACTGCAAGATGAATCCGCTGAGCCAATATTAAATTGTGTCTTGTTTTCTACTGCATAGGTATAGATTTAGTGAGAAGATGCTTTCTGCGTGCCAAACTCTCGAGATTCACCTCAATGGCAGCAAGACCATATCCAATAGAGAACATGTAAGTTAAAGAACCATAAGGAAGATCTGAGATGTAAAATATATAGCCTCATTCTGTCTATTACAGCTCATAGTAGTTTTCTATTTTTTATTTTATTGACTTTTCTGAATAGTAAGTCATTTCACCCATTAGTTTAGTTGCTTTGTAAAACACACAACATGTTCAGAAAGTGTTGAACCATGTCAGGTCTATATTTAGTATGAAAAATTTTTAGAGTCTTGTGGGAATAAATTCTGAAAGTTCAAAATTCAAAAAAGTGCAAAACAAACATAAATGAGCTGTATTTTACAGTCTGAAAAACTGCAGAGAAGTTGTTGATGTGCTCTGTTTATCCTCATCCCATAATTACCCACTGGAATATAGATCAGTTTTATCGGTCCTCTGTGGGATTTTGTGGTAAGTTTAAAATTATAGTGTTGCTGTATTTTGTTTTTGTGTTAAAAGTCATTCAAGTTTGCTTGTGACGCCTGCATTTGTTTATTTGGTTTTATTCTTAGAATTGTATGTCTAAAAAGTGTCTGTGGTTTCTCTACTCAGCTTTGTTTTGTCTAATTTTTCTGCATTTTGTCTGTTTGTTTTGTGAAAGCGCTCCTGTTTGAGCACAGTGCAGCAGGAGTGGTTCTGTGTGTCCAGTCAAAAGAGGGTTTGCCCACAGATCGTGGAGGACTTCCTATTCGCCTGCTGCCAAGTCTCGCCAGACGTTCTCTGCTATGTGGCCAACATGGCTGACCAAAATGGCAACACCGCCCTGCACTACAGCGTGTCTCACTCTAATTTCAGTGTAGTAAAGGTTCTGCTTGCTGCAGGTACACATAATTGTGTTGTTATATATACTTTGAGGAATATTCATAAAATAGCACACAAGAATAAACTGTTTTTTTTTTATTCTTCTTCAAGGATAAATTAAAAATGTGATCATCAACAACACATTTATACATATATATATATATATATATATATATATATATATATATATATATATTTATTTATTTATTTATTACGGGATGTGATGAGGTAAAAAGTTGTCTCGCGAGTTGTGATGTTATGATGAAATGTGTGGGTGACTTTAGCACTGAAGATTGGATTTAATTTGAGTTGCAAATCACGTAACTGTTTTTTTTTTTACCGGAGTTCAGTGACTGACACGTCCAGCAGAGGCTACAACTGCAGCCACACACATTAACCATGCTTTATATCCATGCGATGGAATAGCGCTTTAGATATGCATAAAGTCATAATCACTGTAAACACAAAAGGAATTAAAATGTGGAGTATTCCTATTCCAGTCGCATTATTGATGTGTAAAGATGGAACGAACCGCCAACTTATCCATTAAGTTTTTGCGCAGCGGATGCCTGTCCAGCCGCAACCCATCTCTGGGAAACATCCACACACACATTCACACACACACACTTATACACTACGGACAATTTAGCCTACCCAATTCACCTGTACCGCATGTCTTTGGATTGTGGGGGAAACCGGAGCACCTGGAGGAAACCCACGCGAAGGCAGGGAGAACATGCAAACTCCACAGAAAAGCCAACTGAGCCGAGGTTCGACCCAGCGACCTTCTTGCTGTGAGTGAGGCGACAGCACTACCTACTGCGCCACTGCCTCGCCTATATATATATATATATATATATATATATATATATATATATATATATATATATATATATATATATATATATATATATATATATATTTGTACAACAGTTCTGTCTGGTTCTCGAATCTGGTTGGCTGATAGCCGTGATATATTTAATTAATATCAGCACCTGTACAGCGTCTTTAACCTTTGTGTATTATATAAAATGCTGTTAAATTTATCACAATTTCTTGCAATTTATTATAAATATTATCACAATTTCCATTAAACTATTAGCCATTTTAACTTTAGAAAATATTTTCCAAGCCCTAAATCAATACACTGTATTAAATTGATTTCTGATTTTAATGGGTGATAAATTCATCTTTCCATTGCAATAATAAATTAGTTTCTAAAATATATTCATATTGAAAGCATTGTGAAAATATTTTACAGTATTACTGACGGCAACAGACACTTGGGTTGAGTCAGATCTGTGTGCTACTGCTGTTTATGTTTGTCATATCTTATATCAGTGCTTTTGTAGTCATGGAATTTCTAAGAATGTTGGTAATCTGGTGTCTACATCTTTTAATGCACTGCAAATTGAATTTGGCTCAGTGTTAAAACTATCAAGAATTTTATGAATTGATTAATAATTTCCTCTCGTACAGGTGTGTGTAATATTGATCATCAGAATAAGGCTGGCTATACTCCCATAATGCTAGCCTCCCTGGCTGCGGTGGAAACTAAAGAAGACATGATGGTGGTTCAAGAACTTTTCAGCAGAGGTGATGTTAATGCCAAGGCCAGCCAGGTACTGTGTGTGTGCGTGTGTGTGAATATTGACCATGTGATTATCCAGTATGAGTATTTAAAGAGGATCTGTGGGATCTTTTGTGTTTACTGGACTGTTTTTTTCTCAGGCCGGTCAGACAGCTCTTATGCTAGCGGTCAGTCATGGGCGTTTGGATATGGTGCAGGCTCTGCTGGCAGCTGGGGCAGAGGTCAACATCCAGGATGACGAGGGCTCATCCGCACTTATGTGTGCTGGTGAACACGGCCATGCTGACATCGTCAAACTCCTACTTGCCCAGCCGGGCTGTGATGCCACACTGACTGACAATGTGAGTAACCCCATGACTGACTGACAGAAATAATTTGTCATTTTGGTTTTATATTTGTGTTTTGCCTAAATTTGTCTGTGACCTTTGTGTCTGGGCTTTGCTTGGTGTGTTTGTGTCTGTGTGCTGGAAGGATGAGAGCACTGCTCTGTCTATAGCTCTGGAGGCCGGACACAAAGATATAGCAATGCTCATCTACGCACATGTCAACTACTCAAAGAGCCAGCCTAGGGTATGACTGTCTCTTATTTTTGTCTATGCTTCTTATTGCATTTCATTTTCTTAAGCGCAAAAGTGTATTCAATTTTAAAGTCGTTTCACATTTTATTTGTAAAAAGGGTCTAAAAATATTTGAGCTTTTTAGCTTTCAGCAACTTTTAGGGATACATTGCCTGACAAAAGTCTTGTTGTCGATCGCAGTTCTAAGAGAAACAAATAATAACTTCAAGTTGATGATTTGGAAAAGTGACAGAAGGTAGATTTTTTTTCCAGTGAATCATCTGTTGTACTGCATCCCAATCATCACAAATACTGCACGACACCTTTTGGAACCCGCATGGACCCAAGATTCTCACAGATATCAGTCAAGTTTGAGGTTTCATTCAGTATGGGAGTGTGCGAGAGATCTGAAGAGTGGATGGCAACATCAACAGCCTGAGCTTTCTGTCACGAGATGGGGAGACACAAAACACAAAAATCCATGTGCAGCAATTTATTTTGACAAAAACAAAGGAACTTTGCACAGGAACTTCTTGCAAGATACAAAAATCTAAAAATTAGTCCAAAAAAAGAAACTGACAAAAGAAAAACTTAAAATAAGCAAATACAAAAACAGAGCAGAAGTGCTAACAAAAACAATCAAGAATCCAAAAATAAGCAAATACAAAACTCGATCACCAAACAAGCACACCAGACATAAGAGTCAAACAAAATCCTAAGTCAACTAAAACACAAGACAAAAGGGTTTATAAAGACATGGCTGCTAAATTAACAAACAAGAAACAGCTGTAACATAATGACACTATCAAGTCATTTGTGTTGCCCATTACATTACAAACCACAGAAGAGGGCAAGTTCTTCAGCAGGACAGCACTCCTTCTCATACTTCAGCCTCCACATCAAAGTTCCTGAAAGCAAAGGTCAAGGTGCTCCAGGACTGGCCAGCCCAGTCACCAGACTTGAAAATAATTGAGCATGTCTGGGGTAAGATGGAGGAGGCATTGAAGATGAATCCAAAAGATCTTAATGAACTCTGGGAGTCTTTCTTTGTCATTCCAGATGATTTATTAATAAGTTATTTGAGTCATTGCAGAGATGTGTGGATGCAGTCATCCAAGCTCATGGGAGTCACACACAATATTAATTCATTTTCCACTGCACCATGACTTTATATTCTATATTGGACATCATTTCTGTTGAGTGACAAGACTTTTGTCTTAGCAAAGTCAGACTTTACTGTCCTAATTAAATAATTCAAAATCAAGACTTGATCATATTTTATTCTGGTAAAATAAGCGTAATCTAGAGGCCTTTGCCTTTCATACAAGCCACTTCTGATAGCAAATTATCAACTAGAAGTCAACTTATTATTTGCTTTTCCTAAAACTCGAAAAGATTTTTGTCGGGTAGTTTAGTTAAACACATTTAATTGTATTGCTTTTGTGGTGTAGATGATCATATGGTTGGGTGAGTTCAAGCAGCCACTAAAAACCAGCTGCTCTGTGCCTACTGTCCTCATTTTAGCATTATGTGATGTGTGTGATAGAAGCCTGCTTGCTAGATGGGATTTAAAGGGACAGTTCATCCAAAATGATTAATTCCGTGATCATTTACTCGCCTCCCACTTGTTTCAAAACCTTTTTGAGGTGTGTCTTTGTTAAAAATAGAGGTTTATTTATATATATAAAAAAAGTTTTTTTTTGTTCCTTCCATAGACGTTAATTGCTGTTGATATCCAGAATTTTTAAAAATATATTGTTTGTGTTTAAAAGACAAACCCACTTACGTGTGAGGAAATGATGAGTAATTTTTCATTTTTAGGTGAACTATCCTTTTAAACTTCGCAATCGTAATTTGGTTAAACTTTGAAGGCAAAAAAAAAAAAAAAGAATTCTATACCCACAATGTTTTGTGTAGTTTTGCTGCTATCAGAGCAGAAACAAAAGCTGCTGCTTGGCATGTTTTTTTTATGCTGTCTCTTTCTATGTTCATTTACTTAAATAATTCAGTGAACTTTAAAATACCAGAATAATCCAATACTTAATTTTATCTAAAACTAACACCAATATTAAATTTTATCTTTCACAAAAAGTAAATAGTAGTTGACCACAAATTAAACTTTTGAAATATAGCCATATTCATGCATTCTCTTCAGAGAGCAGCTGTGGCACAGTGCTGTAAACTGGTGCGCCTCTTTGATTAAATTCAGCCTTGTGAGTGTTATATTTAATGTTTAAAATATATCAAATGTATGTTGGTTTGCATAAATGATTAACAGCACATATAAATAAAATACTTTATATGTTTTACTTATATTTTTCCCAACTCACGATGTATATATAAGTGATGTTACTGCTTTAATATTTACTCAGTATTTTTAATTTCCCTCATCAGGTTGTTTGTTGAAAGTGTACAAAATAGACATATTAGAGACCTCTTAAAGAGCGTACAGATGCTGGCGGGATTTTTCACTGTATTTATGTAGTTTGTTATACCTTGTTTGTTGTTTCTGCATTTCTTTTCCATCTGTAAAAATAAGCTTTAGTTTAGTGTTGACACCTTGTGGACAGATTTATTAATGCAAAATACTGTGCACATACAATATATATTTATGTGTATATTTTCTGATGACGAGATTCTATTCAAACCCACTGTATTTATATCCTACCATACACATAAAAACCAATGTATAATTTGAAGATTACCAGTCAAATATATTTCCTAACTAGCAGCACAACTGTTTTTGTGTGTATTCAGTCACAGGGTTCTCCTCGAAGCAAGACTCCACCTGCTTCTCGTACCAGCTCTTCTGATTGATATGACATGCTCTATTCAACCAGTAAAACATCCCTTCTGAACTACCTGGTGTTGAATCACACGACGAATATGGCAGATTTAATATTAAAGTGAGCAGGAGTCCTGAAACCGTACTGCACTCACTGCTGTAGGGATAAGCCATATGATCTGCTTCCTTCATTACTGACTGCTATAATTCTCAAATATTAACAGTGCAGTTTGCAGTATTAAAGAAATGTATTTTTAACATTGACTATTTATTATTATGAAAGAAAACTGCATGCCATATCACTTTTAAATTTTAATTTTATGAGATTATATGCATTTTAGAATACTGTATAGGTGTTGTATACACACACATTTAGCTTGATTTAATTACTTTTAATTACATAATTACTTTTTCCCACGTACAATTTTAAGAAATCTTAATAAAAGGAAAGACGTGTAAATGTCATGTGAATATACTCTTAAATAAAAACGTGCTTACACCACCACCCTGTGTTTACTGTTAAAATAGCATCACTTGGCTGTCATATAGGCATTTTTAGGCTGAACTAAAAAAATACAGTTATAATGCCACCTAATGGTGAAACGGACTTGCAGACAATTGGAGAATTGCTTGAAAAAAGACAGTATTTATGATTTGATATTAATACTAATAGATAGCCTATAGTAACTATCCAATTTATGAAAATCATTTGGGAAATGCCATGGTTCACCAATTGAATCTGAAGCTAAATGCAAACTTGGAATTTGTCCGTGAGGAAAAAGCTCTGTCAAGTTCATGACCCGAGTGAGCGGTAAAATATAAAGGTAACGACATCAGCCAAAAGCAGTATAAAAACAGATGATAACAATTAACTCTTAACTTGTTGACATTAGCAGAAATAAACACCTTGCTGCGTGAATATACATGGCTGCACTTCATCGTAAAGTAGGCTATACTAGTCATTTACATGTCTTTACATTTGCACTTGCCTAAGAAAGAAACGTGTACCCTGGTAAGTTATATTTGCATGGGTTAATGTTAGGTTTTTAAGTTTAGGTTAAGACCTTACTGTATTGGGCGTTTTATGTAATGTCTTGCTAAATGCGGAACAGAACTGTGAAGTAAACTGTTGCAGTTCAGTAAAGTTAGCAATAGATTCGCAGATTCGTATTTTCCGGATCAATAACTCTAAATGTTGCATAATTGCTAACTTTAATTTACAAAAGTGCTTTGTTCTTAAAATGTAACTTTGCAACACTTAATTTATACTTAATGTGTAATGTTAGGCCTTCTGTGCTGGCAGACTATCTCTAGTCTTCATCCTCGGAATTTTATACACTAGGATTAGGCTCTATAGCAGAGATGACCAAAGTAGGGCCCGCCATCGCATCTGAAAAAATAGGGAGAATGCCTTTGACAGTGACGTAAACACTGTAAGCAAGACACGCAAATCACAGTAAGCTTCAGCATTAAACGTGTGTTATAAATGTTCATGTTTTACTGTAATAAGTTCATTAGAAAATGTTAAAATGATACTACATTAGTCAATATAGTTTACAGCAGCGTTTTCTAGTTAATTTTAAATATTACAGAATATCTTGGAAAATTACCCATGGCAAATTTAATATGTTTGGTATATTCAGCCCACACCCTTCCCTCAAGTTTGCTTTTTGGCCTTATATAGGAAAATGTTTGGGCACCCCTGATCTCTAGGCTACGTAAAATATGTTCCTACATGGAAAAAACAACAACGATTGTATAGTAAATACTGAACATAAACTGAAATAGGGTAGAGTTGTATGCTGTTTTTATGTTGTACACAATTTGGTAATTTGCTTATTATTATAGTTGTTTTTAATAGTAGTACCACAGCAGCTAGAATCATTTCAAATAAGTAATTTATTGAAACTGCAGAGTCAATGTTACGAAATTCCGTTCTGTGTACATACATGTGAATGACAATAAAGTGCAATTTAGCATATAAATATAAAAACAAATCTAGCCTATATGAGAGAGAGTAATATCCGGTGGCATGTGTCAAAAAGTTTGATTGATGACCACCACGCCCCTTTTAGGGCGGGGCTTCCGGTGTAAACCCCGCCCCCTTTCCGTTAATTAGATTCTTATCAGTTGAATTAAATTAATAATTCCTGTAATCAGATTCTTATCAGTTGAATTAAATTAATAATTCCGGTAATTAGATTCTTATCATTTTAATTAAATTAAGAATTCCGTTAATTAGATTCTTATCAATTGAATTAAATTAATAATTCCGCTATTATTACATTAAAATGAGATATTTTAATATTATGAAATAGATTTTAATGAAATAAATTATATCAACCGTTATTAAAACTATATTATACACTATTATACAGTATTATATTTTAATTATTGTAATAAATTCAGTTATTATAATTATACAATATTATATTGTCATTATTGTTTTATTTTATGTTATTATAATTAAATTATAATATATTATGTTAATATATTATGTTAGAATTAATAAACTAAGGTGTATGCACCGCTGTGTTGCCTTTGCTCTGTTATGGTCAGAACTGCGTGTCTGTGTATGTGTGTGCGTCTCTCCGGCTCGGGTGTGGGTGTGGTTCGGGAGGCTCTGGCTGTGCCTGCATGGGTGTATGTGTGCGGGAAATTTGAACCGGTTGAAGCGTGCTTGAGAAAGATAAAAGACATCTGATGACTTTTACAGCGTATGCGTGTATCTGATAAGCGAACATTATGACATCGGTTGTTAAATAAACGCAAACGTCCGTTTACATGGTTATCGTTCAGTCCGACTCTTTCCGGTTGTTTAATCGTGAGACTTTGTGTTTGTGCGTGCGTCTGTCTCTCTGATAGGACTGTGGGTGTGGGGAGTGGCTCTGGCTGTGTGTCTGTGTCTATCATGGTGTGTGAGTGATGATAAGGAAAACTTATCAATAGACAACACCACGTCAACTGTTTGTGAAAGATAGATTAATATCAGATATGGAACATATATCTGTATGTATGTGACTGTATGTGGTTGGTGTCTCCTACTAAATGCTATATGTTGTTAGGTAATTAGAAAGTGTGCTGATATTGCATATCTTTATGTTCACATGCATCCAAGTTAAACCAATAAATATTTTAAGACAGACAAAAGAGCATCAGTCATATCATTTTAATATATCAACGTTGGAACTATCAAATAAAAATATGCTTACAATAGTAATCCATTAAATAACAAATCTTAATCTGTATTGACGACAAATTGTCCTTGTAAAATAATTTAATCTAAAAATGTAATGTTTTAAACTGTTGGTTGAAAAACACAGATGTAAATTTAAGTCGTCTTTGTGATTAATCAAAAACTGAATGATTTTATTTTGACTAACACATTTTTCAATATATTTACAAGTATGTTCTGTAATTTATGGCACACATTGTAGTATGAATAATCTAAAAAACTTAATGTTTTTTCATCACTGGTGTAGATTTGAAAATAAACATAAAATATTTACTATAAGAACTTATCAGTCTTTAGACAGTATTGATATTTCTGTTTCAAAAAGTAAACAAAATGTATGTATTACTCGTAGTAATTGTAAAACTCACAATTCATGCCATGTAACTTAGTTATGAAATTTTGGTATTTCAAACTGATTTGAATGAATTAAAAATACTTGATATTATAAAGAGAAATAGATTATTTCAAATATAAAACAAAATATAAACAAACATTTATTTTCAGTTTTATCTAAAAACAGTACAGCTCTGGCCCCCAGTTAACTTTACTTAATGTTGAACAGTAAAAAATGTATTAGTTTAACTACTGGATGCAGCATTTATACAAAATGTTCACATAACAGTGACAAGTCAAGTAAGTCCACAAATTTATCAAAATTAGTCAAGTTTACAAGTAGTTCTTGAAAGTAGACTGAGCAAATGATGCTTTTCTTTGACCATTAGATTTAGATGAATCAAGATTATTGACACTACCCAAATTTTGTAGTGAGTGTATGTTTCTTTAAACTGAATGTTTTTCATTGACATACACATTTTCAAATGAACAATCTAAAATCTAACTGAATGTTTTTCACTCAGAATATAAAACGTTATCATACGGACAAATGGTGTTTAAAATACTATTGATTAAACTTAACGCATGACTAGAGTTTTGTTTTTACAAACAATAGCATTGAAATAATTCAAGCTTATGATTTTGCACTCTGTTGCACTTTCAACACAAAATGTAAGCTTTTTATGTATGTGCTAAAAATCTGTAATTTTGCGCCACTGTCAGAGTTTGTATGTTACAAAGCATACTTGCTTTTAAAACTGTCGGTTCACCAAATTTACTTAATGTTGTTCCCTTTCTTTTGGAGTTTTTAAGAACATCAATGTTTTATTTAAGGAAAAAAAGTGATGTTTTGAAATACATTGGTTACATCAATATGGTCCAATGAGAGTTAGAATTTCTGGGTTTCATGATATGGGAATATTTTTAACCTCTAATGTGTCCCAAGTAACATTAATAACAACACTTAGCTACAGTTATTTGTTTCATAGTTGAATGCTACACGCAATACTGTCAACAAAGCACATTAATATCAAAGAGTAAATGCATTTTAATTTATGAATACTTTGCAGTAAACTTTAATGCTTTAATAAGTTTATTTTATCAACCCCCGAATGCACAATGTTTTTTGAAACATTTCAGTATATTTTACGACCACTGCCATCTCACCAAATGATTTGACCTAATTCAAGCAGCCATTTTCTGCTGCACTTTTTAACACAAAATGCCTTTGCAAACTTTTTGCATATACGTTACAAGTCTGTAATTTTACACAACTCTCATAACATCTGTTATGAAGCATACAGTAAAAGTCGTAATAACCATTTCTACTGCCAATTGTCTTTTGTTGTCTTAATTCTTCATAATATTTTTTTTTTCACGAGAACTATGAATCTACAAAACTAAATTTAATACTTGCCACTAAATCCGCATTAATATGTTTTTGCAACAGTGTCTAATGTACAGTGTATTGAAAATATTTTCTTTTCAACTGTCGTGAAAGTTTGAGTTGTAAATGTTTTGGATTTAAACCGGTGACAACCAACAATATTATGTATACCTTTTATTTATAAACTTTTTCAAATGAATGAGAAATTACGAAATTGTACGTCAGTACTTCTAGATTTAAAACTAAATTGGGCGACAATTTTTAGGTTGTCTTTCCAAACTGACTACAAAACCGTTACACATGAGAAGTGTGTGTTATTGGGTTGTCTTAAACGTCGACCAACTTTATTAAATAATCTACAGTTTATACCTTTTTGCTTTAAACAAGTAACCAGTCCTTGACTCGCTATGCAACATTTTAAATTTTCTAAATATGTAAATATTCATTTGGCATAAATATAGGACTTTAATAAATGTCGACAATGCTTCTATTATTTGTTTCACACCGTCATGTTTAGCATCTAGCTCATTTTCTAACTATTTACAGTACAGGCATAGACACTTTTCAGAACAAGCAATAGGTAATTTATACCGCTAGACTTTGAATGTACCAATTAACACTTGGCCAATCTTGCGACTTTACTTTAAGTTAATATTTTTGTATGTAAACCTGATCCTGTAAATTTAATCCAAAATTTAAAAATGGCTAGGAAACGCCAAGCAGTTTATTTTTTCTTTAGAAATGCTTGTAGAATTGAAAAGCTACTTAGTTACATTAAAACATTTTACTTGTTTAACACAAAATAATAAGTTCACTTAAGCTGAAAAACGTTTTATTTCAAGCACATATACACTGAAATAGAGTAGTATATAATGAACAAATATGACTTGCATAACAAACAAATCAACTAAAAAATATATAAATATATACAGTCATACATTGAAAAACAGGGTACACCAGAACAATAACGACATTACTGAATATCTAACCAACAAAGAAATGCTGCTAAAAGCATTCTGTCATGTTCTAGAATGTGTTTGGTCAAAACGTCCACAATCTCAGCAATATTTGTTATTTTGTTTTGTGAAACCAGTGACACACAAATATCTGTTATATATGTAGACATACAAAGAACCTGCGTTATTCCCATCTCATCACTCAATTCAGTCAACACCTCCAGAATTTTTGTAATAGTTGCACAGACAGCACCATTGCTACGAACACACAGGTGTGTCAATTGATTTATCGTATCGCCCCATGAGTTTAAGGCCCCTCTCACAACATTCATTTCTCTCTTGAGATTTTTCACACGTTTGCCATCTCCTATACAATCATGATTAGAACCACACGCATCATTAATGATCTTCTCCAGAAGAAAGACCATATGGTCCCTATAATGCTGTTTAAACATGTCATCCACAATAGACCTTATTTGACAATGAAAAACAGTGTCGCACTCAGGCCATTCATGCGCATCACCGTCAGCATTTTGAGAACAATAGCAATCCGCCATCTTTGCAAGGGGCTGTCAGAAGAAATCAGAAAATATTTTTTAGAAAACTTTTTTTATTACATTACAAAGTATGCCCCATAATCGGTGTAGATCATATGCAGTAGTACCTTATAGATGATGCTGGTGTCCTTAAACAGCGATAGTTCAGTCTTATAGTTCAGTGCAAACAAGACCAAAGTAGGATCTGTTGTCCTCAGAGATAGTACCTTTTTATGTCTTTAATCTTTTTACTTCTGATCAATGGGTTCTTGTAGAAAGTTCTGGTATCAGTGACTGTACCCAAAAGCATTAGCCTACTCCTTGGTAACTGTTAGTAACAATGGGTCGCTTTATCTACACATTTAATCAGGTCCACCTTCACTTACTGGGCAGTACTATGAACATCTGCCATGATGTCATAAAAGTCATGAATAAACATTTAGTTAACATCTTTTCATTTACTAAAGACATAGGTGTGATGATGTAGGGTTACCTATTTTACTAAAACTATACAGGGTCATACCATAAATATATTCACAATGAAAGATTTTAGAGAACTAATATTATAGATTTTTACATTTCATGGAAGTTTTAGGTTGACAAAATATAATGTTCAGATGAAGAAATTTCAAAACCGGTTGCTACACAAAAAGGTCTGTAAAATAAATTTGAATGTTTTTATGCAAATATGTATTCGCTTTTCAACATTTTTGTGCAGTCTGAATTGTTCATTATAGTCATCTATTTGGTTTCCTATTAGGGCTCAAAGCAATCACATATTTAATTAATAATTGGCATATTTCTTGATAGCGTTCTTTTTAAAAGAATGATTGAGAAGAAATACGCTTACATCTACACTTACATATTTGTTTTGGAATTAAAAATGTAACGATACAAGACACGCTATTTATTTTAAGTAAAATATACTTGTAAGAAAATACAAATACATTTATGAAATACCCCATATAACTTATTACAATGCCTTTGAGGTAAAGAAAGAGAAAAAGTTTAAGAGACGGTATCCATAATTGGTTATTAGATTATAAATATTTTTAAAAGTCGAGTTTGGTTAAAAATCTAGGCCTACTAAAATTGGATCTGTTAAAACATAAAGAAGTTAAAGTTATGCTTTATACGTTCTGGTGATATATAAACATACACTTTAGCATCACTATAATATAGATAATCTACGAGTACCAACATTTACCAATTTGACACAAACTTTACAAAAACTGTTTGCATATGTTTGTTGCAGAGTAGCAATAAGTATTTTTGTTTTATTGTTATGTTATGTGACACTAAATCTATTTTCAGACCTATAATTTTAGTGAAATACTTATAATAAAATTGAAATAACAAGCTTATAAATTTAGTTAAACATCATGTGCTTGACATCTTGTTAAATAGTTAAAGCTATTGATTGTGCTAATTGAAAATTTAGCATTTTATTTAGCATATTTAGCCATTTTAAATCTGTCAGGGTATGTAAAGCTGTCGCCTCTGCCTTGTTTGGTTGTGATTTTGGAATGTTTCCACAAATTGAAATATTAAAGTGTTTTTTATTTATTATTCTGCAACTTTGATGCAACATTGTAAAAGTTGTAAAAATATACAAAAGTACATATCATTCTGTTTTGTAAAAGCAGACAGTCGGCAAAGAACTGCATGCAACCGCTTCCTGGGCAAACCTTTTGTTTTGCTGTAAATCTATAATATTTTAAGGTGCAGCATGTAAGCATACAGCTTACAACTAACTGACTAATTGTACTATGACATTATTTGTCTAAGACATGTATTATTAACTATAAGTGTGACACATTTCAAGTGTAATAAATGAGTATATAGCAGAAAACAACTAGTCTCATATGTCATGTTTGTGTTCAGAGGTCTAAAAATTACTCAAAAATGCTACTCAAGTGGAAGATTAAACAATGTGGTGAAAATTGTACACATATAAAGGTATAATCGTTTGAATGTTAACATACTGAGTAAAACAAAGTGTGCTAGATTTAAATAGTACTTGTGTTATAGTAAAAGAACAGCAAGATTTAATTCATAGATTGTTGTTTAAACTTTAAAAACTCTCACAACACAGCATTAATGAACTACATACAATGCTTTATCCTACTTTAGAACCGTCTGTGTTTAATTGTATTTAACTATCAAGCTACAGGCAAAAATATAAATTATTCATCATGCCTAAGTTGTAAAACCCATGAATTAACTTGTGCAGATGTTGATCTGATAAAGTCAAGCCTTTTGCGGGGTCAAAACAAAAAAGTCAAGATTTCCATGTTTACTGTGTTCTTTTCAGTATAGTATACTGTAAAGGTATAATTTCAAGTGTCACAGTAGTAAACATTAAGCACACAGTTAACTATAACATTTTTATTTGTACAGCCTGTCAACCTATAAGAATAGTAGTTCACTTTTACTTGTAGTAAATAAATAGTTTGTGATAGAATGATGTGATGTAATGATGCATTTATGACAGCATTTAAACCATCCATGTGCTTATACAAACACACACACCACCCACAAACACCTGTCGGTGCTGTGTGCTCGATGCTTCAACACTTGGAGCACAGGTCCAACCAGTTTAGCGATTTAATTTCTAATCATAAACTGTAGTATCCATAGTGCTCTAGTATCTTGAAAGTACACTTGCAAGAGTACTGCTAGTATAGCCTTAGTTAACTAGTAGTGCACATAGCATGTACCACTAGGGATAGTTTGTTATTGAAAACATGACATGCTATTTGTAGAGGCCATTTTGGAAACAGCTGAAGTAACCACTGAGCAATTTTTAACAGAATAACTACAATATTAGATTACTTGTGGGTTTTTAAAATTTTCATAATTTATTTGTAATAAAAATAATGTTAGCTTCAAACATTAATCAAACATGTAATGAACTTATTGTCAAAGTATACTTCTATACATAAAAGTACATTAAATACCCTAGAGATTATGCTGTAGTACAATTTAGTTACAATTAAAATATACCAAATTTAGAATTTCAAAACATGGCATCTCAAGATAGATAATTGTTGACTCTTTTGAAGTATACAGGCCTTTTGTCTAGCTGTATACTTTTGTGTTTTCATTTTATTTTTTTTTTCACTGCAGTAAGCAATTATATTTGTGTAATTATAAGATTACCATCTTTTATAAAAATTTGACATTTGACATGTTCGTTGACAATTTAGGATTTTTCTCAGCAATTAATTTCAGTTAAGTCGACTCAAACTATTTTATTATCTATCTTAATACTTGTGTCTGTAACATTATATGAAAAATAATGTGGGCATGCAGTATGTTGAATTATCCAATCAATCAAAAGGAGTAAAAAAAAAAAAAAAAAAAACTACAAACCAAATGTATTTAGAACACGTACTGTAATAACATTGTGCACGTATAACAATGAACAAGCATATGACAAAAAGCTAAACCCTTTCTGTTTTTATAAGTTTAAATATACTTAAGTCAGGTTTAAGTTTATTTTAGTGCAGCATCTAATTTAAATTTTGTGGATGTGTACGCAGGTAACAGACTGAATGTATATTTTCTTAACAGCTTAACAGAAGTGTACTGATAGCAGACTTACTGGGGTTGATGAGTAATGTGGAGCTCGATGTGACGGGACATGACTTCTAAAGAATCAAAGCTTTTTGACTGTAAATAAAATTGGAAGTTGTAAAAAGTACTATATTTTTTAAAGTAATGAAGTAAAAGTAAACAATAATTTTAATTGTACTCAAGTAGGGTACAAATCACAAAAGTAGACCTTAAGTACAGCAAGCACCTAGCATTGTTTGAGTACCTTACATCTGTGATCTTGTAACTATATTAAAGACCAGTCTAAAAATGTCACAATAAAATTTAATCATGTTCATGGAAAGTTGTATATGTTCATATTTTGGTAAATTCATCGAGCATGATTTACTATGTACTATGATTTTACTATGAAAGTATGATAATTGTTTTTTTGAAAACAGCAATATTGTAAATAAAGACCATAGCAGTTACAAAAACAAAAAAACAAAAAACAAAAAAAGTTGATCTATTAGATAAGCAAATTTATGTAGTTTGAATTGAAGCTGTATGTCTCTTTTTTATATGCTGTAAACAATTTTACAGTGGCAGGGTTCTCGTGAATTACTTTAAAGGATAAAGTTATGTACATTTTGAAAATTAAGTTTCATGTATATTTATTAATTATCAGCTTAATTGATACATTTTAATTTTATTGACTTTACAAAGTGTGTAGCCCTAATTCAAGTAAATGCATTTGCTCTGCAACCGCAGGGATGTTCTGACAATATCAGAAGAACAACTATTTTTTATTTCTTTTAGAAAAGATCTTTAAATTATTAGATGCTTACGCACAACAGAGCCGATTGGTATATTTGTAGAAGAAGTTAGTAATGGATTCAATAAAAATAAACGCACAGTACATTAACAGCTCAGGTAGAATAATTTTAAAAAGTGTTTTGTCTATTAGAAAAAGAGGATATGTTTTCTGACTTTGGTTTAGTACTTAGTGTTTTAAATGTCTTATTTTGTAGCTTGACTCTTGAGTTAAGGAAATGTAAAGCAAGATAATAATTAATGACCCTGTGTCGGATCACATCATGTATAATACCCATTGATTTAAAGTAAGTTTGTTTTGAAAAGGCTGAACTTAGAATGTTCAGGTTTAGAGTAGAAGTTGAAAAGGTTTTAAACTTCTAATAAATAGTTTTTAGTAGGCATTAAAGAATATTGTCAACATCACGCATGGTGTTTTTAAGCATTTCAAGTTTTTTTTACTCTCTTTGCAAGATGGTATAGCAATATGTTCCCTATCACGACTGCCAAATGTATGGCTTTCTTATCGTCTGTGTCATGTGTTGTTTCATACATCTCAGAGGGTTTCTTTAAGTGCTACTGAACCAAAACAGTGAATTGTTGTTGGCTCAGAACTTAGGCCTAAGACCTTGTTCTTGTTAGGCCTAAGTCTCAAAATAAAAGTTACAACTATAAGCTAAAATGTTGTTATTACAACTTAAGATATTGCATTTACTGGATTAATATTGTAAAACGTATAATTTACTTTAATAGACAAAAAGTATGATACTGTAATATTATGATTGATTCTGTTCTAAAACACAATATGTATTAATAATGTTAAATACAACATGTTTATATATTATATATAATGATAGTGAACAATAAAGAGTTGATTAAACAAATAAAGTATTATAATTTTAAACTTCTAAACATTTATTTATGGTTATACCTAAAAATAATTAAGTCTAGTTTTTTTATATATTGAAAACAACTGTTAAATAATGTTAGTTATTTACCAAAATAATGTTTAACTTATATTATTTAAACTTATATGTATCTTAATTCATATTAAGTGTTTGTTAACTTCATAACAATTTGACAATTAAAAACTTCATGATGTATCATTAAGGTTATTAGTGTTGAGCCATCAAACTCTAATAACCAACTCAGACTATCCAGTTTAGATTAAAACATCTATTTTTAATGTAGAATAGTCTAAACAGTAGGCATCCAAATATTTGTATAATTTTATTTATTGTTTTACATTTAAATAAAGTGGAATAATCATGAGTTTTAAATAAACATTTTCTTATGTAGAACAAAAACAAATAAACAAACAACCATACATAAGCTCATATTCCATTGCCTGCCAATATATAGATATGCACTTCATTTTGTAATCACCTCATGAGCTATACTATTTAGTAGAAGACACAAATAGTCTGTTAATATTACATTCATGGCCCATGTAGAGCTGATCTACAGCCATTAATTCTGCTCCGTTAACCAGCTCTTGACTCTATTCAGTGTATATGTGCTTGAAATAAAACGTTTTTCAGCTTAAGTGAACTTATTATTTTGTGTTAAACAAGTAAAATGTTTTAATGTAACTAAGTAGCTTTTCAATTCTACAAGCATTTCTAAAGAAAAAATAAACTGCTTGGCGTTTCCTAGCCATTTTTAAATTTTGGATTAAATTTACAGGATCAGGTTTACATACAAAAATATTAACTTAAAGTAAAGTCGCAAGATTGGCCAAGTGTTAATTGGTACATTCAAAGTCTAGCGGTATAAATTACCTATTGCTTGTTCTGAAAAGTGTCTATGCCTGTACTGTAAATAGTTAGAAAATGAGCTAGATGCTAAACATGACGGTGTGAAACAAATAATAGAAGCATTGTCGACATTTATTAAAGTCCTATATTTATGCCAAATGAATATTTACATATTTAGAAAATTTAAAATGTTGCATAGCGAGTCAAGGACTGGTTACTTGTTTAAAGCAAAAAGGTATAAACTGTAGATTATTTAATAAAGTTGGTCGACGTTTAAGACAACCCAATAACACACACTTCTCATGTGTAACGGTTTTGTAGTCAGTTTGGAAAGACAACCTAAAAATTGTCGCCCAATTTAGTTTTAAATCTAGAAGTACTGACGTACAATTTCGTAATTTCTCATTCATTTGAAAAAGTTTATAAATAAAAGGTATACATAATATTGTTGGTTGTCACCGGTTTAAATCCAAAACATTTACAACTCAAACTTTCACGACAGTTGAAAAGAAAATATTTTCAATACACTGTACATTAGACACTGTTGCAAAAACATATTAATGCGGATTTAGTGGCAAGTATTAAATTTAGTTTTGTAGATTCATAGTTCTCGTGAAAAAAAAAATATTATGAAGAATTAAGACAACAAAAGACAATTGGCAGTAGAAATGGTTATTACGACTTTTACTGTATGCTTCATAACAGATGTTATGAGAGTTGTGTAAAATTACAGACTTGTAACGTATATGCAAAAAGTTTGCAAAGGCATTTTGTGTTAAAAAGTGCAGCAGAAAATGGCTGCTTGAATTAGGTCAAATCATTTGGTGAGATGGCAGTGGTCGTAAAATATACTGAAATGTTTCAAAAAACATTGTGCATTCGGGGGTTGATAAAATAAACTTATTAAAGCATTAAAGTTTACTGCAAAGTATTCATAAATTAAAATGCATTTACTCTTTGATATTAATGTGCTTTGTTGACAGTATTGCGTGTAGCATTCAACTATGAAACAAATAACTGTAGCTAAGTGTTGTTATTAATGTTACTTGGGACACATTAGAGGTTAAAAATATTCCCATATCATGAAACCCAGAAATTCTAACTCTCATTGGACCATATTGATGTAACCAATGTATTTCAAAACATCACTTTTTTTCCTTAAATAAAACATTGATGTTCTTAAAAACTCCAAAAGAAAGGGAACAACATTAAGTAAATTTGGTGAACCGACAGTTTTAAAAGCAAGTATGCTTTGTAACATACAAACTCTGACAGTGGCGCAAAATTACAGATTTTTAGCACATACATAAAAAGCTTACATTTTGTGTTGAAAGTGCAACAGAGTGCAAAATCATAAGCTTGAATTATTTCAATGCTATTGTTTGTAAAAACAAAACTCTAGTCATGCGTTAAGTTTAATCAATAGTATTTTAAACACCATTTGTCCGTATGATAACGTTTTATATTCTGAGTGAAAAACATTCAGTTAGATTTTAGATTGTTCATTTGAAAATGTGTATGTCAATGAAAAACATTCAGTTTAAAGAAACATACACTCACTACAAAATTTGGGTAGTGTCAATAATCTTGATTCATCTAAATCTAATGGTCAAAGAAAAGCATCATTTGCTCAGTCTACTTTCAAGAACTACTTGTAAACTTGACTAATTTTGATAAATTTGTGGACTTACTTGACTTGTCACTGTTATGTGAACATTTTGTATAAATGCTGCATCCAGTAGTTAAACTAATACATTTTTTACTGTTCAACATTAAGTAAAGTTAACTGGGGGCCAGAGCTGTACTGTTTTTAGATAAAACTGAAAATAAATGTTTGTTTATATTTTGTTTTATATTTGAAATAATCTATTTCTCTTTATAATATCAAGTATTTTTAATTCATTCAAATCAGTTTGAAATACCAAAATTTCATAACTAAGTTACATGGCATGAATTGTGAGTTTTACAATTACTACGAGTAATACATACATTTTGTTTACTTTTTGAAACAGAAATATCAATACTGTCTAAAGACTGATAAGTTCTTATAGTAAATATTTTATGTTTATTTTCAAATCTACACCAGTGATGAAAAAACATTAAGTTTTTTAGATTATTCATACTACAATGTGTGCCATAAATTACAGAACATACTTGTAAATATATTGAAAAATGTGTTAGTCAAAATAAAATCATTCAGTTTTTGATTAATCACAAAGACGACTTAAATTTACATCTGTGTTTTTCAACCAACAGTTTAAAACATTACATTTTTAGATTAAATTATTTTACAAGGACAATTTGTCGTCAATACAGATTAAGATTTGTTATTTAATGGATTACTATTGTAAGCATATTTTTATTTGATAGTTCCAACGTTGATATATTAAAATGATATGACTGATGCTCTTTTGTCTGTCTTAAAATATTTATTGGTTTAACTTGGATGCATGTGAACATAAAGATATGCAATATCAGCACACTTTCTAATTACCTAACAACATATAGCATTTAGTAGGAGACACCAACCACATACAGTCACATACATACAGATATATGTTCCATATCTGATATTAATCTATCTTTCACAAACAGTTGACGTGGTGTTGTCTATTGATAAGTTTTCCTTATCATCACTCACACACCATGATAGACACAGACACACAGCCAGAGCCACTCCCCACACCCACAGTCCTATCAGAGAGACAGACGCACGCACAAACACAAAGTCTCACGATTAAACAACCGGAAAGAGTCGGACTGAACGATAACCATGTAAACGGACGTTTGCGTTTATTTAACAACCGATGTCATAATGTTCGCTTATCAGATACACGCATACGCTGTAAAAGTCATCAGATGTCTTTTATCTTTCTCAAGCACGCTTCAACCGGTTCAAATTTCCCGCACACATACACCCATGCAGGCACAGCCAGAGCCTCCCGAACCACACCCACACCCGAGCCGGAGAGACGCACACACATACACAGACACGCAGTTCTGACCATAACAGAGCAAAGGCAACACAGCGGTGCATACACCTTAGTTTATTAATTCTAACATAATATATTAACATAATATATTATAATTTAATTATAATAACATAAAATAAAACAATAATGACAATATAATATTGTATAATTATAATAACTGAATTTATTACAATAATTAAAATATAATACTGTATAATAGTGTATAATATAGTTTTAATAACGGTTGATATAATTTATTTCATTAAAATCTATTTCATAATATTAAAATATCTCATTTTAATGTAATAATAGCGGAATTATTAATTTAATTCAATTGATAAGAATCTAATTAACGGAATTCTTAATTTAATTAAAATGATAAGAATCTAATTACCGGAATTATTAATTTAATTCAACTGATAAGAATCTGATTACCGGAATTATTAATTTAATTCAACTGATAAGAATCTAATTAACGGAAAGGGGGCGGGGTTTACACCGGAAGCCCCGCCCTAAAAGGGGCGTGGTGGTCATCAATCAAACTTTTTGACACATGCCACCGGATATTACTCTCTCTTATATGGCTCAAAAACACTATACTATACTATACTAAACTATACTATACTATACTATACTATACTATACTATACTATACTATACTATACTATACTATACTATTTTTTTCATGTGGGTTGTTTTCCACATAGGAAACTTTAGCTGTTTCACTGGAAGACATACAATTGAAGTCAGAATTATTAGCCCCCTTCAATTTTTTTCTTCTTTTTTAAACCTTCTCCAATTGATGTTTAACAGAACAAGGAAATTTTCACAGTATGTCTGATAATATTTTTTTCTTCTGGAGAAAGGCTTATTTGTTTTATTTCTGGTACAATAAAAGCAGTTTTAAATTTTTCAAACACCATTTTAGGGACAAAATTATTAGCCCCTTTAAGCTATATTTTTTCTCGATAGTCTACAGAACAAACCATCGTTATACAATAACTTGCCTAATTACCCTAACCTGCCTAGTTTACCTAATTAACCTAGTTAAGCCTGTAAATGTCACTTTAAGCTGTTTTGAAGTGTCTTAAAAAATATCTAGTAAAATATTATTTACTGTCATCATGGCAAAGATAAAATAAATCAGTTATTAGAAATGAGTTATTAAAACTATTGTTTAGAAATGTGTTGAAGGAATCTTCTCTCCGTTAAACAGAAATTGGGGAAAAAATAAACAAGCGATTTAATAATTCACGGGGGCTAATAATTCTGACTTCAACTGTATGTTGATATTTGCCAGTAATATATATTTTTGGAGTGGAAGAACATAATATAAGGCTTTTGAGAACACCTGGCTTTGCTGAGGCACGTTAGACAGAAAGGTTCAGCAGTCAGTGATGAGCTATTTTTACCAGCCTCTGCTTAATGTTTGTTCATGGGGGAGCAGCTCCAAGCCCAGACACTGATACAGCTGTGCACAATGCTTTCAGTGGGGCATTTTTAGAATCCAGTCTAAATATGTGAACATATGCCATTTGACTGTGATCTGCACTTTTTAACCCCACTGAGAGTTATGGTGTCCTGACACAAACAGATGGGTAATTATTACAATGCTGATAAGAGACGCCACTCCACAGCGTCCACATGCAGTGTGAAGGACGTTTGATTGTTCAGACATCATGTCAATTTTGTAGGCAACAGAACAATTGTGTAGAGCAAAAATATCATGGACAGTTTTTAAAGTACTAATCTTAAGAGAGGATAACTGAGAACTAGGACTGGAAAATACACTTGATCAGGCACGTGCACACATAGGGCTCAACCTGTGCAGTGCACATGCCCTTTTTAGTCTTGGATAGAAAGTGCCCTTCCAAAATGATCAAAAGTGCCCCCGCGACGCGACACACCCTCCGTCCCGCCCTTCAGTAGGCCCACGACAACACTGATCTTGAGTACGTAAAATTTATCCTGCACATGCCCTTTGGACGGTCTCTGCACGGGCCTGCACTTGATTATAAAAAATATTTGCTAAGCAACCTATAAATGAACATACAACAGATGTAATTTGCATTGCATCTTTTTTTCATTTAAAGAATACAAATTGACATTTTTAGACATCATATTTTTGACATTATGCAAAGAATCACTGGTCACCCAGTATCTTTGTTTATTTTAATCAAAAAGTTTTTTTTCTTTTGTAAATGCAAACAATAATTTTCTTAAGTAATTTAAGATTTTTTTATTCATATTTATATGGACTAATACACTCACCGGCCACTTTATTAGGTACTCCTGTCCAACTTCTAGTTGTCGCAGATTTCTAATCAGCCAATCAGATGGCAGCAACTCAATGAATTTAGGCATATAAACATGGTTAAGACCATTTGCCGCAATTCAAATCGAGCATCAGGATGGGGAAAAAAGGTGATTTAAGTGACTTTAAATGTGGCATGGTTGTTGGTGCCAAACGAGCTGGTCTGAATATTTCTGAAACTGCTGATCTACTGGGATTTTCACACATAGCCATCTCTAGGGTTTACAGAGAATGATCTGAAAAAGAGAAAATATATAGAGAGCAGCAGTTCTGTGGGCGTAAATGCCTAGTTGATGCCAGAGGTCAGAGGAGAATGGCCAGACTGGTTTCAGTTAATAGAAAGACAACAGCAACTCAAATACCCACTTGTTACAACCGAGGTATGCAGAAGAGCATCTCTAAACGCACACTACCTTCAACCTTGAGGCGGATGGGCTACAGCAGCAAAAGACCACACTGGGTGCCACTCCTTTCAGCTAAGAACAGAAAACTGAGGCTACAATTAGCACAGGCTCACCGAAATTGGTCAATAGAAGATTGGAAAAATGTTGCCTTGTCTGATGAGTCATGATTTCTGCTGCGATATTTGGATGGTAGGGTTAGAATTTGGCTCCAACAACATGAAAGCATGGATCCATCCTTCCTTGTATCAACAGTTCAGGCTGGTGGTGGTGTAATGCTGTGGGGGATATTTTCTCTCTTTGGGCCAATGAGTACCAATTAGGCATTGTGTCTATGCCAAAGCCTACCTGAGAATTGTTGCTGACCGTGTCCATCCCATTATGACCGCAGTGTACCCATCTTCTGATAGCTACTTCCAGCAGGAATAACGTGCCATGTTATAAAACGTGACTGGTTTCTTGAACATGCCAATGAGTTAGCTGTACTCAAATGGCCTGCACAGTCACCAGATCTCAGTCCACCTTTGAGATGTGGTGAAACGGGATGTTCGCATCATGGATGTGCAGCTGACAAATCTGCAGCAACTACATGATGCCATAATGTCAACATGGACCAAAATCTCTGAGGATTATTTCCAGTACCTTGCTGAATCTATTGCACCAAGGATTAAGGCAAAAGAGGGTCCAACCCGGTATAGTAAGGTGTGCCTAATAAAGTGGCCAGTGAGAGTACAAACGTACTCGGCATCATGACATTCAAACTGAGGACATTTTTTGAGATTGCACAATCATGTTTGTAATTGTGAAAGCAACAAAGAAGACTCATCACAAAATATAGGACACATTTCTTATAAAGAGAGAATAACACAGTAAACAGCTGACAATCAATACTTGATACAGAATCAGTTCAAATGTACAGAAAGGCAAATATATAGCTGTCAGCTAAAAGACACATCGTATTACACAATATTTTTTGTTTGTCTGAATACCTGCATAATGAATGATCTGTTTACAGTAAATGCAATCAGTTACACTGTCTTCATTAGATCTTGGCTTAGTTCAGTTCAGCATGTCTCTGGAATTCAGCTCGTCTTTTTGTCTTTGGATTGCAGCTCAGTGGCTCATTGTGTTTGAGAATGTGCAGTTCAGTGAGTCTGTACGACGAAGTGTGTGTCTGTGTTTTGTGATGGAATGCTATAGCATTACAGCTCAGTGCGGTCTGCAGCCAGTAAAACGTGGTGTTGCCATAGTAACCGCCAGAGATGTTTTACCAAAATGCCCTTGTCGACCTGATAGCAAAACATGCATATGAAATGTAAAATTATGACAGCATGTAATCATACCACAACACTTACCATACACTAGTCAGATCCGCTCCTCTGCGGTCCAGCGACATTTAGAAACTTTGTCAGAAATTTGATAAGATTATCTGATAAATTAAACAACGATGCCGTTGCCATGGCGAATGTACATGAACATTGTTTCATCCTATTTTAAACAGTCACTTCTTGAATGAATATTAGGAGAGTATTGAAAGCAGGAATATGACTCACGAATAGTAGAATTTTTTTGATGACAGATGGCAATTTAACCTCACTAGAAATTTTGGCAGTTTATTAAACTGAGCTTTCATTAAGAATTACTTCAGAAAACGCTAAAATAGATAGCACATGACATTTATTCAGAGGTGGACGTTTAGCTTACTGTCACAATTCTCACAGTTCTTGTAAGATTCTGCTTGTGTGGAGTTATTTATCAAGCTACACACTGCAAAAATAGCTTTTCTTACTTGGATTTTTTGTCCTTTTTTTAGACTAAATATCGAAAATTCTTAAATTGAGAAGAATTTTCTAGACAAACAAAACACAATGTCTTGTTTTCAAAAATAATAAGCCAATATTAAGTGAGTTTTTCCTTAAAACAAGCAAAATAATCTGTCAATGGGGTAAGCAAAATAATCTTATGCCAAAAGGAAAAACTAGATTGTTTTGCTTGTTTTAAGGAAAAACTCACTTAATATTGGCATATTATTTCTAAAAATAAGACATTATGTTTTGCTTGTCTAGAAAATACTTAATATAAGAGTTTTTAGATATTTGGACTAAAAAAAAGACAAAAAAACTCTGTAAAAAAAGTAATAAAAGCATTTTTGCAGTTTACTATGTTGTTGAAATGGATTTTAAGTAGATGTATGAGAAACACTCTTATATAAACAGTATAAAATAAATGTAAACTTTATCATTCATGAAACATTTTCATTTTTGATTTTTTTATAGTGGAAAATGTTGAATTAGATTACAAGAATGTTCCTCAGACTAATAAAATAAAATCTGTTCATCATATAGAGGATCTTTATAAAACCCAAAATGAAAAATCTTCGATGGCATCAGTAAAAAAACATCCTTTAGGAACATTTGTTTTTAAGAGTTGCCTAATTTAGACACAAGATGATTTTTTTTTTTGTTTCATTGATATTCTGCATTCGGATTTATATCTTTACTCATGTTAGACTTGAGCATTATATCTCATTACCAAACATTTTCAAAGCCATACCAGTTCATTCAAGTCCTTTAGGTCTAACATCGACCAAACATATTTGATTTTAGGATACCACTGAGCCTTTAAAACCAACACGGCATAAGAATAATTAAACATATGCTACACGGGAAGCTGCTTTATGATTTGTTCATCTCGATTCTCGATGTGAAGCAGACAGAACCTATTATGTTCTAGACTATCTGGTAATATTTATAGCCCCAAATGATTTGACCAGAATCCCCATGCTCTTTTATGTTGTAAAAGCTCCCAGACACAGAAATAAACATGCCATTAGCCAGTTGTTTTTCTTTTTTGTGTGTGTGTGTGTGTGTGTGTGAGAGAGTGTGTTCGACACAGCATTAACTACCCTGGAATTCTCTCAAGATGTCAGAAAAGCTTGCAGAAAACCATCTGCATAGGCACAAAAATGGAGCCCGGCTTCTTTTAACAGAGGGGCGTTTTAAAAAAGACAGAACGAGAGCATAAAAGAGAGGGAGAGGGGAAAGGGAAAAAAGGAAAAGAAACCAGATTGCGACAGTCGATATTAAAACATGCAGTGAGTGAGAGAGAAAAGGAGGGAGAAAGAGAGAGAGAGAGAGAGAAAAGCGAGCTGCAGGCCTTTCCACGGGGACAAACTAGCAGAAAGGCATCTCGCAGTTATTCCTTTCTCTCTGCTCTCTCTCTCTCTCTCTCTCTCTCTCTCTCTCTCTCAACATCCTAACGGCAATTGATTTGTGTATGAAAAGCTGGGCGCTTTTCGCCCCCCTTTCGGGCTGTGGGTTTTGAGTGATCAGCTGATGAAGAGACTGGCTGCGCGCTGCAATGCTGGTTTGCTAATTCTCTCTCCTCCAGACTGGAGCCAGCCTGGAGACCACAGTCAGGTAAATCACCCTCTTCCTCTCTCTCTCTCTCTCTCTCTCTCTCTCTCTCTCTCTCTCTCTCTCTTCTGCGCATAGAGCAGCAATCACACCAGGCTTCAGCACATGGGCACACAGACAGAAAGTGAGAGAGGGTGTGTGTGTGTGTGTGTGTAGGTGTGATCTGTGTCTGGTGAAGGGAAACATTGCCCAGACAAATCGGTTGTGTGCATCCTGACACCTCTTTTTTTTCTTTGTAGAGGTTACTGGAATAGACGTGTGTAGCGTGAAAGGGGTTTTTGGCGTGTTGCTTCAAGTATAGACTTTTGTGAATGCGCTTTCTGCATGTTTTGTGTGCAGCGGCACAGTTGTGCGCCTGTGCATGCGAGTTTGTGTGTGTGCGCGTGTGTATGTGTGTGTGTGCGCATTCCATTATTATGCTGTTGATTATTAGGCCTCCTTCCTTCCACATGGTCCCCTGGGGTACGTGTGAATAAATGCTTTCCGTGTGTTTTTGTGCGCGCTCACGCTTTTCATATTTCTCTGGATGTTGCATGAGACGTGCCTCTCCGTGATTGGGGTTGTTTTCTCACGTCAGTGCAATTGCGTCTCGGTTTGTCTGCTTTCTTTGCATTTAAGCGATTGGGAACGCATTGTGTGTGTGCGATTTAGACATCAAAGACTGGCGCTGCCTGCATAGCGTCATACTCTGAATTCATATTTCATCTCTCCCTGATATGCTCTCTGTGCCAGCAGTGGCTGCGGCAGGCATATCACTGCACTTTAATTGCTTTTGTGTAAAACACAGACTTGGCATCACAGACACTGAGCGCAATCCGCATTTGCTTGTTCTTACACGTGAACAGTGTGCATGTTGATGAGCGTCTAGTCTCGTGTTTATTGGAGCACGTTCGGTGAGCGCTGTGTGTGTGTGTGGTGAACCGTACGTCACCGTTATGTCAGGCGCGCTGGCCGGAGATCGGTATCTCCGTAAACGTCAATCATTCCATTCACAATTGGAATGAAGATCAGAGTACCAGCGGCTCCTGATTTCCCAGTGCGGGATCATCCTGAGCTCGTGGCACATTGTTAAGTGATGCTTTATCAAATATTAAATGGAAGTGAAAGCAGCTGCTCGTATTAGAGGGGACTGAAGATTGAAGGCAGCTTGCCTGGTGAGACGAGATAATGATGGTCTGTCATTTTGGAGCTAGACGTAGTTGGAAAGGGCAGAAAGTTCACCAGACTCTTTAATGCAATGCTAAATAATAAAAAAATGATCTACAGTGCCATGCAAAAACCTTTAACTTCTGACGTTTCTATAGCACAATGCTTTATTTTAGAGTTAATAGTTATGCTTATTACATTCCATGCAGTGTGTCTACAAACTTTCAAAGATCTAAGCTCGCAGCAAATAGGTATTATCATCTCATTAAAAGAAAGCATTCTGAACTGCTGAAACTTGACTTGAACTGCTGAAGTCTTTAGCTATTTCAGTTTCACTTCTGTTACTGGCCCATGCAGATCTGTTGCAAATTTGCATAATGCAATCTGTGATTTCTATTGGCTATGAGACTTGGGCTGCACAATAATAGAAAAAAAATGCAACAATAAATCTTATGACATAAGAGTTCCGTATATATATATTTATTTATATTTTTATATATTTATATATATATATTTTTCTCAATTTCTGTTTTACAGAGAGATTTTTTCAACACATTTCTAAACATAATAGTTTTAATAACTCCTTTCTAATAACTGATTTATTTTATCTTTGCCATGATGACAGTAAATAATGTTTTTACTAGATATTTTTCAAGACACTTATATACAGCTTAAAGTGACATTTAAAGGCTTAACTAATGAGGTTAACTAGGCAGGTTAGGGTAATTAGGCAAGTTATTGTATAACAATGGTTTGTTCTGTAGACTCAAAACAAAAACAAATAAAGCTTAAATGGGCTAATAATTTTGACCTTTAAATGGCTTTTTAAAAATTAAAAACCGGATTTTTCTAGCTGAAATGAAACAAATAAGAATTTTTCCAGAAGAAAAAAATATTATCAGACATACTGTGAACATTTTATTCCTCTGTTAAACATAATTTGGGATATATTTAAAAAAAAATGAAAGGGGCTAATAATTCTGACTTCATCTGTAAATACAGTTTAAGTTAGAATTTTTAGCCCCCCTGTTTATTTTTCCCCAATTTCTGTTTAACGGAGAGATTTTTTATAACACATTTCTAAACATAAAAGTCTTAATAACTCATTTCTAATATCTGATTTATTTTATCTTTGCCACGATGACAGTAAAATATATTTTACTGGATAATTTTCAAGATGCTTTAATTGAGCTTAAAGTGACATTTTAAGGCTTAACTAGGTTAATTAGGCAAGTAGGGTAATTAGGCAAGTTATTGTATAAAGATGGTTTGTTCTGTAGACATTCGAAAAAACCTAGCTTAAAGGGGCTAATATTTTTTACCTTAAAATGTTTAGTAAAAAATTTTGAAAACTGCTTTTATTCTAGCTAAAATAAAACAAATAAGACTTTCTCCAGAAAAAAAAAAAAATAGCAGACACACTGTGAAAATTTTCTTGCTCTGTTAAAAATCATTTGGGAAATATTTAAAAATAAAATTAAAAAGAGGGGCTAATAATTCTGACTTCAACTGTATATTTTTGTTTTATTTATTTTTTATTGAAAATGTTTTAGTTATTTAATGCTTAAAATTACCATGTACATTTAAGAGTTAATCAGTGGCAACCTAAGAGATTTTTCAGATCTAATTAATCCTAATTTAACTTTTGAAAAAGAAAATAAAAATACTGTCTCCAAAACCTCTCGACTTTGATTGGCTGTTGTCAATACCTTGACTCCCATCACAAGTATTTATTGTCAGCTCTGTGTTCATCCCTTGGTCGCTTTAGCCAATAGCAGAACAATAATTACTGGAGAGATGAAGATAAAGATAGTAAGGCCCCATCTGATTGGTGAAATGTAGATAAATAACCTGTGAATAAAGTAAATGTAATTTAAAACACGTCTGTGACACATATATTACATACACTATTATCATGATTTTAATAATTTTGCAATACAGTGCTCAGCATAACTGAGTACACCCCATTTTAAAAATGAATATTTTTATCCATTTCTCAGTGAATATAGGCAATGTATATTGGTGCATTTAAACAAAACAGATTTATTAAATATTAAATATATTTATTAAAATTATATTTTAGTCCTCTAACATTATTAGAAATCGAAAGATAATACAGTTGATTTCAAGCAAAATATTGCAAACAAAATACAACCTACAAAATTTCAACTAAATTTTCTTGATTTTTTTCTATTTTTTTAAAAAATGTGTATTTAATAATTTTCTATAACATGAATTTGGATGTACTATTTTGTTAGATAAGCTCCAGATTTGGCTTCAGTAATGACTAATCTATGTATATGCGCAAATATAATATTGTAGAGCTTCCTATTTAAAATATGAATTTAAAGAGATATTTGTGAGGGGCTTAATTATGAGCACTGTATATTGTGCAGTCCTAAACACTGCTGTTAGAAGAAGCATTGCATTTATGCTGTCAAATAAATTATAAAAACCCGCTTCAACCACTGTTGTTACAAAATGTCATCCAAATCATAGAAAAATTGTGTTATCTGCAGAAGTCACTCAACAAATCTGTTGCATTTTCAACGGTGGGTAATTTAAATGCATCTGATTGACAATGTTTTTCTTAAGCTCAACAGCAACATGTTGATTGGTTTTAGTTCTCTAAGCTTACCACTGAGAAACGTTCAGCTAAATTGTGCTTGCCATGTAGGTTTTCTGATGATCAGGTTTTCCATTGTTTCAACATTGGATCTAGGCTGTAGTTATTATGGTGAATTCTATGTCATTACTATTACGTTACTTTCCTACAGTGTGTTCAATCTTTGAAGATTGTGGAAGGCTCCAGAGCTAAAGTTCAGATATGCTAATAATGAGTGTTTGGTTTCTAACACATGCTGTTTGTGGCAGACCGATCACTACAGACTCAGGCATCTGACCACGTCTGACCATAGTAGAGGCCATATCTGCAAACAATAATTTTAGATTGATTAGAGAAATTAGGTGATTGTAAATGTACATCATGAAAACATGACATTGAATGCATGTAAGCCTATTGTTCTTTAAAACCAAATTACTTGTAAATAGCATAATAAGGCCTCTTTAAAACTGTTTTTGGGGAACCCATTGTTTCTCTATGACATTCGTTGTGAAATCCTCCTAATTTTAAATTACAGACTTGTCCATGTGAATACAGTACATGGATTTTCACACATAGTCGTATAGCACTACATACTACATTAGAAGTTCTGTGATGGATATCAATCACTCTTCATATTGCCTTTAGAATAATGCAACTATGAAAAACAAATTGACTTTCTTTTTAAGCATTATATTTTTGATGATCTCTAATTTTAGAAGCTGTACTATCAAACTGTAACTGAATATTTCTTATTTATTGGTAATAAAATTCATGTTAGTATTAATATTCTCTATTATTATATAAATGATGTATATGTTACTTAATATAGCGTATTACCTGCATACCTTATGTAATGCATTGCATTTTTCAATTATTAGTTGAGGTAGACTTTCTAAAAATAACAGTAAATCTTATTGTAAAGTATTATTACACTCTCAGAAAAAAATGGTACAATGTTTTTTTTGTTTATGATTTATTTAACATTTTTCCACTTTACAAACATATCAAACAACCCTTACAGAAATAATAATGGAAAAATATATATATAAATACAAATAATAATAAAATAAATAAATAAATAAATAAATGAAAATAATAAAATAAAACCAAATTACACAAATAATGCGAGGCAGATGTTTACATTTATACAATAATCATCATGTTACATTTCGATTAATGTGAGATTACAAACTGATGTATTATTATTATCAAAGGCTGGGGTGATCAGTCTAGATCCAGCTGGAGAGTTTTAACATAAAAAATGGTACAATGTTGTACCAAAGAAATTACAAACCCTTGTCACTGGGGTGGTACCTTTTTATGGGACAAAATTGTACCTTAAGACAAAGAAGCAAATTTGTACCATTGCAGTTTGTACCCTTAAGGACATGATTTGTACCATGGGAATTGGGAAACCAAAATGTACCTTTAGTTTTTAAAACCTGCTGGTACAATATTGTACCTTCATCAAAGGTACAAATCTGATCGATGAAGGTACCACCACAGTGACAAGATACTTCGTACCTTAACAGTGTCAAAAATGCTTACCAAACATTTATTAAAAATGCTTTAAATGTTTAGTTTACAATACCTATAGTATATATAGTATACCAGTTGTTTTGTATTATAGAACTTAATAAGTAAGGGTATTTATAAACAAATTTCGCGAGGATCACGTGCTTATGATTGTTCACAGCTGTTCCAGCATTAGCTCATGACTAATTATCCTATCAGACGATTCCTAACTAACTATAAATAACCAGAGTTTTCTCATCTCAATATCTTCGTCTTGAAAAAAAAAAAACCCACCCAACCCTACTTTCCCTTCTTTCAAACGGGCAACACGGTGGCCAGTGATTAGCACTGTTGCCTCACAGCAAGAATGCTGGTTTAATTCCTTTCCAAACTAGGCAACATTTCTGTGTAGAGTTTTGCTCGTTCTCCCCGTTCTCGCGTGTTTTTTTCCTCAGGTCCTCTGGTTTCCTCTCACAGTTTAAAAACAAGCACCCTAAACAATTAATCCAAAATAGTTTTAGCCAAGCTCTGAGTACACCTCTTCTCAGCATTCATATCTGACACTTAGCTATAAGCAAGAGGGGGAGTCATCGAGATCTACCTGAGCTCAAACTCCCCTCTCGCCCTGCAATGAGAGGGAGCCCACGGCGCGAAGATCTTATAAGCCTAGGGCTCTCTCCCAGGACAGCCTGCCAAACAAGCTTTATCATCAATCATCAGCTAAGTGTGAACTCCTGAAATAATATTTGTTTTTTTAAACATATATTTTTAAATGATGATTCATGTTTTAATATGGAAATTATTCATAAAATCACTTTGACTTTCCAGTAAAATTTATTTTCATTGATATTGTAATAAAGAAGGAGTTGTTCAACACTTATGTACCTTTAATATGGGAACAATTGTACCCTCATTTCAGTTGTAATGTAATGTGTGTATGGCCATACACCCAAAGCTCTTCACGATCCTGAGGGGGGACTCTCCACACCAGCACCAGCGTACTGCTTGCATGATGCGACGGTAGCCACAGGACAACGGCGCCAGTGCGCTCACCACACACCAGCTATTGGTGGAGTGGCAAGACAGTACCTTAAAAGGCACAGAACAGTATCATAAGAGGTCTTTTCTGTACCATATAAGGTATATTTTACAAAGGGACAAAATTGTTCCTCAATGAACATTATTTTTACCACGTGTACCTTTTTTCTGAGAGTGTATAATGTAGGTGAAAAATAACTAATAAAACTTTTCTTCTCTCTTTTACTTGACAACTCTTTCTTGTTAATTGGTCAATGTTAAGAAAAGCAAAAAAAAAAAAAAAGTACAATTCGGTGCCGCTCATTATCATTCTCATGGATTATTATGTCTTGTCCTCAGTCTCAGGCCATCCACAACGGAGTGTCTGAGGTTATGGAGGAGGAAAGCAACTTAAAGAAACGAAAAAGTGAACAACAAGGTAACCAGGGCTCTGAGACTGGTCAAGAGGGGGTGGAGAAGGTCAAAAAGCGGCGTGGTCGCCCTCCTGCAGAAAAGCTGCCGCCCAACCCTCCCAAACTCACCAAACAGATGAACACCATTGTAGACATGGTCATCAACTACAAGGACACGTCAGTATCAAACACACAAACCGGCTTGCATTTATTACCTGACACTAAAACTGAATGATGAACTGCAACAAAAATGTTAAAGTTCATGCTGTTTCCTTTTATTCCTGAAAAGAAGAGTTCAGTTACTCAGTTAAAAGAATTTACAGTTAATTTACTCACTTTCAGGCCTGAGAAGACTTTTTTCTTTATTAGAATTTTAGCTGTACCTGTGGTTCTTGGTGATTCATATAACTCATACCAACGGTCATCTGTTTTTGAGATTGAAAATAAACAAATACAAACAAATCAATAGCCATGGCTCCTGTTGACACACTGATGTCTTGTAAAGCGAAATGATTGGTCTGTGTAGGAAACGCAATATTATGAGCTTTAATGTTGGTACGAATACAGTGCTCAGCATAACTGAGTCACCCCACTTTGAAAATGATCATTTGTATCCATTTCTCAGTGAGTATAGGCAAAGTATTTTGGTGCATTTAAACAAAGCAGATTTATTAAACAGGTATATTTATTAAATAATATTTTAATCACCAAACATAGTTAGAAATTGAAAGGTAATATAAATTAAATACAAGCAAAATATTGCAATAAAAATTAAAACTACAAAATTTATGTTTAAATTTATTTTGCTTCTCTTGATTCTTTAATTTTTTTCTATAACACATACATTTGGGTGTACTAGTTTTTGGACCATTATTGTTAGTTATTTTGTTAGATAAGCTCCAGATTTGGCTTTAGTACTGACTAATTGTTATGATCACCAGCGGCTGGTGAACTACAAACTCATCCATGAACTACAAATCTCTGCATTCCATTACACACACCAGTCACTATACTCCACTGATCACACATGCACAGCTGACTCTCGTAATTATTGATTATCCAGACTATATATACACCCTACACACAATCAGTCTGCAGTTAGTCTTTGTTGTTTCCTTGTCAAGTCACTGTGTTTTTGCCTCAGTTTAAGTTTATACTTTTGAGTTGATGCCTTGTTTATGACCTTATGACTGTTTTGACTATGATTTTGGATTGCCTTGTTTGATTCCTGATTTCTCCTATTTTTGTCCAAGATTACCTGCACGAATACACGAATAATTTTTGGGAAAACTGTCCCCCATGTCAGATCAGAGCTATTGTGTCCTGTATGCAAGATGAAATGTGTAAGGTTTTTAAAGGTTTTTTACCTTTACTTAAATACAACGTTATTCTGTAGGTTGGGCCGACAGATCAGTAAAGGCTTTGTCCAGCTGCCTTCAAGAAAAGAGGTGCCGGAGTACTACGAGCTCATCCGCAAGCCAGTGGACTTCAGGAGGATCAGGGTGAAGTGTCTGAGATCCCCTCAGCATGTTTATTCACCATCCCACAATCCCTTCTGTCTTATTTTTTTTTAAATGTCCAGTTCTGAGCCTTTGCTTCCATCACTTCATTTCCAGGAAACCATCCTTTTTTCCTGTTTTCATCTTTACTCTGACATCCATTTCAACCCAAGAAATGCATTGATTTGTTGATCACACAGGTTTGTGTGTTTTAGGTGAAAGATTTTACTTATTGATTAAATAAAAAATTTAAAACCGTTCTTGCTTAAAATGTACTGCAGGCATTTAAAGGAAAATAGTAGAGTAAGAAATATATATGTAGCTATTAAAGGGAAAGTTCACCGTAAATTGAAAATTTCCTCACCGTTTACTTACACTGAAGGTGGTTTTAAACGTTTAGGAATATTTTCTCTCTGTCATACACAAAACAAGATATTCTGAAGAATGTTGGGGGAACAGCCATAGACAAACATACTAGGAACAAAAATACTATTGAAGTCACTGGCTGCATTTTTTCTTCAATATGTATTCAGTAGGTTCTTCAGTCAGTATATCTCCCCTTGTGTTCGGCAGAAGAAAGAAGCATACAGGTCTGGAACAAGTGGAAGTGGAGTAAATGATGACAGGATTTTCATTTATAGGTCAACTATCCTTTTAATGTAACGGTTTCTTTGTTCTCTTGTTCTCTTTGTTCTGTTTTACACAAGGGATGTCAAGCTCATTTTTCGCAGGTTAAAGTCTGGTTCAGGAAAAAATGTCTCCTTTTGTAGGGCAAACTACTTTAAAACTTAGTTTGCTCCAAATTACAATCATGTTAACTAGATCATACAGACTAACTAACTAACGAACTAACAACTATATAATTCTTTTTTCAGTGTTGATCCTAGCTCACTTTGTGAAGTTTATTTATAAACTAATTTCGAGAGGATCACTTGCTTATGATTGCTTGCAGCTGGCCCCGCATTATTCAATTCATGATTCACCAATCAGAGGATTCCTAAGCCACTATAAATACCTTAATGCTGTGTCCGAAACTGCCTACTACTCAGTAGGTACAGCATTTGAATTTAAATGTACTACTCGGCCGTTAGAAAAGTACGTTCTATACAGTATAAATGTGAAAAGTATGAATGGAATTTGGATGTACTACATCCGCTATTTTGCCATGGTCACGTGACCTACCTGCGTCAGTTGTGTCGCTTCACTTCCATTCGTGAATTCTCTCGTGGGGCATTATGGGATAGCGCAGAGATCTACCTGAGCTCAAACTCCCCTCTCGCTCTGCAAATGAGGTAGAGCCTCGGGCTTGAGGATCTTATGAGCTCAGGGCTCTCTCCCGGGACAGCATGCCAAACACGCTTTATAATCAATCATCAGCTAAGTGTGAACTCTTGAAAGGGATGTATGATGTCAGCAAATAATTATGTCTCAATATTTTTTGTACATTTTTGTGAAACATACAGAAACGGGCAACATTGTGTCTAAAATGTAACTCACATAAATCTTACATATTATGTGATTTATAATTTTAATTAATTTCCAATTGTGCTTATATTCTGAAAAAAACACACTTTTGCTTGCTTTTTTTCTTTTTCGTTTGTGATATTACACATTGTTAAAAGAAAAATTATGGTATTATAGTAGATGTTAGGGTTGTCGCGATGCCATTAATAAATCCTACAATACTATACCAGCTGAAGTATAACGATACCAAGTAGTATTGCGAGACTGTAATTCATAACTCAAATTATAAAGAAAATTGTCAGAAATTCTATATTTTATGTTATAATAGGTCTGCTTGAATTTAATTCCTAACTCCCTTAAGGCCAAAATTATTTGCACCTCACTTCACTGTTAATTTTGTAGATAACTGACCAACAAAAAATACATTAAAATAAAGATACAAGTTATACCGAATTAAATTTGTTACAAAACATTTTCTCAACAAAATTAGCCTATATGAAGTGGCCAAAAATTGTTCCAATGTTTCATGTTGCTATTTTGGATTTTTCTTTTTTCAGGTAGCAATTCAAAGTAATTTAAAATTTCACTTTGTGTGTTGTTCTTTTTTTAAAGATTGTTGCAGTTGTTGTAGCTACTAAATCAAATTAACAGGAACAAAAATGAACCGATTTAGATGTGCGTTTGAATTAAAGCATTAAAAAATGTGCAATAGGCCACCATAAAATGCAAAAATTCTACACAGTTTTGCAACCTTAAAGGGCTCCACAGACCATTAAACTAAAATGGTCTATTGTTGCACAAACGTGTGAGCATTTTAGTGACTTTTCCACATGCACCGTTATCTATGGTAGATAAAACATTAATGACGATACTACCATTTACAAACCACAGTGGCACTGCCAGTATTTTGGAGCCATTGTATCGCGATACCACCATAGTACCGGTAAAGCGTGCAACCCTAGCAGATGTTACTTGTGTCTCGAACACTTGTTTCACATTCAATTAAAGATATTGTAATGATTATAGTGCATTAAAAAATGTAAATCATGTTTTTACATATTACTAAGTTATAATCATGTCTGAATCTTTCCTTTGCCTGAGAAGGGCTCTTCATATATTTGGAACCCCTGTCTTATACCAAATTTATTCTTGTGTTGTTTATGCAGGAGAGAGTGCGTAATCACAAATACAGGTGCATTGCAGACCTGGAAAAGGATATCATGCAGATGTGTCACAACGCTCAGACATTTAATCTGGAGGGATCTCAGGTGTGTCTTTTCTATCCATTAAAAGACTTTCAAAATAGTTTGTTTTCTGTGCACTTTATTAGTACCTGTACAGAGCCAATTTTTTTCACCAGATTAGAAAATCCGATAGTGTGTGTGTGTGTGTGTGTGTGTGTGTACATGTTTTTGTGACATATCAGGACACAAATCTGTATAATGACATAGGTATGACACAGGTATTACAAAAAGGAGGTGAAATATGAGGACATCGGTGACATCCTCATTTCTCAAAATGCTTATAAATCCTACAGAATGAGTTTAATCAGAGAGTAAAGCTGCACACTGTCTCCTGTGATGCTTGGGTTTAGGGGTGGGGTGGGATGAGGGCAATATAATATACAGTTTGGACAGTATAAAATGAATGGAAACCTATGTAATGTCCCCACTTTTCACAAAAACAAACATTTGTGTGTGTGTATTTTTTTTGTTGATGTTATAATTGGGGTTGTTCACTGTTTCTCTGATGTGACCTTTTATATGTTTCGATTTCCACATTCATACTTTTCCTGAATTACATGTAATCTCACAACACAGGAATTAAATTTACACCCACCTGCCACTTTATTATGTACATCTTACTTTATTATGTTACCCCCTTTGCCCTCTGCTAAGTCATTGCTGCAGAGATTCAAAATGGTGCAAGAAACATATCTCAGAGATTTTGATCTATATTGACCAGCAGTGTAATGGATCACAACCCATGGTAATGATGACAGAAGAAATTGTGGAGGCATCTAAAGGATTTCTTAGGTTATCGAAGGTGTTGTTTGTCACTACTTGTTTAGCCAGCATCAATGCATTCAGTGTAAGCTGCACAGTTAATCATTAAAAGGTCATGATCTTAATTCAAACACCCTCACGAGATAAATTATGAATGATAATGATTTGAATATGTTTATTAATCCATAGATGCACTGCATTCAGTTTTGACACGTTTAAGTTACAAAGTTACAAGAAATCAAATAACACACTGATATAAACAGGTATAAACGCTGATGTTTATGGTAAAAAATTAATTCTCAGTTTAATGCAACTGGATTCTGTTGAAAGTTGTAGCAATTACATTGTTTAACCCAGGGGTTCCCAAAATTTTTGTTATGAAGGGCCAAAAACCAAACTTGTTTGAGGCTAGTGCTGAAGGTAAATTTAGCTGCCATGGGTAATTTCCTAATTTATTTAATAATATTTAAAAATAAGTAAAAAACTATTTTTTTTTTACATTTTACTATGAACTTATTACAGTAAAAACAATCTCAATTTCATTTATAACAAAATGGAGTTACTGTATACTAGTTTTGCCTTGATATGCTCACCAATGTCTTCTGCATAGACTTCTATCCGTCGAGTAACTGAATTTACATTTTTTAAAAATCAGAATTATTTACACATTTACTTAAAGCATTTAATTTCTGTTTGCTTTTTTTGTAGCTCAGCAATAAAACAAACAAACCAAAAATGTTATGTCAAATGTAAAGGATGATCTCTTTCAAAGGCATTCTCCCCAACCCTATCCATCCTTTTCACCCTCTTCTCAGGTGGGATGGTGGGCCAAATCAAAGGTTATAATGGGCCAACTTTGGACCCCACTCCTAACCCTGCCTGTCACCAGATACTGTTGAGAATATGTCACTGAATAGTTCTTCAAAAATAAAACTTGTTTGTAGATCTAGTAATAAAAGAAAAATGAAGATTCATGAGTGAATTATTAAATAATTAATTGAAAATAAAACTAAAAATAAATATGATGTGTTGTACAAGATTATAATATTAGATGTATACATTAACATTATCAGCAACAGTCTTGAAGATTTTACTTTTTTTTTTAGCTTATTTAAAATTTTCTTAAAATTACAGGATCTGTTTGTTAAAAACAAAAGTTTCTTGCACTAATGTTTTTGTAATAAATAAAAAAAATTAATTATACTTTCTCTCTGTCTTTTTTTTTTATCTGAAAAATGGTCCGATCTGTGACTCAAACCATAGTGTGATCTGAACTGTGAGATTTGTGATCTGCTACACCACTCATATTGACATGACGGCATCACACAGTTGCTGCAGATTTGTCTGCTGAAATCCATGATGTGAATGTCCTGCTCCAGCTCTGTTAGACTGAGATCTGGTGACTGTGGAGGTCATTTTAGTTTAGTGAATTCATGCTCATGTTTCAGTTGAGATTATTTGAGTTTTGGGACAAGAGGTTAACAAGTGGTTATTAGAGTTACAATTGTCTTTGAAAAGGCATTTTCACCCTCAGAACGGTCGCTCACTATATATTTACTTTAGTTCAAGACTATTCTCTAGAGATGGCTGTGGAAACAAATTCCAGTAGTTTTGACATCCTCAGGCCAGCTCAGAAGAAATTCATATACACAGAGGATGACAAATCATTCTCTGTGTATATGACTTTCTTCTTTCAGACAAACACAGCCAGTGTAGTTTTAAATTTTATCCTGACTCTTTCTTGCTGGTGTTGTGTAGTGTAGTGTTTTTTTTCAAGCTTCCAAAAGAGCATAAATCCATCATAAATCTCATCCATACGCGCTTATGAATGCATGCTGTAGACAACTTTTTAGCTGATCTCTGATTTAGCATTTGACTCATGACATAATATGCATTCGTAGTTAAAGCGTTAACTAGAGGGTCAGACAGAACCTGCTGACAGTTTTAGGGTAAATTAGGTTTGAATTTTAGTAGATCTTCTTGAGCATGTATCTGTGCTTATGTGTTATCTTTCTGACATCTGATTGGCTGATTAGATCTTGCCATTGATGAGCTGTACCCAATAAAGTGGCTAGTGAGTGTTAATGCAAATAGGTTAGATTTCATTCATTCATTTTCCTTCGGCTTAGTCCTTTTATTCATCAGGGAATGCCTGATAAATAAACACAGCGGAATGAACCGCCAACTTATCCAGCATATGTTTTACACAGCGGATGCCCTTCCAGCTAAAACACACCACTGGGAAACATCCATACAGACTCATTCACACACATACACTACGGCCAGTTTAGTTTATTCAATTGACCTATAGAGCAAGTCTTTGGACTGTGAAGAAAACCTGTAGTACCCAGTGAAAATCTACACGAATATGGGGAGAACATGCCTCCACACTCCACACAGAAATGCCAACTGAAACTCAAACCAGCGACCTTCTTGCTGTGAGACGACAGTGCTAATTATTACTGAGCCACTGTGGCGTCTAGATTAGGTTTTTATTTTAGATTTTTGTTTACTTATTTTTATTGACTCAGTTCATGGATGATAAATGAATCAGAACATTTTTTGTAAGTCAAAAAGCTATCTGTATTGGCGAATATAAAACTATGTATGTGTAAAGATGTAATTAATGTGTTTCTGTGTCTCAGATCTTCGAGGACTCCATTGTTTTGAAGTCTGTTTTCGAGAGTGCCAGACAACGAATAGTGGAACTGAGTGAGGAAGACAATGACGCTGTTGGAAGCAGTGAAGCTGATGGTAGCCACCATTTAGATATTGAGGGTAAGTCAAAATGCACATGGAAAAGTGGAAATTCAGTATCGAAATCAAAATATTAAAGATAGTGTCTTTATGAGTATTAAAGTAAGGTGTTGTATGAAAATTTTATTTTTTTATCTCAAAGCTCCTGTTTCAGAGACAACAAATCCCAGGCTGGATGAAAAAAAGGAGAAAAATCAAACTGCTCCTAGTAATTCTAGTTCAAAAGAGGTGGCGCACAGTGATGAAGACATTGGTAAAGATTGTGGAAATACCACAAGAGGACTATTCAACTAGCCTCATATACTGAGCATTGTCATTTTAAGAACATTGTATGGCCATTTCAGTCCAATTTCCTTGATGTTTGGCTCAAGGTTTTGCTCCGAATGTGATCTCTCATAAAAATTGTTGCTTAAAACACCTTTATAATACCTTTGTATTTAAAAAAAAACAACAAGAACATTGTTAATGCAGTGCTTCTTCTGCAGTGATGCATCTGAAACTGACTTCAATGTTTTCATGTATTTATAATATGTAAATATATCATAAACCCCAAATTATTATAAAAACACAGTGAAAAGAGTCTACAAATTCAGACTTCCTGAACATTTTCTCACTTTTTTTCCTTATGGATGGAAAATTTATGGCATATTATGATATCGTATGATCATTTAAATGGATACATTCAATCTTTTAAGATGGGATAAGCTGTGCTAAATTTGCAGGCTCTTATGTCTCTGTTTCAGAGAATTTTTAATCGGTGGTTTTTGTGACTATAAGAACTTTGTCATCCCCCTATTTGTATGTTTCCCTTTTCTTCATTAACCAACAACATCTTTTAAAAAAAGGCAGTGGTTTTTTTTATCAAGCAGCTCTGTATTTGTTTTTTTTTTATGTTTTAGTTATCACAGAACTGGAACAGGCTGTAATAGAGGAGCTTTGGGTATGATGGCAATGTATTCTTGGGTGACGGATTAGATTCTGCCCTCAAAGAGAGGCACCTATTGATGATGCTGTGTGTGCAGCTCATGATGGACAGTGGTGGTGTAGCGTCCTTCTGGACAGATTGACAGGATACAATAAAAATGTACAGGGTTTGTGTGATGTGGAGGTAGAGCAAAGTTTGAGACATCATCTTACAAAAATAAACATTTTTATGAAATCACAGCAGTTTCAGATGGATCAGTTTCTTTATTTATGTTGTGTGTGGAATTAAATGCAGATTTCAGAGTCATGTTGGGATACAATTGCCTCTTTAAAGCTAAATTGAAAAGCTTTAAATTATAATCATGGGTACCGTTAGCAATTGGTTCCTGCCATGTGGCATTCTCAAAGGTTTTTTTTTTTTTTACAGGTGTTTAGCTCTCGAAACTTTACACTGATTCATGAATTATACTTTGTCAAGTCGCCTCGAAGTTAAATAGTTGTTTATATATATAAGCAATATCACGATTAGCAGGGCAATATAGCAGTTTATCGGCACTGGTGGGAGACATGCGTTGGTACGAGGCCACAAGCTGAGTGCCTTTGTGTCCCACCAGTGCTGACATACAGCCACATCTTCTTCGAGTCTGATATTGCATTTATACAACAGTTTGATGGCATAACCCTGTGTATATAAAAAAGAAAATCGAACACAGAGACTCATAAATCTTATTACGAGGAACTACTTTCTTCCACCATTCATTCACATTTGCATCTGACAGTCAGAACAGCAGAAATCGTTACTACTTCACAGACGTCACTTTAGAGCTCATATTCGAATTATAAATAATGTCTAAAGTGATGACAAAACAGGTGATTTTGCTCACATTTTAAGATTATAAGGCTGAACGGCATGAAATGCCATCAGTCTAGAGACATTTTCCAGAATTTCTCTGTTGTAATCGGAAGATCACAATAATTAACCCCGAAAAAGCTAAAGCAATGAAGCGCTAGCAGATTACTGTTGTGTGATAAGGAAAAACGTTTAACACATGCGGGCATTTCTTCTTTCTTTCTTTTTACTGAGCTTGTTTCCAGTAACGAAAACAGGAGACTCATTAAAAACAAACTGATGGCCAAAAGCGATTCAGGGTTATACAAAGAGTGGTCAACACAAAATACATACATTCCTGATATGCGAGTCTCATCTCACACTCAATACACTACAATTATATGGTATATATACAGCACTACAACTTACAAAAGAGAGATCGACTTAGAAAGTCTCTTACCTGTTTAATAATGATTTGATCAGCTGTAGAAATGACGAGTTTTTCTCCTTAAAGGGCTTATTTTTCAGTTTCTGTCGCCATCTTTTGGTTGGACAATGTGAACCCTCTTTGCTTTGTTTAATAATAGGCTGATTGCTGCCGATATATAAACATCTAAAATAGGCACTCTGCTTATAAATAAACAGCATAGTTGCAATCTAAACAACTACATTCTTGCCTAAAAAAGCCTCAAAAGTACATTATGTTGTCCAACAGCTGCAAATTCGTCAAACTGTAGTGAGTTTATTGATCTGCTGTCACTCTATGTGGGCGGAGTAATACACAAGAGTGAAAAGACTGTACTAGTTCTGATATTGTAGAATATTTGCACGTCTATCAGCCAATTAGGTTCGAGAACCAGACAGAACTGTATTAACGATTAATATATGTGTGATGTTCATTGATTTTAGATCCTTTATGCATTCATAATTATTATGACAATAATAATAATAATAATATAACAGATAACAGTATGGTTCGTAAGACATTAAAAAGTATTTTAAGCTTGTATATTTAAATTGTATACATATAATAAATATAATTTAATAATAATGATACATATTATTGTATTATTCTTATAGTTCCCCATCACTTTCCCCATTGTTCCCACTGTGTACTCTTCTATATAATTGTGAAGTGATTGTAAGTTTTAAATCTCAGATAATGTCTTAATATATGTGCAGTCTTCACATTTTATGCAAATACTCTTTTCGTTTACTGGTTGTTAATGGAGTTCAAATGGCCTCAGCTGAGCCAGATATAGAAGATATTTTTTTAGACAGATACTGGTTATTTATGCAGGACTATTTTCTGGTTGTCACTGCAGTGCCCAGAAACAGTGGGTAGGTAATGTGATACATAATGGGAAACATTGACAGTTTTGTGAAAGCATTTTTCTCTGTGATGCTTCAGGGCAGCAATGTGCAGTTAGGTTTTTAATTTATTGTGCACTGTGCTGTATTCAGGATATGTAATAAAGCACAGGGCTTTTACATTACAAACCTTACCAACATCAGTGTTTCCTACAAAAATCCCTGTTCTGAAAAGTAAGAAAAGATGAAAATGTAAGACTGGGGTGCACTTACACTCCTAAAGTAGCTTAATCTAAACACGTTATATTCACCTTTTTAAAACAATCTTTAGTATTTTGGAGCAAGTTAGATAGTACATACAATGCAAAAATGCTTTTGCCAAAGATAAACGCCAAAATTTAATCCATACAGCAAGCAATTAATCTGCAAACGAGGTAAGCAAAATAATCTTGTTTTTCATTTTGACATAATATTTAGCTTAGCCCATTGGGCTGATTATTTTGCTAGGGAAAGACTCGGTTGACATCATTATATAAAACAAGACAATATTTTTTTGCTTGTCTACAAAATGCTTCCTGATTCAGGAATTTTTAGATATTTGGACAAGAAACAAGTGAAAAAAACAAACAAACATGTATTTACAGTGTATTAAAATGTGATTTTACTGTAGTATATACTGGGGCAGTTTGTACGCGTGGATATAATTTTGTATACTAAATCTGCAAACTTTAATTTAGTAGTCATTATATTTCTAATCTATATGCGGTGCAACAATCCAAGGAATTTTTTACCTTGCAGGGTCTGAGCAATAATTGGTGCTACTGAAGGAATAAATTGTAATTATGGTATATGTTTGCATCCTGTTAATGACTTGAGCTGTCAGCGGTGATGCATTAAGCCAGCAAAAATAAATTGCTTCCTTCAAGCAAAAGATAAATAAATAAACGATATAAACATAGTCCCAAATAATGTCATTTTGGGTTTCAGTTTATTCAGGTTGGTAACATAACTGACAAATAACAAATTATTTCAATAGTACAGTTGTTAATAGCATAAGGAAGACAAATGATTTCATGAAGTTGTCAGTGTTTGAATTACATTTTTACATAATTAAAAGTCAAAGTCAGCTTTATTGTTAATTCAACCAGGACATGCAGGGAATCGAAATTGCCTTACTCAACCCTTAGGTGCATAACAGATAAAATTAATACAAAAAGTTTAAAAAGAAAATACAATAAATACAATTACACATATAATATGATCTAAAAATATAAGTAAAAATAAAAACGATACAATTACTCTTGTGCACATGGCAAGGAGTGCAAACTGTGTGCAAAAGCAAAACAGTAGTGAAAAAAAAATTTCAGTATAATGCAAAATAGTATACCGTGCAAAAAGCTTGTAAATATGAAAAAGTGCTAGTGTCTTAATACTTAATAATAATCTTAGACCTAATAATCTTTACACTTACATTCACACACACTCATACATCTGCATCAGTCACTTTGTTTAACTTTGGGCAGCTAGTTACCTCATTCTACCTCCTTGTATATTATTAAAATTACATTTAATAGTTACATTTAATAAGCTATATAAATCACATAATTTGGCTTTAGAGTGGACTTCCATAGAATCCGCTTTATCATAAGCTTAAAAATGTTTTTAGGAACATATAAGGTTAATAGTTCTCTTATGGAATCCTATCATGTTATTAAAAATCCTTATGATGTCTCTTTATAAAGTCTCTTTGAATTTTTTTACTATAACAAATGATAACGCTTTGGTGGAGACTTCATTTAAATCTGCTTGTGAATATGCTACAGAACCACAAGATGGCTCCAACAAACCAATTTTGCAGACACGTAGACAATGCATTGTTAAAAAATATCAGGCAAGAGTTCATGTTTCTAGCGAGGTAAGGGGTTGTTTATGAGTGAGAAGGGTTTTTTTATATTTCATTCCTTTTTATTTGGCTTCACCATCGACCCCTACTCTTGAGTTGACTTAATTTAGTTTGATACTTTGTTTGAATTTGCTACTTTATTTCATTATTTTTATTATTGTAAATATTCCTTTTGTGTGTGTATATATTTGGGCATTATTCTGGTTTCACTTTTTGTACATTAAATCACTTTTGTGTGTAGTTTTGTTGTTAGTGTCTTGAGCTTGCACCCTCACCTTGTGAAAGTACAACACCTTTTAAATGCTATTCCTTGTACCCTAGGCCTAGACTAACATCAAAGAGGTCGTAACAAAGATAATAAAAGTTCAACAGAACTCATCTTAAATCATTTATATGGGTTAAAATATCAAGGTCCTGTACAAAGTCAACAAAAAAATATTTTATTAAATGTAACATATTGATTTATGTTTATAACGAGCAGGAAAAGTCAGCACCAGCATGCCATTAGATATATAACACTTTTACTTTTACATTTGTAGCTTAGATTTTAAAAATAATATTATTCCAATTAACCATTCTTCTAATAAATGCTCTACTTTCCAGAGACACCAGTTAGATTAATTAACTGCTAAATTTCACGTATGTTTAGAAAAAAGGAGAAGAGGAAGAAGATAGTATCTAATAACTTGAAGAGATGTGATTTTGTGCCGTTACTCATTTTTCTGCTGCTCATTTCAGAATGTATAACCTCTATTTGTTATATAATTAACATAAATAACTGAACCTACTACAGAATTGTGGGCCTTCTTTGCTTTACAGAAAACAAAAATCTGTCACCTGACTAAAGAGAATGAGAATGTGGTTATATCCTGAGAATTTGGGACACGTGAAACTGAGCGACATTGATTTCTTTAGGTTTGTTTGTGTCATATATACACTGATTTGTAGGAAACTGTAAGTGCTCAGTGTTCACACTGCAAATACAGCAGAAGGTCTTCAGTTCCCCATTCACCGCTGGAGAGAAAATTATAGAATGCATATTTTCACCTTCCCTGACACACGAAGAGCATTGATAAAGGTATGTACTCGCAAGTCTCCTTCATTCAGAGTTTTTTCAAAAGATATAAAATGGTTGTTTTGTTCTGTGGTCATTTTCATTGGTTTAGCTACCCTGTGCGAGCCCCTGAGGGAACATGCGGGTTGCAACTCGCCATAGATTCTCTATTTACTGCATAATAGTTGACAATGAGCCTTTTTGTGATACATTTAGCAGAGCCCAGGTCTCAATGATTACAGTAAAATATAATAGTAACTTTAGCCAGACAGCATGGTAGCAAAACATGTAAAGATAGGATAGTCTATTTAAAAACATGCTCAAAGTGACATGCTTTTTCTGTATATGTAAAAAGAGCACAAAGCGTTGGTATTTTACCCATCCCTCAGAAACAGCATTGCACTGACAGTCGCTGGTGAACTAAGATATATTTTGCCTAAATAATTAACACTTTACTAACATTTTTTGTTACATTGTATTTCAAACTTGAATTCAAACACAACGTAGACAAGGGGACTTTCAAGTTCAAAGGTCAAGGGGGCCACATTACATAATATGTAATGGGAAAAAGTGGATTAACACCTTGAAAAAATGCATTTATACTCAGAGTATTAAACATTAAGCAGATGTTGAGCAGCACCATTAAAAATAGGCCGATATAATATTTATTATTTAATAATTTATTAGTTCTATAATACACAAATTTATACATTACGCTTTTTATATGGAGCCAAGAACAGAAACCAGGTGCAATGAAACATGCAATGTGCTTCTCTTCTAGTTTGTTTTTGAAAACACTATCTGTTGGGTTTAGGGAATGGTTTGGGTGAGCTGATACATTGATATATTTTGCACATTGACGAGCCGACTGGCTTTTTTCCCAGATAGAGATATACAGAAATGTTCAACTGGGCAGAAAAGTACACATCGACCTCTGGTGGATTTATAAAATCCAAGAATGTAAGTGGTCCATATATTTCTTGGTTCCCAATAATGTAGCCCTGGGCACATACTACCAATAAGGCATATCCAATCATGCACTACCCTTATTTTTTAATGTTTCAAACAGATGTATAGTACATCACACTTTGGGAAAAATTACAACTCAGGCCTGTTGAGTATACCTGATGTAGACTTATGTTGATTGTTGTCCAACAACAGAATACTTGCTGTGTGTTTTTGGCACAGACATTGTAAAAGGCCCTTCACAGTGAGTTTGGTAAAGATAAACAAAGATAAACAGCAAGGTTAAACCATAGCTATGATAAAGGTGTTTGAAAACAATATAATTCAGATCACATTCAAAATGATTTTTAGAAACAAACCTTTAGAACAACAGAACAGTTGGCATGCTTGGCTCAAACATTTGCCTTGGCACACTGTCAGAAAAAAGGGTACGGTTGGGGTACATTTGTGAACACTTGGGGTACAAATGGTGAAGTTGTACCCTCAATGGTTCAAAGTAGCACCCTAAGATACTTATATGTACCATTTAAGGGTAAAAATGGTACAAATATGTTCCCAACTGTCAAAGGGTCCATGTTTGGGCCATTTAAGGCCCAAAGAAAGGTACAATCACTTGTGTGAAAAAGGAGCAAGTCAACGTGTATGAAATGGTCCTTCATTTATGTCATGAGTTGTTGGTTATTTGTAAGAAATACACAAAAAAACTGTACATTATAAAAATAAATTATTTAATTATATAAACATGGCCTTATAAATATTATAAATTAATATTTTTGATTTAAGAAAATGTTAACATAAATCCCCCTAAATGTAAAGTGAAATGGCTTATTATACACAGACCTTTCTTTGATTATCAGATTTAAAAAACTACTAGAATGGACATACAAGTATAAAGTAGATATATACAATAGGAATTAAAGGTAACCAGCTTGGTAAACAAAGACAGAGTACAACATTGTAGCATTAATAAATTAAATAATTAATAAAACAATTATAAAACGTAACAGAATAATACTGCCAAAATAATACAGCTGAGAACAAATAATAGATTTAAAAGACCAAAAGCTGGCCGTTAGATATACACAAAATGTATTAAATATAATGTTTTAACTACAAGGGGGATATTGAATCCAGCGGCAGATCCGAGATTGACTGGCCGAAGTAAATGCTGCTGTCGGCGGGGGAGAGAATCATAAAGCTCCCGCTGACAGAGTCCGCTTTCACTGAAGCACATTGTCAAAGAAGCGCTGTCTTTTTAAATAAACTGCCGATTCGAGTTTAAAACAACTACATTCTCGCCTGAAATACTCTTAAAACTACATTTTGTGACACATTAGATGATATTTTTTTTAAATTTGCGGGTCTTCAAAGCGGGGATTGTCCATTGACTTTCGCTTAGCATTAGCAGGCAGCCAGCAGATTTGAATTCGTGTTGTCCAATAGGATTTTGCCCGCGCCGTGCATTCATAATGCGAGCTGATTACGTGCGACGGTTAAAGAGCCCATATTATACATGAAATAGGGTCATATCCTAGTTGTAAGGGTCTCCAACAACAGTCTAATATGCATGCAAGGTCAAAAAACACTTTCATGGTCTTATAATCTGCATTTATTTTTAGCTAATTATCCCAGCGACTCCTGTATGAATCGTCCAGTGATTCATTTGTTCCCAAACCCCTCCTTAGCGCGGAGCTAATCTGCGATGATTGGACCGATGACAGTCTGTCGCGATTGGTCGACTGCCTTCAGTCAGAGAGGGAAATGGCCAATAGCTAAATAGCAATTTAAAAAGTAATCACAGTTCATACACGCTCGATAGTGTAGGCGTGGATTTTAGCTGCCACACTATGTCGAGTGGATAGTGCCACGGATAACCGAACGAAGGAGACAGTCGTGTACTCGCCATACCACACACACACAAAAACACACACACACCTCCGGATGACAACGCTCCCGCTTCCGCCCGCACCCGCCAGGTTTTAGCCTGAGAACCCGCTCCGTTTTCTGCCCGCCGCGCCCGGTCCCGCTAGAGCGGAGAACACAACCAAAAATCACCCAGTATACAGTCCAGACAGCCAAGCTGTCTGAATAAACACACACACACAGCACAAAGCACACAAAGCTCGTTCGTTCGTTCGCTCTCTCTCTCTATCTCTCTCGCTCTCTCTCTTACGCGCGCGTGCGCACTAACACACACACAAGCACCACGCAGACTCTCTCTTTCTAATTCGCATAGCAATATCCGTGATATTGCTAGACAGCCCGCTCCCGTCCCAAATTAAACCCGTTACCGACCGCTCCCGCGATTTATTCGGAAATTTATTCCCGCGGCTGTCCCCGCGCCAGATTTCTGCGGCGCGGGAATAAATCGCGGGAGCAGAACTCTAGCACGGAGCTCCATAAACAAACAGCACGCATCGCGTTTTTAACGTGACTTTGCACGCGATAAGATAAAATATCCAGTTAACCTGATACAGTACACGCGGTTACAAGTAACAAATCACAACTAAATACATTTGCAAGCTAGAGTAAACGAGGCAACAACTTTAACCGCACGTACTTACACTTGAGAAATGGAAGAAACCCATCCTGACGTCCATCAGTTACTCTTTACTGATCCTTCCTTTAACAAACTCAGATGAAGTATTCTTTGTAGCATGTAGCTTCCAGAAGTTTCCAACTGCTTGGTTATAATGCTGATGTTTCATCTTTGGGTAGAGACTCAATATAATATCCATCTGCAGTGTGACTTCAATGGACCGGCATGTTTGTGTGCGTGTGTTTGTGGGTGTGCGTGTGTTTGTGGGTGTGTGTGTGTGTGTCTGGGTTTCTGCGTCAGAGGGCGGGGCCTCAGGTTTGAAATCTCCCGGGTTTGCGCATGCACGTGAATAACTTGGTTTCGTTCGTACGTCATGGCGAAACACCTAATGAGTCGGTATCAAGGCGACTCGTTTGAAGCACTATGAGTCGACTCTTTTATAGATGAATCAACCGTTTTAAACACTGTATTCTTACAGATTTAAGCCTTAGCTGGATACTTCACTTCACTTAGAGCTGTGTTACACACTACATGGAGGGAAATTTTCAAAAACCCATAATATGGGCTCTTTAATCTCCAGCTGTTGCACTGTTCTGACGCTCTTCTCGCCGCCGATGGAGGATGGACCTGAAGGACTCAAAGAAGCTGGAATACGCTCGTGAAGACGAAGCACAGACATTTGCAGGTACGTTTAATGTTAAATAACTTATTGTAAATATCCGTTGGGTCATATTCAATTCATAATTGACGTTACTTTGCCTTGTGTATGTAACTTCGTTATGATTACCGTCGAGTTACCTGCCGCGTGAGGGGACCCTTTTGTAATTTAATGTTGACCAGAAATGAAAATATGATTTTTCACATAACCTGGCCATGAGACAGAGCTCGAGACGCTGAAAAAAAACAGCGGTGAAACGTCCAGAGAAACAGTTCAAACACATTTCGTTTTGTTTGGATAATGTTGTTAAGCCTTTATTGCATACGTTATTTATAAATTCAGAATTTTCTCAGTGTTGGGAAGCTAACGTTAACGTTCATGCTAACTTCCATGTTTACTCCGGACAGGAGTGAAGTGAATGCCTGTCCCCTTTATGTCTGAAACAATATAACTTTAGTTTATGCATATCTCGACCCACGTTCATTTATAGCAGTTGTATTTTGTAACGTTACATATTTAAATAACGTTATAAACGGATGTTCAAGAGAGTCCTAATCATCTGTCGTGTCAGATCGAGGTGCAGGTCTTTATCAAGTGTGCCGCAAGCCTGCGTTTGAGTGAAGGTCTCGGCCGTTAGATCGCCCCCTGGGGGCTGGCTGCAGTACAAGTCATAAAGCCCGCCTCCTCCGTGTTAATGAAGGAGACTTGAGCCCAAATAAAAAAATTAATTACACTTGCAATAAAATGTCCCGAAAGATGGTTCTGGTCGATTAAGGCACTGATTATTGTGCTGAAATAGGTGCAGATCCTCATTTTTGTAAACAGTTTGTTTTTAGCAGTAATTTAATGCTGGGCGTGTCATCGTGATTGACAGCTGTGATTGACAGTTTCTCAAAGCGCGGCGTCTGAGCTTCGGCAGAAGACTGAAGTGTTATTACTCGATTTCTGTGATATTTTACTATGACAAAATGAGTTCAGCAGTAAACTACAGTTTCTGACATACATGATCTGGTGGAACACTGTTTATTCTCTAAGGTCAGAGCTTTTTTCGGGCTTTATTAGTTTGCTAATACACGCCTAGCCACCCAGATAGCAAAATACACTGGGGCCAGTTCTTGCCTGCCGGAGACTTACCCCTCAGACTGACTACCTCTGCTGGACCTTCTCCGGATGCCTGGACTCACTGCCCGATTCCAGCCTGAGTCAATTGAGCCAGATGCGGCGGCCGAGCGAGCAGGCGCTGCCGCATGCGAGCCGGAATCAGCCCGCGACGCCGCGACTAGGTTATGCGCTGAAGGCCGGAGCTGGCGCGATTGAATCTTCATTATATAAAACCCTCACATTTGTTAACGTTATTACATCCATTTTTGTTGATATAACAACAAACGCATGCTACTATGTGAACGCAAAGTGTATCACTGAGTTTAACCTTTGAATAAAGATGCAAACAGCATAGCAATTATTTAAATAAAGGACAAAATAAATAACAATAAACCTGTATCGATTGCACAAGTATTAAATAATAATAATAATAAATACGAAAATGACAATAAAACTGCACAATAAAATAAACCCATTTAGGTACGGGGTATACAGGAGATCGTTAGCAGTAATTCTCTTTGTGTTTAAATAATAATCTCCACGTTGATCTCCTGTAAGGTTATTTGAACTTGCTTTACAGGACGTCTCTGCATTTTAAGTTTTGGCATGTTTTTAAGTGATCTACTGAATTTGCTGTTATAAATCATTATAACGTTCTTGAAATCGAATCTTATATAACCTAATAGAGCTGTAAATGTTAGATATTATTTATTTACATCATTTACTGTTGGCGTTTTATTTGAACACTCCAGCTAACATTAAAATGAATGTAAATTCCTCGTTGCCAGATATAATGAAGGCATCGAATAAACCAAATGAAAACGGAGGCAAAAAAATTAAATAAATAAACAATTCAAGCGAAAATGAATAAACAATATACTAGTGATGTTACAGCAGATAGACGTTGTATTAATAGTGCAAAGTTTTTTTGCACAAATTGACAAATTGCAGGGTTGGGATGTGTAAATATCCTGTTGATATTTAGTAATCTTGCTGTATTTATCTTCTAAACGCACGATTGTTCCCGCATGGTAAATCGTTATGGAGTGTAGGCTATATTTTGGGTTCTGTTGATGGCTAATTAAAAATAAAAACCTTTCTAAAAATGTATGTGTTGTTTATATGTTATTGTTCATATTTTACAAGTGTTATTTCTACCCCTATGAAGATAACAAATACCAACAACAAATATAACAGTAAGAGAATATATTATTTGTGCTCATATTCAGGCCAGAGTGTATAAAAGATCGTTTATTTCTGCAGTCCACCATGTATTGCTTTTATTAAAGTTTAACAGCTTACATCACACCGTTTTTAAACCGTATATTATTGTGTTTTTTTAAAGTAAGTGCTTCTATTTACATCAGTGAGCGTTTGTTATAGTGCAGACACCGGCAGTCGAGTGAGAAGTTCGGGGGGCGTGGTTGATTTTACATAAAGCGTTTGGTTGGAAGCTCGACTCCGCTCATTATCGCGGCTCCTCCTCTGGCTCCATCAGACAGTCCTTCTGCGCATGTCTGGCTCCAATTTCAGCAGTCTTTTGCGACAGTTTGTGCCCGTCAAGCAGGCGTTTTGCCCTCAAGGCGTTCAATGGCAAAAGGGGCTGTCGCGTCGTCCATATTTTTTACAGTCATTGGTCTTTATCAAACCTTTGAGTTGATAATTTAAAGCTTTTTTTTTGTTTGCTGTTAACCTCAAGTTCACACCGATCATGATTTTTTTTTTTTTATTTCAGAAAATGAAGTGGACGAGGAAGCAGTAGTGTAATAATGTAAGTATTTAGTATTTTGTCTTTCATCTGTTTGTTAATATTTATATATATATATATATATATATATATATATATATATATATATATATATATATATATATATATATATATATATAATGTATATATATATATATATATATATATATATATAATGTATATGTGTGTGTGTGTGTGTGTGTATATACTTTTTCCCTAGGAATTCATTGTGCAGTCATTATTTTTGATTGTCATTATTTGATTGTCATTATTTTTGACTTATATTTGATCCAATAGGTGATTCCTGCAATTGGTGAGGATGCATCATCTTTTGAGAGTAATGCGAATGTCCTGCGTATCCAGTGAAATAAGGTGTGTGACCCTTTATTAAAAACACCCTTGTCAGTGAGATCCCACATTTTAAATCAGTTCTCAGTTTAAAATAAATGTTTAATGTCAGTATAAGCCAAAGTGTAGGATCAAATGACTATTATAAATGTTATGACTATTGTAAAAATATTTTAATTTTCAAGCTTTGTGGTGAACACATATGTGCATTCAAGCTTACAACTATTTGTACAGTGATAACTAAAGAGAAATGGCAACAAAGAATATTAAATATAGTTTTTATTTAAAGTGAATGACTAATTTCCTTTTTGTTTATTATAGTCATGGTGAACCTGACTGAATGCATTCATCAACCATCTCCAACCAAGTCAGAGCTTCAAGGGCAGCTTGTGCTAAAGGTGCCTGAGCTTGATTAAGAAAAAAAGCATCTCCACTGGCCAAAGTCTACAAAAAAGCAGGAGAATAGAAGTTTGCAGATGATCTAACAGGTATTAACACAAAACTTACATAATAATAATTTTGCAGATCAAACCTTTATTTCTTGGATAGGATCATTAAGTGCCTTTTCAAGCTGCATTTAGCAAGTTCAAACTCATAGGCCTTATATACAAACCCTTTATATAGAGAACATTTCTCAATGTTTTTCTTTAAAAAATGTAATTCATAAAAATACATTAAATATCTTTTATTCAGCATTTGCTAAACGTTCCAATATTTTTTTTCTTTATTTTAAAAATGGGTCCTTTTATATTATTAAATTATTTAAGAGTACTTTGTTAATTTTTTGTCTTTATTTTATTTTAAGGTGGTGCAGTGGGTTGCACGATCGCCTCACATCAAGAAGGTTGCTGGTTCGTGACTCGGCTGGGTCAGTTGGCATTTCTGTGTGGAGTTTGCATGTTCTCCCCATGTTGACGTGGGTTTCCTCCAGGTGCTCCAGTTTCCTCCACAAGTCCAAGTCCAACAAGTCCAAAGACGTGCTACAGGTGAATTGGGTAAGCTAAATTGGCCATATGTATGTGTGTGAATAAGTGTGTATGGGTGTTTTCCAGTGATGGGTTGCAGCTAGAAGGGCATCTGCTGCGTAAAACGCGTGCTAGATAGGTTGGCGGTTCATTCCGCTGTGGCGACCCCTGATTAATAAAGGGACTAAGCCGAAAATAAAATAAATAAATGGATGATTTTATTTTACAATAGATTCAGACTTTCGTGCTGCTCTAATTCTGCTCCCCCATATCTTTAAAGAGAAAGTTGATTGCTTACAGTAATTACACTGGGAGAGGTTTGGTTTCTGTTGGTTAAACACTTTGTAATACTCTGATATATGTTATGCAGTTCTGACAGATTTTACATTGTTTATTGATGTCTTTTTTCTTTTTCTTTTCACAGTGGGATGATGATGATGCTCCCTACCCACCTCTACAGATGGTTGAAAGTCCTTTGCAAAGTGTTGGAGAATAGGAGTTTAAAGGCATTATTACATCCTTCGCCGTTTACTGTGTTTTCAACTTGGCTTATCCACGCTACATAAAGAATGCAAAGGATGAACATCAGCAACTCCCCGAGATGGAGCAACAATTTAAATTTGAACATCAGCAACGGTGTGAAGATGGAGATCCAAAATTACAAGAAAAACAACTCAGTGCAGCTGTCCGAGAGAACTGGTATTGCTGGGTCTGCATCAAACAGCAATGCTTGGATCTTTGCATTTACTTTTTTGCATGCGTTTCGAGTCTGCATCAGTATTTTAAGACTAGCAGCTATAGACATTTCAATAACATTGCCCAAATCAACTGAGAAGCACAAGATGACACAATGCTAAGAATTTTTTCCGCCCAACATCCTTGATGAGATTGACACATTCAGGTGTTCAAATTGAACTGTTTTTGTGAGCATGTGAGACTGCTAATGGAGAAGAAATGACTCTTTCCTAATGAAATACATTTTAAATGTCAATACTGCACTGGTTTCTGTGTGGCAAGTTTATAATACTGCTGTTGTATGATTCATATTTCCATGCAAATACACTAGGAGTTGACTTTGAATGGGGTGGTATAAACCAAGACAGACGGACTTTCAGGCTCTTGAAACATACTCTGCTGATAAACAGTTTAAGAATGTTTAGAAATTTTAAATCAAATGTGTAATACTGTTTGATCAAATGTGTTTTTGAGATCTAAAATGATTAAGGGTATACAGTAAGTGACATGTTTCAATTTACTGTATGGAAAAAGACTGCTTTGAGATTCTTGATGCTTTTAGAAAAATGTAGAATGCAGTGCACTAACAAAAATATACTTCATGAGGTCTAGTGCTGTTTTAGAAAGATTACTTTGTTACATTGGTAAAAATGCTCAGTGAAATGGGATGCACTGATGTTAAAAAATAATATTAAGCTTTTTTGCTGTTTCATAAAATGTTTTAATGTTTAAGCAGCTATTTTTTTTAAGTTTATGCATCTGGTAGGACATTGTGATTAAAACTTTCATCCTCCAAAAAGGTGACAATGTAATTTTTTTGAATCTTTCAATGAGTGTTTGTGTAAAAATGTTACAAGTATAAGTACAATTATCGTGCAGTTTGTACTCATGGAAAAATATTGCTTTTTATTATTTTAAAATTATGTAATGTTTAAACATTCATCCTGTAAAAATGTTGATATTTAATGTTTAATAAATGATAAATGAAATTTAATGTGTATGGAGTACAATTCTGAAATGAAAGGGTACAAAATTAATCCCTATGGAGGAGAAATTGTACCTTTTTTAAAGGTACATTATTGTACCATAGCCCAAGTAAGGTACAAATTAGTCAGCAGAGGTACATATTTGACCCATTAAGGTACATACTGCTAGGGTACAACAGGTGTACCCTTGAGGGTACTGCCCCAGTGACAAGCCATTGTACCCCTAAAGGTACAAATTTTGCACATTTTTTCTGACAGTGCAGTATAACTGGTACACTGTTGTTTGCAAAACAAACCAAAAAAAAAAAATACTGATGTGGAAACATGAAGAGTAAAGAGTGATAAATAATAGGATCTTCTTCATCACAAACAAGATTGAAATCTGAGCATTCCAGCACAATCTCACAGCAATTAGTAACTTTTTGATTTAGTGGCTGATTCGTATGAATTCTTACAATTTAGAACGATTTGATAATACCCCAATTAAGGTTTGGTTGAAGGGCAGGGAGGCCACTGCCATGCCTCCTTTTTTAAAATTGAACTCCTTTGAATTTTTCGAATTGGCCACTAAACTGACAAAACGTAAAATAGTTACTTCGCGAGATCAGGCTACTTTTTGCTTGCAGAGAAAGGCTTACCCAAAAGTCAGTTACTGGGTGGTATAGGCAGATAAACCAGGGACACAATTATAACATTTAAACATGAAAAAAGTCAGATACGGGCCCTTTAATATAGGGACTTAATTTCAAATACAACCATAAAAATGCATGCAAAGTTTGGCACTTTGATGGTTGCGAAATGTGAATTTCCATTTCTCAATTACCCTATTAGACTGTTTACAGACATGTAGCTGTTTTCATCCAAAAGAGCTGTGCTAATACATAATTAATTATATTTGCTGGGAAGTGAGTTTAAGCTCTTGGCATCATTAGCACAGTGTTTCTTTTGTTTGAACTTCAGGAATGCACACAGAATAAGTGCATTTCCACACTACTGTTTAACCCTTTAAACTTTAAAGGGTGATTAGTCAGATTACTTTTATAAAATGTACAGTGAGTCAAAAATGTATACAATTATTCATTCAGCTAGGAGTGGTCTTTGCCATAAATTCCAATACATTACATGAATACATTAAAGCAGAACATTTAGAAAAAAGAGAGTATGTCATGATGTAATTGTGTGGTGGCATCAGAAACTGGTAAATAAGAGGAAATAGAAAGGGAAGTCATGCAATTACTTTGCCCAGCACTTACAGTATGTGTGTAGCAGAAAACATACAGGCTTAAGGGTTTATCCCCAAAACTATTTCCCCATGCTCAAATTTAATATGCAATGCTTGCTTCTGTGAAACATAAGAGAGGAGGGGAAATATTCGAGGAGGAGAGGAAGGAGACTGCAAAATAACTAGTAATTCATTTGGAAAAACATTATTAATAGCTTACACTTGTAGCCTGTAATTAATGTGTCTGTGCTGCAAATACCAATCAACATTTCACTCATTTTTAATATTCACTTGCATGAAAGAAATCTAAAGGCTGCAATGGAGTTAAAAACTTGCCTCTCAATCTTACATTTTGTCAAATTCATAATTCTTTAGCATATAGATTCAGCAAATCAGCGTATCTGCTGCATAATAATATGTTTTTTCCCCCATCCTCTGTCCTCGTGAGCTTCAGTGCTGGGTTGTTTGCTCACAAATTGTAATCAGTTTCATGCATAACCTTTTAGACATTTTAGGTAATATATTCTGACTATTTTTTGATTACTTTTGACATCCCCACCCGGTGTAAACTTAGTCAGATCCCTTTGGGGTAAAAATAAATCCTTAAATATTCTTACTGTAAGTAAACAGGAATGAACCCACGCACAGCCACATATGCATGTATTATCTATAGTTCTTTTAGCCAAAAGAAACATTTGATATTTTATCAATTATTACCATATTAATTGTAAGTTTCACAATTTTATTGTATCTGATCTTATTTATTTGATTTTTTTTTTTTTTGGAAATTCAGAAGTTATTAGGTATTTATTTGCCATCTTACATACTTGCGAATTACAAATACATATCTCCCAATAAATATAAATTCAAATATGCAACACTATTTCATTACTTCTTATTGTGAAATAAGATAATAATTTATTATTATTTATTATTATTATAATTTATTATTAATAAGATAATAATAAACAAGTTGAAATTTAATGAAATAAAGGAAAAAAAACAAGATAGATGGTGGCCCAGTGGGTAGCACTGTCGCCTCACAGCAAGAAGGTCACTGGTTCGAGTTTCAGCTGGGCCAGTTGGCATTTCTGTGTGGAGTTTGCATATTCTTCCCATGTTTGCATGGGTTTTTTTCCGGGTGCTTTTTTTTCCCCCACAGTCCAAAGACTGTTGTAATTGGGTAAACAAAATTGGGCATATTGTGTGAATGTGAGAGTGTATGGGTGTTTCACTAGAACTAGGTTGAGACTGTAAGGGCATCTGCTGCATAAAAACATATGTCGGAATAGTTGGTGGTTCATTCAGCTGTGTCAAGCCCTGATAAGTGAGGGACTAAGCCAAAGGAAAATAAATGAACGAAAAATCATTAAGCTTTTAATTAAAAATATAAATAAAATATTAAAATAACTTTTTTTCAAATATTTTCTTTCTTTTGCAATCTCTTGATGTACTAAAGATGTGTTTCCACATACTGTATGTAGGCAATTAGTAGGGCCAGACAAAATCTGAGGAAATTTGTTGCTAGTTCTTCGTAGAATTTTGTAAAAAAAACCATGGATTTACGCGGAATGAATTTTGGATTATCATAACTAAACACTTAATATATAAAATCAACAAAAATATATATATTTTTAACTTTTATTTAATGTTTACAATGAAAATCTTATTAGATTCACTTATTTGGTAAACACAGCAAGTCTCTCATATTATATATTCTCATATTATACATATTATATATATTAATATTATATCACAATATTATTTGTGAAATTAATTTAAAAACTGAGTAAATATAAATTTACACACATTTACACAAGTAAATACATATACTCATTGACTGACAAAAAAATCTGTGGAAATCTGCGTATTTCTGCATGCACAGATTCCATGTCTGCCTAGATATTAGTCTTTAAATTAATGATTTAATTTAAATCGTTAAATTAAAAAGGCTTGTAAAATCAGTTTGTGACAATCAAAACGTCTGAGGAGAAAGAAGAATCATTATTTCTTTAACAATTCAAATGATGCAGCCAGTATGACAGTGTGCCAAGAACATGTCAGGCTGAACAAATCCTTGAGCTGATGCTCTGTTCACTAACAAGGGCACTTATCTGACACATGCCAAAACACTTGACAACCACAAGACATTCCAAACACTTCAGACGATCAGCTGTGTGCATCTGTCAAAATATATGACACATAAAGATACCATGCTACATTTATTTTAGTGTTTTTTTTTTTTTAAACAAATTAGTTCATGTTTATATGGATTTCACTGTAGTATATTCTTGATGATTTCTCAACAAACTATGGCACTACAGTATATGGACTTCAGCTTGTCATTATATCAGAACAGATCTGCATTTTCTCACAAAGCATTTAAACTTTATTGACATTTCGAAGCCTACTCAGTCTGTAGTTCCTAGCAAGTGCAAGTAGTTGTCACCACAGATAATGTCATCTAATTTCAGTTGTCGCAACTCCGTCAAGTTTCTTACTGCCATTATATAACATCTATTGTCTTCACACTGGTAGGTATTATGAAATCTTTCCATGTTCATAATTTTGCTTGCTAGATCAAGTGAAACGCTTTATTGTGAGGGACAATAGGGTGATGATAAGTTGGAATAATTGTACTTCAAACATTCATGCTTTTACATAATTGTTTTTTTCTTTGTTTGTTCTGTAGACTTGTTTCATCAAATGTCATAAAAAAACGCTAAGGTCAAACAGGTGCAGAATGTGCATACATGTAATATTAATACACCAAAATACACAATGCACATGCAATACAAGCCCACAAAAATGTTTAGTTGAGCAATTTACAGAAGTTGCATAGATAAAAAAAATATAAAATCCTGCCTTCAACAAATTTTATATCTACCTAATATTAGTATCACACATAAGAAGAGAAAAACACTTACATTAACACTCTTCATACATCTCCACAATTAGTACGTAAAAAATAATAAATATATAAAAAAAAATAAAAGGTGATCTCTAATAATTTCAAATATTTCAAAACTTACATTCTCATTAGTAATTTGCTTGGCTAAGAACATAATTTAGACAAATTAAAAGGTGATTTTCTCACTTTAAAACATTTTTGAACCCTTAGATTTAAGTAAAGATCATGTTCCATGAATACATTTTGTAAATTTCTTATTATAAGCTTAGCGATATAAAGAATGTGCCTGTAAAGTTTCAGCTCAAAACACCAATCAGATTATTTATTATACCTTTCAGAAGTTTGTATTTTATAGCTCTGAGCATTAGGTAGCGGTTTTGTGAACTGTGCCTTTAATGCCCACCACGCCCACCGTTTCCACCTGCCTGTCAGTGTGCCCAGTGGCGTGGCGCAAAGAAAATGCAGGGATTGTTGACAGGGTCACCTGGGGTGTGGGTTTGGGGGTTTGGGGGGGACAACAGACAGACATGAATGAAGCAGATATCACATGACGTTTGTGAGAAATACTACAGTAAGAACTTTTCCAATGAGTATCTGATTTATTTGTTGTGGAGTTGCAACGATGAGTCACACACAATGTATGAAATAAACCTGATTTAACCTGAAATAAACCTGATTATTATGACACGCGGCTCTGGTGATGAAGTAAATCTGAAATAAATGGCTGTAACGGATTACAAACATGCACTGTTTTAAAATATTTTAAACTTGTGAAACTCATTCTTGATCACATTTGATGATGATTGATGATCCTAGCAAGCTGAACCGACCTTTTCATCTCAGTTGCTTTGCACACGTCCTATCTTGTTGATATGATTATACGCATTACTACGGAGACATGTTAATACGCGGCAGTCAATCAATTCGATGGACAGGGAAACTGCGGTGAGCCTCAAAAGATCAGAGATTTGGATCCTATTTTAACATCAGGAAATAAAAAAAGACACTTATTGTATTTATATCAGCATAATTTGACTGTGGACACACTATACCTACACACAGTTCTGTCTAAACAGCTTAAAAAAGAATATTATTTACCATAGGTGCCCTTTAAACAATGTATATGCAATGCATTATTTTGTAAAACCTGATTTCGCTCTCATAATCACCACAACCCCCTCCTTGAATTTACTTTTCTTCACTTCTTGTCACATGGAATGCCTTTAGGGTGGAGCTATTCTTCAGGGTGGAGCTATCAGTAGGTCAGATTGCTATTAATAGTCTAGATAGAATACACGGCTGGCCGAAAGTGTGATATGCACATCAAAATAGCAGCATTTTTTACACTGTACAACAATAGTTTATATTTTACAATAATTTATATTATAATTTATAAATAGTCAGAACAGAATCTGACTAATAATGGCTAAACTGTGTAATTCTAATAATTGTTTGTTACTTTGTAGTTAACTTTAACTTTGACCACACCATCAATAAAAAAAATAGATTCAGTGCAAGAAAGCACACTCACTGCATTATTATACAAATAATGCATAAACATATTTATATATATATATATATATATATATATATATATATATATATATATATATATATATATATATATATATATATATTGGTTACACAGATGAGTAAAATCTCACATTCGTTCTGCCTTTCTTACAGGTCTTGCAGTGTTCCACAATGTCATAATATTAATTATTGTTAATTGTCCAAAATGTATTTATTATTAACCCCAAACAATGTTACATAATAGAAATGCTTAATGTTTTACCAAAACAAATAATGAATAACAAAACATGAATAATAAATCAAAATATCAGCAAGACTGAAGCAGAGTACCCATCACACACTGAAGATTTCTCATTTCTTTGTTATCTGGCTGTTTCACTATCTAAAATAGGCCAAACAGAACTTATTTACTCTTCAGTCAATTCCTTTATTTGATTATTTATGAATTCTTTTTTTCCCAGCATAAAATCAATGTCATATCCACATTTAAAATGTTATAATATTCATAGTATATACAGTTTAATGTTTTAAAAGTTTTCTTTCTTTATTTTATTTTGGTAGAAAGCATCAGATGTTAGCCTGGTCAAGTTTCAAAAATGTCACTTGCTTGCCGATATAACGCAGAAATAGCACTGAGCGTATTTCGGTCCAACTGGCCAGACACAATCCACAACTGAAGGCATCATTCAGAGAAATAGGAGAAGCGCTCTGTCAACACGAGCTTGCAGGTAATCAATCTGGCAGAGTGATCGGTGAAGCTCGCACTATCATCCCGCTCAGTGGTGTGCTTGGGCCGCTGATCGTTTTCAGTAAAGTAATGATGTTTTCAATGCGTCCTGTGGCTCAGGATGAAATGATCTCTATCACTCTTTTCTCTCTGCCTCTTTGTTTGTCTTTGTTGAATTAGGTGTTCCCTTCAACTGAACACCACACACACCCACAGCTGTCAAAGCATACACACAAACACTCTTCAATTTTAAAGAAAAAATACATAAATACACACACACTCTTTGTCTACACTGGATATTAGCGGCGTCGAGAGACTAAACAGAACAGGACCCAAAATAAACAGTGATTCTGTCAACAGTGGTGGATTAATCTAATGCCCCATTCTGTTTATTATACTGAGAGAAAAATACAAATGATTTGCAATTTTTGTCACATTTTTGTTACAACTACTCTGCTTTGTCAGTTTTATTGTAGTATGCTTTATAAGACACAATGTATAAACACTCGCATTGTCACCACAAATCAGTGCATTGGTCCTTCTTATCTGATGTCCATCTTGCTTGAATGCAGCTGCTATTTCTTGTGTATTCTCGCTTTCTAATTGGTTATTGTTTCGGTCCACATAACAGTCTAAATTGGGTTTCCTCACCTCATCAGGATTTCTAATCATTTCTGCTTGTTGGATATTGGGATTTTCCAAAAAAAAAAAAAAAAAAACAGAACTAATCATCTTATAGTTAGTGCCCCAATGGCACAGATTTGCAGAAAATTACCGTCATTTTCAAAATAAACAACTATCATTCAAATAAACAACAGTCATTCAACATTTTATAATGTCAGTTTTATGTTATATGTCTCAAAGACAAGGGAATATAAAGAAGCATTAGAGAAGTACATCATGCTTCCCTATGTTTTATTAGATTCTGTTTGCCATGTTTATACATAAAGGCTCTAAACTGGTACCTTAAAGTCCACATAAAATCAAAACATATCATTCTGTTAGCTGACATTGACGGTTTTGTGGTGAACAATTCAGTTGTGCATGTCATAATAATAATAAAAAAAGTTTGCTTTCGTAATC